>NC_090925.1:399644904-399971689 GCF_040938575.1 Ambystoma mexicanum | reverse complement strand
GTGGGTGAATGTGTGTCTTTCTAGGTCCAAAGCTATTGCTATGTATGTATTTTCTAAAGGGGTGGGTATGCTGAATTATGCTAGGCACACCCCTAGGTATTCTATTGGTTAGGGTCTTTCCTCTCCCCTGATTTGAGAAGAAAACAGGGTGTCATCATGACGGTGTGTTTTATGATCCAGGGAAAAACCTCCCCTTTGTTTCTGCACAGAAAATCTACTTTTCATACAAAACATATTTACAATTTTGCAAACTTGATACCAATAGCATATTTATATCAGATATTTGTTGGAGCAAGTATTCATCCAAGCCCCATCACGGTGAGAGCTTGGGTCTAGATTTGGCAATTTTTCGTACTTTTGGTCTGGTACCCAATGTCAGATTTGTCCACAATTTTACACATAGGTGTGCATGATATCTGGGCATAATCATATGAAGTTTCATGTTTCTGTCATCAACACAATTGCTACAAAACCACAAATTCTGTAGTCATGCCCCTGAACATAGCACAGAGTTCACATTAACAATACTGTATTTTTACAATGTTTACAATTTCGCACAATTCTGTGTCAGTCCTTTTAAAAAATTTACTTTTCTGTGTTTTCAGAATATTCAACACTGTCTGTCCCACCCCAAAGTTTTGGTCGGTCAAGAGCAATCCCCGCCTCTTACCTCTGGAAGGAGTTTCTGTTGACACTTGCATCTGCATATTGTTTTCAGCCAAGAGAGTCCCTTGTCTCTCCCAGGAGCAGCTGAGCAAAATCCCCTCCCCTCTTCATTAACATCTGACTGGGAGTTCCTGGGCTTTGATGAGAAGCAGAGAGATGCCTTTTGTTGGGGCAACTGTGGAATTTGCTTTGAAGTACTTTGGCTTGCATCAGATTGACTTTAAAGTCAATTGTTAAATTTTTCTTAGTTGAAAAATAAACTTACATTTTTTCAAAACAGGCAAACAGATCTCTAATTCCAGTCTTTTTAAACATACCGATTAAATAGTTTCAACCTATATTGCTTTTGATGGCAAGTTACTTAATTCCAACCATTTGATTTTAACTGCACAAGTTTAAGCTTCCAGTGTAATTAAATGACAGCTGTCACACAGGCGGCCGACAGTACTGCGCCCATATTTTGACTGATTTTCCCAGACACGCACACTTTTTAATGTGGATATTCTTATGATGGATTCTGCTTCTCCTGACATTGTGTGCTTATGTGGATTCCTTAAATAAGGTGATGGGTAACACCCAGCAAGGATGTTGGATATTTCCTGATGTTTTGAACCATTATTTTGCAATTTCAGCAGCCAAGGAAAAAAGGATCTCAGAGCACCTTTGGGTTTCCTTTCAATAAAGCACTGACTTTCATGAAGTTTCCATTTGCACTCTGTCGGCAACCCAATGATAGGTTTCAGCAGTGTGGTCTCCTGTTCCACACTGACATAGGCAATGTAGATTGGCAGCCATCTTTTCCGGTTTCACAGCGCAATTTTTCATAGGTTTAGAGCGCATAGGGCTTTTTGCGGCTATTTTGTTGGTTCTGGTGCCACCAGCACACAGTGATGTTGCAGGGCAGAGCTAGTGGGTCAGTACATCCCACAGTGGGAGTTGTCTGCCTGGCTCATCTTGAAGAGTTCAAAATCTGGGCTTAGTTGGTACTTGGATTTTCTAGTGAGAACCGATTTCGCTGTCTCATAGTTCTCTTCAGTGCCACGATTCGGGAGTACGTTGAATAGTCTCGGCACCACGGTGCCGAGGTTGAGCATGAGGAAAGTCCTTTTCTTTTCTTAAACCGTAATGTCACATGCTTTTAAGCTCAGTTCGAATTGCTGGACCCATAGCTCCCAGTGAAGCCTTGTGCGAGGACCAAAAGGCTCAAATGGTTTCATGAACGTGCCCTGCGTGGTGTCTAACCACGTGCTTGTGTCCGGGTTGTGGTTCTGCGGCCTGGGTGATGTCCCAGCTGGGTCTTCTGCCATGATGTGGCTTTGCATGGACGACAGGGTTTCAGGTGCTCAGGGATGCACTTGCTAGGGCGTTTCACTATTGCAGTCAGGCCGGCCCTCTGCAAACTGGCCAGTGTTTGGTGGTGGTGTGTTGATTTACGCACATGTGATAGTGCACCGTCCTTAGCGGCCCTGCAGGGTGAGTGCCCTGCATGCTGGCTTGTGGTGTGGGCTTATGTGCCAGAAGTGGCTTTGGGGGCTCCCTTGTGGCACTGCATGGTGGATGTGCACTTGTGGGTTGATGTGAGCATGTGAGGCCAGTACTGAATGTTGACTGTCCTCTGTCAGCAGCTCACGGTCTGTAGCAGTTACACATTGCTTGCTCTCAGGTTTTTTTTTTTCTCACAACGGCAGGCACGCAGTGGCACATGGCCTGCTATAAATTCTTCCTTTATGATGCAAGGCACGGGGGGGTGGCAGCGCGATGATGGGAGCGTATTCAGGCACCATGTGAGGGATGGACGTGACTCTGTGTGAGTCAGCCGGCCCGGAGTGCCTGGGGCGTGTGGGAGGATCAGCACGGCGCTGCCGCCGGTATGCAAGGAGTGGCAGCAGGTGGGCCCTCTCTTCGTCCTCGTCGCCAGTGATGTAGTGGGGAGGGCAGGCAAGGCCCCGATGACTGGGCACGCGGCAGAGTAATAACTGACACACACGGTGGCTGCAGTGTCTAGGCGGAGACTGCCTTGACGGGCTTTCTGCCTTTTCTTTATTCCTTCTTACCCATGTGGTCTCTCCTGACCACACCATCCATTGTCATGTGACCCTCACAACAGGGTGAGTGTAATTTAACAGAGTGTGCGAGGTACCGTGCCAGTGGTGAAAAGTACAAACAAAGAGAGTGGTACAAGTTTAACAGGGTTATTGGCACTATTGGCATACAATTTTGAATGAGTGGAGTTTAAAAACAAGGCAAGCAGAGGGAGTGATACAATCTAAACTGGGTAACTGCAACAACAAGAAGAACAGGGGAATTTATAAATTGTGAGACAACATGGACCCAGAGATGCTTGCAGCAATAATTGCTATGATCAAGGGAGGAGCTTAGACGGGATACTTGCCTCCCTGTCAGAAAATTCTTCACCGGCAGGGGAGGCCAGCAGGACTACTGAGAACGTGGAGTCTGGGGGGCGGTCCCCCCACCGGCATGGCCGCTGTGGGCTTATGTGGCATTCCCCCAGCAAAAACAAGAACGGGGAAAAAGAATGAGGGGGTCACCATCTCCGCCTGCATCTGTGGAGGTGGTGGGGAAAACCCTACACCACAAGAGATAATTTGGCATCAAGAGACCAGTAACGGGGGGAGTGAGGGCTCGGGGAGAAACAGTGCACTGGTAGTGCCAGTGTTGTGGATCAGCACAGAGCAGGCTGGGCCCAATCCGGTCAGGCCTGGGGGATGCAACCAGAAGCAGTAGGGGTGTCCACTACCCCTTGCCCCCCTTTACCTCCAAATGGAGGGTATTGGGGGCTGGATGGTTTCTCTCAGAACTTTCTATGGTGAACTAATGGCTGGCAAGGAGTAGGATACAGCTGGGGGACTCCTATGTCTGGTATCCAAAGAGGAAGAACAGGATAGCCTTTTGGGGTAATTGTGGGGGTGGCAAGGAGGGACAGAACGGAGGAGTGTAAGGAATCAAAGGGGGAGGGAAATGATAAGTTCTATGTAAAAGTCTTTGGCTAACTGGGCTACAGGTTTTGCCATTTTCTCTGCCATAATGCTTGAGAAATGTCCATAACTTCACCAAAAGCTACTATCCTATACTCACTTTGTGTTGACCATTTATCATGACTGTGTATTTGGTTGGTGTACGACGAACGGTTCAGGACCGCTGAAGCATGGAATGCCCATATGGATTGGAGTACCAAGGCAATAGTCTTGTGACCTAACTGCAGTTACATGACCTATGTCAAGCAAGGGGTTTGGAGCACTGAGACCGGTGCAGTCCTTTTGTCACAGCCCGGTCCAAGGGGAAAAAAAGGGAACTTGCTTGGCTTTTAATAAAACAGTGTGCACAAGACCTGTCTGCAAGTTTAAGGATGTCTGTTCCTTTCATGGAATGTTGGGGCACGGGGAAGGCAGGTGTGCAAAATGCAGCAAAGAGCACAAGTAGGGGTGGGGCCCTCGGGGCACCCCCGACGGGTCTGCCTTCGACCGTGCGGGTAGATGTGCTGTGGGCAAATGGGTAACTTCATGACACGGAGGCAAAGTTCTTGGTAGAGTTTTTTCACAGGGTTTTGGATTCTGGTCTGGGGGTGTATAACTCTGACGGCATCAGAGGCGAGGGGGGTCGCATGGAAGACAGCCAGGATTACTGCTGAGCAGGTTGCATAAAGAGTTCAAACTGGGCAGGATGGCAGGACTGTTCCCGTCCCCCAAACCCTGCAGAAATGTGTGTGTTTACCCGTAGTAATTGTTCCCAAGAAAGAGCCTGGGAAGTTCAGACTTATCCACAATGTATCTTTCTCAAGGGGGGAATATGTGATGGATGAGCTTGATGATGAATTATGTTCTGTGAGATATGCTTCCTTTGATGGGGCACTGGTATTGTTATAGCGTTTGGGGAGAGGGACCTTGCTGGCAAAATCTGATATTAAATCAGCTTTTTAATTACCCCTGGTGGGTATCCAGTCATTCTACCGAAAATAATTCAGAGTGGTGAGTTTTACTGAAGTAAATAAACCTGAAAAAATACATTAAACATAAATACATATATACATATATGGTAGTGGGGTAAGAGGCTAAAATTGGTTGGGTTGGGGTTATAGTGGCAGGAAAACAGGGATTTGGGGGGGCCCATATTTTTAAAAACGTACCACTCTGAACTTTACTTCGGTAAAATCACATATCCTCCTGTTGCACCCAGAGGATTTGTAGGGGTTTTAAGTGGAATTTTACTTTGACACGTGTATTTTTTATTTCTTTGCATTTATAAAGCGTGCCACAGCCCCGAGGCATTGTGGCGCTGTTAAGAAGGCTTACTTACATAAGTGCTTGAAAAAAAAAAGTGAAAAAAAAATACATACATGTTGCCCAAACCCATGTTTTAGGGTGGTGGCTTACTAAATTACATAAGTGCTATTAAAGAACATAGCAGTTTGCCCAACCGCGTGTTGCATCTTGCGAATGCGAAGTCAAGTTAGGTGGCAAGACATATTGCAGGGCGGCGGTGGTGGGTAGGGGGGGCAAACAGAGCAACAGGCAACGAAGGGGTTGGGGGGGTTCAGACGCAGCAACAGGCAACCAAGGGGGTATGATATGATATGATATGGTATTTGTAACGCGCCTATACACAAGTGTTTCAAGGCGCGACGAGGCAGGGAGGGAGGGAAACAAGGGGAAGACAGACAAACGATCCTACTAGGCCAGGTGTCATTCAGATCGCGCAAGTGCAGAGGTAAGGGGAAAAGGAGAAAAGTGCAGGGGGAGGAGGTGGGGGGGAAAGTGCAGTACAAGGTAAGTAGCGTAATAAAATAATAAATATGGGGTGGGGGCACACGCAGCAACAGGCAACCAAGGGGTTGGGTGGAGGGCACATGCAGCAACAGGCAACCAAGGGGGTGGGTGGGCAACCAAGGCAGCAGGGCAACCAAGGGGGTGGGTGGGGGGCTCACACAGCAACAGGGCAACCAAAGGGGTGGGTGGGGGGCCAGATGCAGCAAAAGGCAAGAAAGGGGGTGGTTTGGGGGTCAGATGCAGCAACAGGCAAACAAGCGGGTGGGTGGAGGGGCCACACAGCAACAGGCAACAAAGGGGATTGGTGGGAGGCAGACGCAGCAACAGGCAATCAAGGGGGAAGGTGGGGGGCACACGCAGCAACAGGCAACAAAGGGGGTGGGTGGGAGGGCCCACACAGCAACAGGCAACAAAGGTGGTGTGTGGGGGGGGCAGATGCAGCTACAGGCAACCAAGGGGGTGGATGGGGTGTCTCACTCAGCAACAGGCAACAAAGGGGGTGGGGGGCAACTGCAGCAACAGGCAACCAAGTGTGTGGGTGGGGGGGCACATGCAGCAACAGGTAACCAAGGGGGTGGGTGGAGGGCACATGCAGTAACAGGCAACCAAGGGGTTGGGTGGGGGGCCCATGCAGCAATAGGCACCAAAGGGGAGGGTGGGGGGCACACTTAACCGGCAACAAAGGGGGTGGGTGGAGGGGCAGACGCAGCAACAGGCAACCAAGGAGTGGGTGGGGGGCACACGCAGCAACAGGCAACCCACACATGCCTGTAGTTGACAGGTAGCTGACAGGGGCCTTAGGATCGGGCCTTTGGTGGGAGGGCCGGACGCGCCTGCTACTTTCCCATAGGCCGCTATCACTAGATACCCAACCAATCAAGGCAAGCAGCAGGAGCCGAGGCCCAGCTCTAAGGAGTACAATTTGCAGGCCACCATGATGGAATGGCCATGTAACACAAACAGTTACGTTTCAAACACAGCTGACTCAGATGATTCAAAGTTCAATGAAAAATTGTGATAGGCAGCAGAGCAATGCGGCACAAGGTGGAAGTCCATATGGCAATTGTTTTCAAACTCATGCTCGATCGCGAAAAAGTTTGTACTAAGCCTCCAGGCTTACCTGCTTCATATCTTGCTCTTACATTGGGGCCTTCGGCACATTCCTGGAGTGGGCAACAAAAAGGGAGTGTAAAGGGTAAGGGAGCACAAATGCGCCATTACCTTGATGATTTTTTGTTCATTGGCAGGCATGGCACAAACCAGTGTGAGAAGGCACTGCAGGCATTTCAGAGCGTGGCAGGGGTGCTGGGAGTACCCCTTGTAGAAGACAAAAGAGAGGGGCTTACAAAATCTCTGTATTTCCTGGGTATTGAGATTGATTTGAAGAGGGGGCTGTGCCGCCTCCCAGAGGACAAGGTTCGGGACTTTAGGGAAGCATTAGACACCTGTTTACAGGCCAAGAAGGTAACATTGGGTCAGCTGCAGAGTTTGTTGGGGTAGCTTAACTTCGCCTTATGAATAATCCTGATGGGTAGGCCTTTTTTTAGAGCAATTGCAGGCACCATGTCAGGCCTGACCAAGGCGCACCATCACACATAGTTATCAAGGGAGCTCAAGTAAGATCTGGTGATTTGGGACACATCCCTGGCTGACTTTAATGGGAGTAGGTCTGGCCCACCAAAGTGAAAGACTGTGTGCAATTGGGGCTCTAATCCGACCCCACAGGGAGTGTGGGCTTTGGAGCAATCCTGTGTAATAAGTGATGTGGACAGAGGTAGATCACCACCTGGGCAGACAGTGGACTGACCAGAAACATAACCTTTTTGAAATGATTCCCTATAATAGTGGCATTGACCATTTGGGGAGTGAAATTAAGGGGCAGAGACGTACTGTTTTGGTCAGATAGCATGTCCGTGGTGTGCCCCAATCAACAGCCAGAAAGCAGCATGCTCCATGGTATTTAGATTATTGAAGACATGTGTTCTGTCATTCATAACAATGCGGCTGATGCTTTGTCCCGTTTCAAACGACAGGCATTCCAGGGTTGCCTACCAACGGCTGATGCAGCAATGATGCCCAATCCAGAGACACTTTGGGGGCTTGATGCCCAGATTTAGCCTCCCTTATTGAGAGTTCTGTATCACAGAAGAAACAAAGGGCCTATGAGGAATCTTTCACGGACTTTAGGGAGTTTTGTAACGCACAGTTGATGGTGGACCTATTCCATAGGTGTGTCGTGATCAAGTACTTGGGGTACCTGTGGGAGCTACCGGTATCCGTTGGGGAGGCTAGCACAAAGATGGCAGCCATTGGGTTTTTGGCAGGCTTATGGGGAAGGGCTCCTCCATCTGCCGACTTTGCAGTAAAGAAGGCATTAATTGGCTGGAGGAGGATGGAGGGCTCTCGGAGAGGCAAGAGACGGCTGTTAGACCCTGAAAAGTTGGCCTCTTTCATAATGAGCTTGGGGGAAATTTGTAGGGATGAGTGGTAGATACTGATGTTTTGAGCAGCTTTCGACACAGCATTCTTTGGTAGCTTCAGGATATGGGAAGTGGTTGCAGCCTCCACGGCTGATTGGGCAGGAGGACTATCTAGGGAAGACCTCTCATTTGAAGGGGACAGTTTTGTGCATATTTTGCTTACAAGGTCAAAAACTGAATAAGAGGGCAGGGGCACCAGAGTCACAGTAACAATCCATGGCAGAGCTGAGATTTTTCTGGTAACACTACTAAGGGCATTTTTGGTGCACAGGGAAGTCTGGGGCGTAGGGTGGGGCTTGTTCAGCAAAGGGATGGCTCCTGTCTTCCAAGGTTTCAATTCAGAAGGTTCTTTGAGAGTTCCTTGGAAGGGGTAGGGCTCGAGGGATTGGCGTTGGCCCCTCATTCCTTCAGGATTGGGGTGGCCTCCACAGCTGCAAGATATGGATGCGAGGCAAGGCAGATCAAGGCAATTGGGCGATGGAAGTCCTGGGCTTATAAAGGTTACATCAGCCCTCACTTAGTCTGTTGAAGAGTCCGAGCGGCAGGAAAAATTGGGGGTGGTCTCTGTGATGTAGTTATACAGAGAGGAGTGTGTTTTCCCTTGGCTGTTATTCATGACATGGCTAACATACTTTCTTTCTGTATCTGCATAGGACAAAATAGAGGGGCCAGTGGTGTGGGTCGTGGGTCACTTGCTCTTACGGCAGATGAAGTGGAGAGTGTTTGAACGCGCTGGACTGTAGGCAGATGCGACAGCTTTTGATATACGCTTGATTGGTTCTGTGGGCTTGCAGGTCTGCGGAGTGCGCCTGGTGTTGAAGGCCACACAAAAGAAAAAGAGGGGCTTGCATAACGCAGACCTGGTGATCTTGCATGTGGGGGCAACAAATTGGTACAGTTTTGGTGAGAAGAGCAGTGATCAAGTGCCTGTTGTCGCTCTTTGGTTGGTTTGGATGTTCCTACCCGGGGGCACTGCTCGTATGATACAGATCATCCCGAGGTTCAGCTGGGGTCGGCTGCGTCCCACACACCCATTGAACATTTCAGCGCGAAAATTGAATAAGGAAATGGCCCGCCTTGCTGCTTGAAATGGGTGCCTGCAGATTATAGAGAATGGCCTGTTGAGGGGCCCAAGGACTTGTCACCCGGACGGGGTTCACCTTTTCCAATGGGGGACAGAACTGTTGCTACAGAAACTTTCGACAGTGATGAGAACATTTGTGCAGATTGGTGGTGGCACGGACCGGTGGGTCTTCACCCTTGTGTCAAGTGGGGGAGCAACATGTGGACACTGCGATCCCCTTCTGGGGGACTCTGGAGCTGGAATGGTGTGAGGGAGAGGGCAGAGGACACCCCTCATCATAATTGCAGGGGGAAGTAACAAAGGATCTGCCTCCTGGTATAATAATAATAAATAATAATTAGGCTTTTATATAGCGCTACAAACCCTCAGGTATCTGAGCGCTGCTTATTATTACCCACGGTGTGTGGTGCTCATTTATCGACCTCGGAAGGATGAAAGGCTGAGTTTGGCCCCGCCGGGATTCGAACCTGCGTTAACAGGCTCTGCACGGGTGTCAAAGCGGGCGCTCTACTCGCTGTGCCACTTGACCGGCTTAATACGCCCCCACCCGGAGAATGACATGGTGAGGAGGGGATAGGGCCTCATCAATAGGCTGTCCCTGGGGGTCGTGGATCATGGTCCACCTCGACCACCTGTTAGTGTTAAGAGTGTTATTGTCGGGTGTGTTTTTAATTTGCATTTTCTGGTGTTGTGATATGTTTCATAAAAATGTGGCCGAAGTGGCATTCAAAGAAATGGTGTGTCGTGCAATTGAGACCTGCCTCAGTTGCCCCCCTGCAGAGCCCACCATAAAAAGTGAGTTAAAAGAAATAACAATTCAACATGCGTAAATCCCAGAGTAATTGCCAGAGTTACAGCCCACCGACCCAAGACAAACTTAACAAAAGCAAGGCCGAAACTGAAACTTCTAAATTTCAGTTTAGACCTATAACAATCAAAGAGATGAAGAAAACTCTCTCTAACATCAGAAGCACTACATGTTCAGAAAATGTACTGTCACCTAAACTAATATTAGAAAACCCAGACATTTTCGCTCCCTTCCTTAGAAAAATGGTAAACGCATCTTTCCGGGATCAATCAGTACCTACTATAATTAAAACAATCACGGTTACCCCATTGCCAAAGAAACCTGAACTAGACCAACAAGACCCTGCAAATCTAAGACCTATTACAAATTGCAACTTCCTGTTGAAAATATTAGATAAAGTAGCCACTGAACAGCTCCAGAACTATGTAGACGAAACAACCTGCTGCACCCCCAACAGTCTGGCTTTAGGACAGGGCACAGCACCGAATCAGCCTTAATAGATCTGCAGACCGAGATGCTAAGTATATTGGACAAGGGCAAATCAGGTCTCCTGGTATTACTGGACCTCTCGGCAAAAGGAACTGTCAATACCACCAAAAACCCCTGAGAAAAATTAGACCCTTGCTCAACCAAAAAAACAGCATCACCATAGCCAGAGCAACTATACTGTCAAGACTGGACTACGGCAACTCCTTGCTTCTGGGAGCTAATATGAAATGCCTGAAGCAATGCCAGGTAATTCAGAATAATGCCGTTAGGACAATCACGGGTAGGCCAAGGAGGGAACACATCACAGGCGATAGGAAAGATCTACACTGGTTGGCCATGGAGGAGAGAATTACTTTTAAATCCCTCACAATGGTCCACCGATACTTGTATGGCAAAGCCCCAGCATACTTGATAAAACACTTCAAGTGGCATGAACCATCTAGAAATTTAAGATCCTCCAACAAAGGTCTTCTCCAGACAACCCCAGCTAAAAAGCAAAACGGCCTGGGCAAGGCCTTTCCAAACAGAAGCATCCATAAATGGAATGAACTGCCCGTATCCTTGAAATTAGAAACCAACTACATACTCTTTAGAAAGAAATTAAAGACCCTACTCTTTAAATAAACTGGACTAGCGACCTCTCTCAGCTCCCCATGATACGATCTTCTGTGTGTCTATTCTTAAATAAATAAACTCTGTGCCCGTGTTCCAAATCATACAACTCATGTGATTTCCAAATCATACAACCTATCATTAGTATTCACAGCATCATTGCATGTGGCATCATTAGATTCCATAAGAAACCAAAGCTTGTGTCATGCTGGCATGTGGAGAGTATGGGGGTTGCAGGAAAGGTCATTTCGATCCTTGTCCCCTCCCCAACATACAAATAAATGAAAATATGCCCCGGCAAAAAAAATATGTAAAACCTTTACACATACATTTTGCACATGCTTTTCATGCTTCATCATAATAAACACGTTCCCCACTTTAAAAGAAGTTGTGTAAAAAGGTCAGTTAGTATATGTTACAAACTTCCAGCTAGCTGCAATGCAATCTGTTAAGAACATTTATTTATTTTGCCATTTATATTGCACACCTAAACTGGCTTATCCTCTGACTTTCGGAGCCAGGTACATACTGACCCTGCCAACCACCTGCACTGCTTCCTGGCGATCCCTTGCACTAGGGTCTGTATCTTTAACCATACAGTCCCACCTTTTTCTGCACTTATCAGACACCCCCGTCTGTTGCCTCATCCCTAGTACTTGCCATTTTCTGTCTGAACTATCACTGTTTATTGCTTTTTACTATTAATTTATCTATTTATTTATCTGAATTACTTTGCTCAGCACTTTCCACTTCTCCAGTCCCCCCAACACTTTCCCCTCTCCCATGAGCCTAGTAAGATCATTGTTTTTGTACTCCCTTGTTCCCTCGTCGCGCTCTGAAACACATGTGTATGAGCGCGATATAAATAAAATATCAATATCAATAACCCTAAGGCATCTGGGTGCTTTGGTTTAAGATGATTGGTTACATGAATTTCTTGTAAATGTTACATACATTGCCTACGATAGTTACATTGGGCCTCATTACACGGAAGGCGGTAGCCATAGCGCTATTAGCACCATGGCTACCCCCTTACCGCAGTCGGAGGCTGGGTTCCCGGAATAGGGGCTTACCGGCCTACTCCAGCCTTTGCGGGACCGGTAAGTCCCCATTCCGGGAACCATTCCCCATTCCCATTTGAGCCCCCATAGGGCTCATTGGGAATGGGGAAGGAGCAAATAACGGTACCGCAATTTGCGGTACCGTTATTTGCACTGAAGTCCCTCAGCGGGTCCCGTCCTTAACGTGTGGTCTGACCACACGTTAAGGACGGGACCCGCTGAGGGACCTCGTAGTAGGGCGGTGGGGATTACCGGCACCGGTGCCCTTAACGGTGCCGGTAATCCCCTACCGCCTTCCGTGTAATGAGGCCCATTGTATTATTGCATGCACAGCACAAGGTGGCAAACCTCACCTAAGTTTGCAGGAGGTTACAACCAGCATCATGCTGATAAAAGCAAACCCTTGTTTGCATGTCAAGGTAGTGGATATCATGGAAATAAAATCATCTTTAAAAGGGAGCTTTATTGTCTTAGTCACTTTAACCGAAGCAGAGAGGGATTTGCTAGTTAATTGGAGCTGTAATGGGGGTCTTACAGTTGGAAAATACCCATTGCAGTGCAAATTGCCTAACAATTCACACCTACGAAAGGCTCTGCTGAGAATAAAAGGAAAGCAATTACGGAAACCCTGACTTCATTGTCTGTTTTTCGTCCTGCTCACAAAGGCTCTGAATGTCAGCAGGTCCCATACAAATGGCCCAGAATTTGCCCAATGGTGTTACACCCATGCTTACAGGGCAAGGGTAACAGTATCAATGCCGGTCGCAGGTCTGCCAGCGCCCTGTGCAAGATTTTTCAGTGCACCCCCGCCTCGTCCCACCCACCCACCAAAAATGCAGCAAAGCAGGTGGCTCTGTTCTGTTGTTTGGGTGATACTTGTCGGCTGAACAACAGAACTGAGCCCCCTGCTGTGCGGCATGATTCTTTAATAGGCCCTGGCTGGGCTAGACCTATGCTTAATTTTACATGACTCTGAGCTGGAGCCTCCAGCTCAGTGTCATTTAAACTGGAGGCAAGGCGCCCTCTTTGCTGCGAGGGGGGGCACCCTTGTGCAGCTGCACCCCTGAGTGCGCCTTGACCCGGAGCTGAACAGTATCACCATGTCTCTAGCAGGCGTGTGACGTTGGACCATATAGATGCCTATTTCACGGTGGCCTGAACCTTTGAAGAGGCAGGATTTTGATTTTACGTGGAACTGTAACAGCAAATCTGTATTGTTGATAAATGGTGGGAGACTGTGCTAGATTCAGGGGCCAGTGAATGTTAAGCACTTCTTTATTCTATTTGTTGTTTTGTTGCTGCATCAATAACTTGTATTATGTATTACTTTTACTATATGATTATTTCAGGTAATCTACTCTACGCTAACCTTCCAAATATATGTATCCATGTATTGCACTTGTGTATTACAAAGAAATCTGTACATAAATGAACGGAGGACTCCTGAGCTGGAAATGGCTGGGGCAACATCTCTTAGTCACTTTAGGGTGATGCAACTGTTTGTTAAGTAACTAGAACCCCCCCACTACAGGACATGGGGCATCATTACGAGTACCCGGTAAAAACGGGTTCATTGCCAGCTAATAGTGGGTGATTACGAGTGCGCGAGCACGCGCGATCCCCCATGCCTGTAATGGCAGTACCGGCATGCCACTAAAGGCCCTCCAACCCACCGATAGCGGCATCACGGACCCGCCGATACCAGCACCGCCTAGGAGCAACCCCTAAATACCGGCCCGGTAATACCACCATGCTAATACCAGGTTCGCCGAAATAACGTCATCGCACAGGAACGGGAAATGGGCTGGCAGCCATCTTCAAAAACACAATCCATTGCCATCCTCCCTAACCACCAGTCTTTTCGTGTTGTGCTGTGTTGGAAAACCCTGAGGATATCCAAGGCCACCTGGAAGACGACCCCCCGGCAGCGGAAACAGCATTTCTCTGACGCAGAGCTCAATATGCTTGCGGACACTCTGGCTGCACATGCAGACATAATGAAAGGCAATGACATGAAGCGTGAAGCCCAGATGAGGAGAAAGGAAATCTGGCAGGAGGTTGCCTGGAAGGTGTCGGCCGTGGGGACCACCCCACGTATTGTGCACGACTGCCGCAAGAGTGGGACGACCTCCGCTTGAGGGTGAGAAACATCCTGTCAGCCAACAGGAGGGCGGCCATGGAGACAGGTGGGGGTCCCCACTCACCTGCTAAACTGATGCCCTGGGAGGTGACTGCCAGCACATTTATCGATCCTGAGTCAATAGAGGGATTTGGAGAGATGGAGATGGGTGCGGCATGATCCCCAGGAAGAAGTGAATGACCCAGCACATCCCTGTATGGGAAACCATGACGTAGCACAAGTGACGTGGAAGTGAGACTAGGCAAGGCAATGCATGTCCCTACACCCACATCAACATATCCAAGTCAAGATTGCGGCCCAAACCGTGCCACACAGAAATGCATGCTGAGTGCCAACCCATAACCAACACACAAGCAACATACCAGGACCGTGCCCATGTAACCCAACACACAAACCCCATATCAACAGCATGCCACCTGCCATGCATTAATTGCCAATATGCCCCCTCAGAACACCAAGTGCCACACACCTGTAAGACATGGATGCATGAATGTATGAATATTAAACAGCACAATAAAATGTCGCTGGCATGTGACACCATCACTGATGGCCTGCATCTCTTCTAACCCCCAGGCACTGATGAGGAAGATGCCAGTCAGCAGCGGAGAGCGCAAGGGCATCTACATCACACCATAGGACAAGGGCCACCACCACCCCCCAGCCAGATAAACAGGCCAGACCCGAAGGCAGTGTGCCTGACCGGGTGGAAAGCCAGCAAACAACACCTGCTGCCAGTGTGGCCAACACACATCAGGACCAGCAGCACACACCCACAACAGATGGAGGGGTGTCCCTTCCTGAGCCACCAACCACTGTGGACGTTGTGGATGCCAATGTGGACCCCGAGGGTGTCATAGTTGTGTCTTCTACACCCACCCCAAGATCCCTGCCCACTCCCCCACCCCATATGGAGGCCTACAGCAGAGACGATCCCTGCCTCCATGACTCCGACCTCAGGGATTCGGACGTGTGCCCCTCCGAGGAGGACAGCACCCAGGATGTAGGCCCCGTGCATGCACCATCCACCACTCCAGCTACCACCACTCCAGCTACCACCACTCCAGCTACCACCAACACCTTGGAGGCATGGCTGTCGAGGGTGGAGGCACGACAGGAGTCAATGCTCGAACTCAAGCGGCAGTATATTGCCGATGGGGAGGACACTAGGAGGGCCATTGCTACTGCCATTGCGGGGACCACAACTGCCATTGGGGAGACCACAGCGGCCATTGGAGGAGTTCACGGCACTCAGAGATGCCACCCCCGGAAAACAAAAAGGCCAGGAAGTAGAGTGCCCAGACAATGGGAGTGGGACACATGGTTGTGGGTGAAGGGAACCATTTATTTGAGAACATTTGGGGACATTTGGGGTTTGTACGGTGGGTTGGGGAGTTCACTGGGGGTTTTTGGGGTTTGTAGGGTGGGTTAGGTTAGGGAGTTCACTGGGGGTTTTGGGGGTTTGTAGGGTGGGTTAGGGAGTTCACTGGGGATTGGGGGGGAGTGTGCACATTTTTCCCTGTTTGAAAAAATACACCGGTTGTGTGCCAAAAAAATCAATGCCTGGACATTGTTCATTTTGTGCATATCCATTTAATGTGTGATGGTGTTCAGTGGCCAACTCCCAACAATCCAAGTGTGCATGTCCACATGGAGCCAGTGTGTCACTGACACATGTCTCTCATATTCCCTGTGGTTCAGAAGTATTTGTGAATTAGTGCTTGGCGTACATCATGGCCATCCCGTGCATAACGTACTGGCAGGGGGGCTAGTTCACTCCGTCTCCATCCTCATCATCCTCACCCAGGGCATGCATGTCAATGTCAGGTGGCAGTGGTGCATTTCTCCGGACGCACATGTTGTGCAGCATGACACAGGCCATGGTGATCTTTGCCACCTTCTCAGGCCTACATAGGAGTGCCCCACCAGACCTGCTTAGGCAGCGGAAACGCGCCTTCAACAGGCCAAAGGTCTGCTCAATCACAACACGGGTGCGGGTGTGCACACGATTGTACTCCTCTTCATGGCTGTTCTGCAGGTTCCACACAGGGGTAAGTAGCCATGGCCTCAAGGGATATCCTCCATCACCTGCAAGCAAATACAAATAGGTGTGTGTCACTCTGAGCTGCCACCTTCAGGAAGCACAGTCATGGCGGCAGCTATTTGGTGTGGACATGCACATGTCCCTGTACATATGCAAAATTGTCACCTAGATGCATTCTATACTGTTATGAGGTGTGGTAGTCTGGATGGCATTTAATAGATGATGCAGGGTGTAATCATGCATGCTGAGGCGGATGTACTGTGGTAGTACGACAATGTTTAGCCTCCCATTCAAGCAGTTAATTCTACACTATGCATGGTCACACTAGCCACATTGGCACAGTTGCCATCCTGTACAGTCATGCATTGCTTGCCATCACCATGGGGGCCTGGTTGTGCCTCTTACTTGTTATCATCGATATGCATTATTTGTTTAATTTGTGCCAGTGATGTGTCATGTTCCATTTGGGAGGTTCAGGTCTGGAGTGTTTAGCTCTGCATGCATTCTCCAATCACCGACAATTGCCACCCAGGTGGAGTATGCATCCCCCTCCCTTTCCCAACCAGGTGGAGTATGCATCCCCCCCTTTACCAACCAGGTGGAGTATGCACCCCCGCCCTTTCCCAACCAGGTGGAGGATGCATCCCCCCCTTTCCCAACCAGGTGGAGTATGCACCCCCCCTTTCCCAACCAGGTGGAGTATGCATCCCTACACATCAGTACCCCAAAGCACTGCCATGGGCCAGTTGTGCAACTCACCAAGCAGCCAGGCACATGGTCCAGCATGTCGCTCCATGTGACGGGGTAGCGTGGAGATGCGCAGTACCATGGCATCATGTGTTGATCTGGGAAATCGGGCGCAACAATGTGTGATGATCTTGCTGAAGTCACATACCATTTGCACATTGATGGAGTGGTATTGCTTGCGATTGCTGTACACCACCTCTCTGGCATGGGGGACTACCAATTGCACATGGGTGCCGTCGAGGGCACCAACACAATTGGGCATGCCTGCCAGTGCATGGAAGCCTACTTTGGCGTCGGCTATCTCCTGGGCAGTCCGTGGTAGGGATATGTGGGTGCTTGCATGCTTCAGGAGGGCATCCAGCACTTGGTTCAACATGTTGAAAACAGTGGCTGTGAATGCCATGCACCTGGCCCACTGTGTGTTGATAGGTGCCTGTGGCCAGGAAGTGGAGCACAGACACCACCTTTAGTAGCAGGGGGGTTGCCAGTGCGTATTTCTGTGAGGCTGGCAGTGTCGTTGTGTATCATGTCTACTATGGTGGTGATGGTGTCCCGGTCCAACAGGTACAGGGTATGGATCTGCTCAGGGGTTAGGTTGAATGGGCTGGATCTGGTACAAGGGATTGATGGCTGCCTATGAGGCACTGCTGGCTGCGTTGGTGGTAATTGCTGGGCCTGTCTCACCCTCCTTTTCCTCCTGCGTCTCCTCTGTGCTGCCTGTTGTTGCTGCTGTAGTTGTTGTTGTAGTTGGTGTTGTTGCCGTAGTTGTAGCAGTATTGGCATGTCCTCCAGCGCCATGAGTGCAACAGCTAGTGGTAGCATTTTGGTGTTGGAAGGGGTGTGGTGGGTGGGTGTGCTCATTTTATACTGTCCCAGCCTCCACTGACTCCACCTGTGGGGATTGTGTGCACCTGTGGCAGTTGGCTTGTTTCCTGATTTCTGTTTGCGGGTGGTCCACGATGGCCGGCATCGTGCAGCCCGTGATTACCGGCTTCGCGATTCCGGTATTTGCATGTCCGCGTGGGTTAGGATGTCCTCCTATTACCGGCATGCCGGTATTTGCTCCCCGAAGGGGCGCATGTACACGCCCATGCCGCTATTATAGGCACCATTATTTAAGGTTCCGCTAATAGTGGGTGGCCGGGTCAGAAAACACTGGAGTGGTTAGCGATGCCAGTAATCCTTTACCGGCATCGTTTTTCGCTTAACGGCAACCTCGTAATGAGGCCCATGGTATTCGCGCAAAGGCCTAGATGTTGTCGGCTCAGGGAGGGATTTCTCAGCAATGGAACGATCGCTTGATTCCTAAGGTTTAAAACACATGATATGACAGGCCTAAAAACAAATGTGCTCTATGGAGAGAACATTCGTGGTGCCGGTGTAGCTAATAGTCACTGCCTTTTTAAAGCGTGGTGGTGGCTTATACTTCATTGCAAAAGCACCATTAGGTTATCAATGTGCTAAGGACTGTGGTGCACATATTTCAGTGTGCTATGTTTCACCCTCGGAGTGAATGATGATGGAATAAGAGATAGGAAAGGCTCACTTTGGGCGAGACCAGGGGCCGCTTGTTCATAATGGATGATGAGGCATCGACCATCCATTTTACACAAGCCACCAAGCAAGCCCAGTGTTAACATTAAGCTCTCCCTCAGCTGCAATAAGCAACTGAAGGATCACTCCTGGGCTAGCTGGAACTGTCAAAGGGAAACCTGGTTTCCATTCAACAGTTCTTCCCCCAGTGCCTATGCCCAATGGGTCAAGCAAGACAAGGGGCATTTTGTTTTCCCAAACTTGCATGCCCTTTTCAGGATGAAACTCTGCATGTGTGTACGGGGTGCTCTTGTGCATCCCCACACATTAAAAGCTGCAGGACTTACTCCAGAGGTCACTCCAGCTCTTGCGTGCATTTGCAGGAACTGTAAAGTGCTCTATGCTTCCTGGTTCATGTTCATGTTATGTGCGGGCCAGAGAGCTGCTGTGTGAACCTGTCCTCCTGAGGACACACTGCAGAATCATTGTAAGACCTATTTGCTGTTATATACACTGTTAATTGTATTATATGCACTTACTCTGCCTTACTCAGACGTGTATCGTTGAGAAAGTCAAGGGCTTTGAATGACTTTTGTTTTCCCCCCCTTGTTCCCTCCCTCCTTGAGTGCTTTGAAACACTTGCCTTGTGTATAGGCGCTTTACAAATAAACACTATCATACAATACCATACCATTCACATGTGCACCCACAGAACATGCGCTAATTCATGCGCACACCAAAACATACAATCATTCCTACACGCACAGCCATGTACACAGTCACATAAGTATACACTTTTCGCTTTTGCCTGCAGCCCTGTGGAATCTGCTGCCTGTCCTCAGGAGGACAGATTCCCACAGCAGCTCTCTGGCCCGCACATAACATGAACATGAACCAGGAAGCATAGAGCACTTTACAGTTCCTGCAAACTGTAAAGTGCATTGTGGCGCCACCCTACAAGGAGGGGAGACTGGGGAGATAGACGATCTTCAAAGCATGGTATGTTCAGATCGTACAAGTGCACAGACGGTACAGGGGATGGTGGGGGCTGAGGACAAGTGCAGGGTGGGGGAATCAGGGGAACCCAGTTAGTCAGAAACTGGGTAAGTGCTGAGAAATGGCGTTCTCATTGACCAAATGCAGTAGCAATGTGGCAAGTGTAGGCCCGGAGGCAAGCGTGAGAGGACTGGCGAGGATGCCAGGAACCTGTAAAACTCTGAGGTACTCCTGGCAGCCAGTCAGCAAGCTGTTTGGAAGAGGAGGGAGAGATGGATAGATTGGAGAGAGAGGTTAGCAGGGTAGAGGCAGAGGGAAGGAGGAGGAACGTATTAAGAAGTTTCCGGAACTTGAGGAGATCAGGCTCAAGACGGAGGGTGGCAGGGAGGCTATTCCACAGGAAGGACCCTGCTGAGGATAAAGATATCCCTCCAAATCTCTGCTTGGAGAGCCGACACACTCGCTGAATGTTGGAGGTAGATGAGCGGAGTGCTCGGGATGGAGAGTATTTAGGTAGGCATTGTTGCAGATAGGTAGGTCCCAGGCCCCAGAAATCCTTGTGGACAATGCAGAGGGTCTTGAACTTAATTCTTGCAGCCACAGGAAGCCAGCGGAGGGATTTCAGAGTTAGAGAGATGAGGTCTTTGGGCTTGAGGCGATGGATAAGTCTTGCGGTTCTGTTCTGGATGAGGTGCAGAGGGTGCAAAGCTGAGGCAGGGATGCTGTTGCAGTAGTCCAGCCTAGAGAGAACCTGTGCTCGGGAGACAGTGGGCTGCTGGGGCAAGGTGAGTAATGGAAGAGTACCTCTGAGGAGGTGCAGCTGGTAGTCAGACCTTTTACAGATGTCTGAAATGTGAGATGAGAAGGAGAGTGTGGAGTTGAAGATGACCTCAAGGTTTTTTGCCTCGTAGGTGGGTGCAGGCGCAGGGCCAAGGGAGGCCGACAGAGTGTGAGTGGGAAAGAGGGAGCAGGAGTCCCAATGCGAACAATCTCAGTCTTACTGGCATTGAAGCAGAGGTTGTTTGCAGCACACCATGACTGAATTGCGGACAGTCAGATATGACGAGGTAGAGGAGGTGGCTGAGGGTAGCCTGAAGAAGAGTTGCGTGTCATCCACATAACACTGGAAATTAACGATGAAAATGGCAATCACACGTGCCAGGGCAGCTATGTAGACATGGAAGAACCAGGGGGATAAGATAGAGCACTGGGGAACGCTGCAGGTTGAGAGCGTCATAGTAGAGAGAAAAGGCCCAAGTTCCACCTGGGATGGGCGGTCAGAAAAGAAGGTTTACCATTCCAGACACTGACCTGTGATTCCCAGTGTGTCACAGAGACGTGAGATCAGGATGTTGTGGTTTACCGTGTCAAAGGCAGAGGAGAGGTCAAGAAGAATGAGGAGCCAGGGCTGAGCAAAGGTCCTGGGTGGGTATGAGAGAAGAGGAGGCTGTTGCAGGATTGGCCAGTTCCTTGCAGACTTTTAAATGTTCAGCTGTATTGTTTGATGCCACGGAGATGCGGGCTTGAACACTCTTTTCTTGGTGTGGATCCTGTGGAGAGGTGTAGGGAGGCACAGCAGGCAAGGGAGCCTGTGTAGAGGAGGAGGAAGGCACAGCAGGCAACAGAGCCTGTGTAAAGTAGGAGTAAGGCCCAGCAGGCAAGGGGTGTGAAAGGGTGTGTCATGGGTGTGCAGTCAAAAGAGTTATGATTGCTGTGAATGTGTATGGTTGGGCAAGTGAATGTTTCTGAATGCAAGTTGTGAAAATGCACACACACCCACACCACCAAATCAGAGACCCGCTCACCAGCATGGCTGGTGTGCCTCTAATTTGGGAGTCTGGGGGTGCCCACAAATCAAAGGCCTGACCTCCGATTTGGGAGCGCAGGGGAGGGGATGAATTTTTTACTTGCCATTAATGTTAAAACAAACATGATTTCAAGCTGGCTCTAACCATGATGCCCAGTAAAAACAGCCTTGCCAGAGGCATAAAGTCTAACCAGGCTAGCTGCAGCAGTACAGCCCAATCTAGCCGCTTAAACACATTAATCATATTTGCATGTTAACTGTTGTTACATGGCTTAAATGGAGTACATTGCTGCACCCAGTCTGGTTACATTTTCTTCCTGTGGCATGGCATTTTTGTACTGGGCACCAATGTTAAACTAAACATGATGAGTGTTATGTGGCTAGACCTGGACCACATAGGTGCAGCTAGTCTGGATATATTTTCAAACTGTGACATGGCATTTATTTTTACAGGCGAAACCAGTAGGATTACGTTCTATATGGTAATGTTGGAATGCATTGGTGCAGCCTGCATGGACATGTATGGGCACATCTGATATGCACATATTTTTTATACTGGCATAATTTGTGGACAAAGTCATTATGAAAATGAGTTGGAAAAGGCTCTGTGTTCTGTTGGTGACTTGCAACTGTTGGACATTTTCATTTGTTAACCTACATCACCAAATTCTACGTTGTGGCTTTTGACCCAATTTTCCAAGGAAAGTATGTTGAAAATGCACAATTTTAACCCAATATTTAAAACCTTTTTCTTGCGGGGAGAACAGCCCATTTGGTTGGTTCAGGCTCCCTCGCTGCGCTCGGTCGCTTACACACATTCCTGGGGCAAAAGAATGCTTTTTCAAATAAAACAAATCACCAGTTGCAACTGGGCTAGACAAAATTAAGTAGATGCATAGGACTACTTTCCCATTGGTTGAGAGAACCTGCACACCGAGGTCAGTTCTGGAGCCCCCTCGCGTATAAAGTTGATCTAGATTTTACCTGTACACAACCGCATTATAGTTCCCAATACTTTACGACATGGCATTCAGAATGAAATATGAATGTGCCTTGCACTCCTGATTAACTGAGGCACTTTGCCATATACAGACCATCAGCAACAAATATTGGCAAAGCCAGCTGTTTTGGCTTTTGTGTAGGCATGGGGTATCCATTTGCCAAACACTGGCATAAGGGTAATCCCTGGCCAAAAGATGTCAGCAGCTGAAGAATTGTATGATTACCTGGGCTCATGATAGCAATGACTGGCAAATGTCTTATGCATATACACAAGCCAAAACTGTTGGCTTTCCCAATACTTGTTCAAAGACATCAATGCAAGGAACATGTGTGAGAACACACGTATTGGTTATAAATGAAATGGTGAATGGGACATGTGCTTAAGTTTTTTATTACAGAAGTAGCATAATTATAGCTGCAATTATGTTATTAACTCGTTGTCCCCTCTTCTCCCCTGCTGATCTGTTTCCGTCTCTCACCACTGTGCACCTGGCAACCTTCTGTCCTTCGGGCCCAGGTACCTTCTCACCCTGCCTCCCTCCTGCACTGCCTTCGGGCCACCCCTGGCACTGGGATCTGTATCTGTACCCATACAGTCCCCCACTCTTCTTCTGCACTTATCAGATATACCCTATCTGACCAATCATGTAGTTACCACTTGTCTGGCTGCACTATCCTTTTCACTAAGTTTATTTATCTATGTATTTATTCCACTTATTTATTCTGTTCCACACTTTCCACTTCCCCCCTTCCACACACTTTCCCCTTTTTTTTCCCTTTTCCATGCACTTGCGCGTTCTTAATATCACTGGGCCTAGTAAGATCGTATTTGTGTTCTCCCCTGTTCCCCTCCCTTTGCTTGGTCGCACTCTGAAACACTTGTGTATGAGCGCAATATAAATAAAATATCAATATCAATATCAATATCAGAAGACTGCTTTGAAATAACACTTACAGGCCTTATACATCAAAGGTTGATGTTACTGCTTGGATGACCTACCTCAAAGAAATCCCAGGAGCAGGTGTTTTGAGTAGGGAGGGCAGGTCGACATTGGGAATGGTCATAGAAAATAGCATGGCCGTAGTCAGCCAACCAGTGGGCAAACAACCAAACAAATACAAGCTGTGTGTCCATCTTCACATTCCAATCTCCCTCCTATGTTTTCTCCAATACAATAGTTTTTGCTTAAAGGTGCTGCCTAGCGCCACCTAATAACCCAGACTAAAAATGATTCCCATTGCAGCTCAGTCTAAGATAGCCAATCGATGCTTCCGAGACGGCGTATAACGATGAGCTCCATGGAGAAGATATATCAGAGTGAGAAAGTTAAGTGACCTGCAGTGTAGTATACTCAGCCATCACTTTGGGGAAACAAGGGCCCTGCTGTGCTGCAAATCACTGTGGACACCCAACAGAGCCGAATCACTTGATTTGACCTGAAATTCGCAAAAGGGGTAGGAGTCACAATGTGGCTCGATTAGAAAGCACTATGAGGCATTGGCCTGCACAGTGCTAGATCACTGAGGCGGTCTATTAGTGACCTGCCAACCTCTTCCACAGCTTTTGCATCAAATGTTGGCTCCTAAATATGCATGGGTTGCACTACCCGCAGAGGCCATCTTAGCATGGGGTCTGAAGTGCACCAAAAGACAGCTCTCAAAAACTAGGCTGGAGTGCACATGTGCCACAAATGTGACTCCTCCCTCTTAAAAGGCCCGGAGGTACAAAGCAGCTGTCACAGCGTGTCGGTGCAGGAACTGGAGTTTTGATCATGGTCCCCATAAGATCCCGTTCTACTGGGACGTCGTATGGCATTTCCTCTTGCCACAAGACATTAAGCAGGAATGCAAAGCCTTCGTTTCCGGGGCTCATGGTCAGCATGGGGGTTCAAGATATGTAGTGAAGATCAGGTTGTATGTGTTCACTGATTCTTCGGTTCCACCTATTGATCAGCTGTCTTCACTAGATCAAGGTACTCGCTACCGCACCCCCCAGCGGACATCCAATCACTCAGCTCTCAGGATTACCTGATGCTCATGGAGCACACGTGCCTCTGACATGCCAAGGGTGCCCTGCAACATTGCATTCATGCAAATCAACCACCCACTCAATGTCACCCAAGCAATTTATTCATGCGGGATACAGCAATACCACACGCAAAATGCAGGGCAATGAGTTAAAATGACCGTAGGCCTCGCGCCAAGGTTTACTAAGCGGCAATTATCATTTAGGGTTGCAATGAGTAAAGACCGCCCTTTAGCTCAGATGCGCCAAATATTGACTCATTAGAGTTGAAGTCGATGTGTTTGGAGACTCACTGGATGGTAATTCATCGCGGCAGCTCGCCCAGGACACAGGAGAATCCCTTCAGTATTGACAAGGTGTGTTGCCGTAAGTCCATAAAGGCAATGACCATAGAATACAGCTGAAAAAGTCCTCCATTTTAATAGCCTTTCCGATACCATCAGACAAGGTTACACTTGTGAGACTTGTGAGGTAGAAAAGGCGCATTAGGGCGAAGCATAATGAAATACATACCTTTAAAAGATTTAAGGGATTGGACGAGGAGACATGCATCTCTGAAATGAGGCAGTTAAAAGCAGAACAAACGGCAGAATTACTAATCAATATTAAGGAGAGAACAATCACTTCTGGCCCCGTGATAAACAGCAAAAGCTCCTGTATATCGTTACAAAAAATAGTGCATGCTAAGAGCCAATGCCAGGCACAGACTCAAGTGTATTCTGCTCCCCGGCGGCCATTTTAGAGACCCAGAATTAGGTTTCTCGCTATTACAGACACAGGCGGAAAATTAAGTATGATTTCAATTGTGAGACTAAGTGGCAGAATCTCGCTAATGATGCGTTATTTTAGTGCTACTATCGGTCACACGATATCAAAAAGAAAATCACTATCACACAAAGATCCTGGGAGTCTGGAATGGTAACATGCTTTGGCAAGCTTGAATATGGATAAAAAATGCTGATGTCTGATAGTGAAGCATTGCATCATTCTACTCGGGGGTGGAGCCAGCAGCCATTGTTGGGGATGTGAGGTGTTCCTCCCTGTAGTTTCCTTTCCCTCTTTATTCTTTTCTGTGGGAGTGAATGAGTAGCTATCTGTAGGAGACCTGAGTATTGGAGTCTAACACCTTACTGCACACATATGCATGAGTAATGGAATGCCCCAGTGAGTCCTCTCAAAAGGGGTGGGGTTTCTCTGCCAACCAATAGCAGCTAGGGTATCTTAGACCAAATAAACAGGCACAGGCCCTCATTACACGGTAGGCGGTGGACCAAGGTGCTATTAGCACCTTGGTCCATGCCGGTAAATTACCGGCACCGCCTTGGCGGAAAGGGGAATTACCGCCCTACTCCAAGGTTAGTGGGGCGGTAATTCCCCCTTCCACCATTGCCCTTCCTCATTCCCATTTTTGCCCCATAGGGCATAATGGGAATGGGGAAGGTGCTAATTACGGTACCGCAAATTTGCGGTGCCGTAATTAGCACCAAGGTCCCTTTGCGGGTTGGGTTTTAACGCCGGCAAAAAGCAGGCGTTAAATTCCCCAACCCGCAAAGGGTCCTCGTAGTACGGCGGTAAGGGTTAACGGTCACCGTTACCATTAACGGTGACCGTTAACCCTTACCGCCGTCCGTGTAATGAGGCCCACAGACTTCTTTGTTTTGTTTGAGCGATGCTCGCTTTTGTTTTATATAAAGACAGAGTGTCAAATCAAAAAATACATACACTGAATCTTTATAACACCACTGACAGAGTTGCTCCCATCAAATAACATTGGATGAACATTTGTCACACAAATCATAAAATGAATTCATAAGGTTCCCCTACTGAATTAGCCAAGTTCTACCTGTCTCTACGCTGGCTTGTTCTCTCGACCCCGGGTGGGGGAGAGAGAGGGCAGTTAACCAACCAATAGGCAGTTGTCCTATGGTCCAAGGGGGGTGGTCCCCAACTCGACAGAGGGCCTCGGTGCCCTCTGGAGAAGCCTGGGCTTCTGCCTTGTCTCATTTCTCTCCTGGCTCTCTTCTCTGTGAATCTCCTTTGGGCTATTATGCCCTATAGGCGCTACCACTCCTGCTCACCAGCAGGGGAGCTCCCTCAGCCTGTGAGGAGGAATCATCTCATCGGCGGCCCCGATCCCCCTGCTGATGGAGCCTACTATTACCAGAGTTCCAGAATTTTTCGCTGCCCAAGCTACACACCATGGATAGTGGTGCAAACATAAAGGAAGGACTGTAAGATCAACCAGCCTGTCCCTAGAACGGGACATTCAGCCCTTTACATATTAAAACCCCACAGGAAATGGGGATAACACTCACCCCCTTATCCATCAAAACCCTTGTCCCTAAGGGTTTCTTTATTCCCTTAGTGCATACCATAAAACATGACATTTCTCACTCCACAGCAATGCACAGCCCACCATTGCCTGGACCCACTCATTGGTTCATTAGTATACATAACTGTGCCAGTACTTAGGTGGACAGACACTCCCCTTCGGAAAGTTTCAGTTTGAGCTCCAGGTGCATCATAGCTTAACATTCGGACGGGCCTGACTTCTCGTTGAGATCATCGCAGTTCCTGTGTAACCTCTGGAGGATGTTAACGCGGTGCTTCTTGAGAGGCTATGGATGCAGGTGATTGGTTCCTACTCACTGGGCCTCATTACGAGTAGGGCGGTATGGGATACTGGGCACTGGTAAGGAGACCGGTGCCGGTAATCCCTTACCTCCCTACTACGAGATCCCTTAGCCGGTCCCTTCCTTAACGCCTGGTCTGACCAGGTGTTAAGGACTGGACCCGTTAAGGGACTTTAGAGCTAATAACGGTACCGTAAATTGCGGTACCGTTATTAGCTACTTCCTCATTCCCATTGAGCCCTATGGGGGCTCAAATTGGAATGGGGAATGGTTTTTTCAATGGGGACTTACCTTTCCCACAAAGGTCGGACTTCAAACGGTAAATCCCCATTGAACGAGACCGGTGCCGGTACCATTATTGGAGGCAGTCATGGCGCAAATAGCACCATGACTACCTCCAATCTCGGAATGAGGCCCACTGAATATGGCCTTGGTGGGCTTCCCTGTTGAATGGGGAGGACCGTATCTGAGTCCCCAAATTCTGATAGTTCTTTCTTTATTTAGTACTGTTCGGTGGAGGCTGGATGTGGATCCTCGCTTCCATACCAGTATCCGACATTTAGGCCTTCAGCACCTCCATCGTCTTCATCTTCCTCTGTGCTAGTAGGATTGTCCAAGGGCCTTAGGGCTACTTCGATTGTGGCAGGCTCTGTAGCTTTCATATTGCATTACTTTCCTGATGTGGATGCTACAGACGGTACAGTAGGCTTGCCGGTGGGCAGTTGAATTTCTCCTCAGAGGGGTTCTTGTTGAATACCTCTGGTTTCCCTTTTACTGGGGGAAAAAGGAACTTCCGCAGCAGTTGGATCCATTTCTAAACCATCCCCTATAGGCAGGAGAGGATTTCGGTGGAGGGTCTTCACATCCCTCGGGGCCCCCTCCCTTCTTAGTCTAAATACGGGCAACCCCATCAACTGCCGCTGAATCAGATATGGCTGCGAGTCCCAGTGGTCGCCCAGTTTATTTCGCCCTCTCTTTTCTAAATTCCTGATGAGCACCCAATCCCCTGGTTGCAAGTTGTGGAACTGGACTTTCTCATCACACCTCTTCTGCTGTGCATTACATTCTGCAGAGGCTTGTGCTAATTGGAAGGCTCTGGACAATTGTTCTTGCAGGTCCTTCACATACTTTCGGTAGCTTTCTATCCCTGTTCCATCAGAAGAGACTCCAAAACTCAAATTCTATGGGATTCGGGCATCCGTGCTGAACAGAAGAAGGTATGACGTGAATCTCATGCTGTCATTCTTGGTGCAATTATAGGCATGGACTAGAGTGAATATATGTTGGCTCCATTTCAATATTTCTGTGGCAGTCAGTGTCCCCAGAATGCCAAACAGTGTTCGGGTAAAGCGTTTGGCTTGTGCATCTCCTTGTGGATGGTAAGGAGAAGTTCTAGTTTTCTTTATTTCAATCAACCACTTAGATTCTCGTCCTTGATCTGAGTGTAAGTGAGCCGGCCAACAATAGTGCACAAAATATTTGTCCCAAAGTACTTTTGCTATGGTCGTTGCCTTCTGATCCCTGGTGGGATATGCTTGGGCATAGCGGGTGAAGTGATCAGTTGCTACCAAAATGTTCTGGATTCCTCCATGGTCAGTCTCAAGGCTCAGGAAATCCACACAAACTAGGTTGATGGGTCCCGAGCTCTGTAAGTGTTGAAGGTCTGCAGCAGGATGACTGCGGGTTTTTTGGGCGATGCACCTTGCACAGGTGTGGCAAAACTCCTCCACATCGGGCCCTAAGCACTGCCAGTAAAATCGATTCCATACCAAATCGAATGTCCGTTCACTTCCCAGATGCCTTTGTTGGTCATGCAGAGCATGCAAAACCAGGGGCCGTAATGAGTATGGCACCACTAGTCTGTGTATCAGCCGCTTTTGGATTTGACTCACCTAGTACAGCACTCCTCCCTTCATCACCAACGACTTCCATTCTTTGCGATATATTGGATAGTCTGGCATGTTTCTGCTTTCCGGTGGGCCCTTAACAATGTTCTCTTTGCCCAGCAGCACTTCTCTTAGTTCCTCATCTTGTAACTGTTTTTGTTTTAGGTCCGTCAGGTTCAGGTGTGGCAGTTCTGATGCCATTAGGCTGGTGACCTCACAATAGCTCACAGGGACACCTTCCTCAGTCCCTCCCAGGCAGTTGATACAACGTGTTGGTTCAACATTTTGTCTAGTTCCAATTTGGAGGATAGCTTTCATGTTGGCCACAGAGGCTACATCAGCCCCTGAGGTAGACTCAGGGCTGTCATCAGTGTGAGGCCTTCGGGACAATGCATCAGCATCGACGTTATTGACTCCAGGGTGATATTCTAGCTGAAAATTGTACGTGGACAAGGCCGCTAGCCATCGGTGGCCGGTGGCATCCAACTTGGCAGACTTAAGAATGTAAGTCAGTGGATTGTTGTCTATTCTTACTGTGAAATAGCTCCATGCAGGTAATCATGTAATTTCTCAGACACTGCCCACTTCAGTGCCAAAAATTCTAGCTAATGGGCAGGATAGTTTGCTTCGGTGGGGCTCAGGCAGCAACTGGAAAACGCCACAGGTCTAACACTTCCCTGTTGCTCTTGATAGAGTATGGCACCCAGTCCATCAGACCTGGCTTCCAGATGTAGTATGTAGGGTAGATGCAGATCAGCATAGGCCAGTATTGGTGCCTCAGTAAGAGTTTTTTTTAACTGTGCAAAAGCCTGTTCACACTTCTCAGTCCAGCGCAGTCCGAAGACCTCTTTAGGATGATACTGGGCTGTGGACTGTATTCCCCAGAGATTCATTTTTTTCTGTGGGGCAGGATACCCTTTTGTCAAATCTGTGAGAGGACGTGCTATCTTAGCGAACCTGGGCACAAACCTTCTGTAATAATTAAAGGACCCCAGGAAGCTTCTCATGTCTCGCAGTTTCTGTGGCCAAGGCCAGGTCTTGAGGGCTTCTATCTTGTTGGGGTCTACGCTCACCCCATCAACCGACACCACATGACCAATATACTTCACATTGGTGCGGCAAAACTGCCATTTTTCCAGAGAGACTTTCAGGCCTTGTTGTTGAAGGTGATCCAAAACATTTAGCAATCTTTGGGGATGTTCTTCTAGTGGTCTCACAAACATGATCACATCATCTAGGTACACCAACACCTCAAGAAAGTTCATGTCTGCCACTGTTCGCTGAAAACGTTGAAATGTGGCGGGCACCCCCGATATCCCTTGTGGCATTCTGGTAACCTGGTAAAATCCTAGAGGGCAGATGAAGACCGTCTTCTCCTTATCCTCAAGTAGCATGGGAATCTGGTAATATCTACTCCGGAGGTCCAGCACAGAAAACCACTTTCTCCCCACTAGACAGTCGAGGGCCTCATCCACTCAAGGAGCGGTATATTGGTCTGATATGGTTCTGCTGTTTAGCAGTCGAAAGTCGATGCATAGTCACACATCTTGATTTTTTTCCACGCCACCACTATTGGGAAGGTGTAGGGGCTCTTGGACTCAAGGATTATACCTTTATGCAGCAATTCTTCAAGGTGACGTCACATGTCTTCTACATCGGCAGGGGCCAGGCTTCTTGACCTCTCCCGAAATGGGGTGGTATCTCTTAGACGGATGTGGTGGTGCACTCCTTTAGCTTCACCCAAGTCCCAGGCACTGGTTGAAAACACATCCAACCTCATGGTCAGTTGGTCTCGTAAATAATTTGTTTCACATTCTGACAACAGAGAATCCCCAAAGTTTATCTTTCCCACATCCAAGGTAGGATGTGAGTTTCTGTTTCCAGTCATCTGGGCCACTGAGTCAGCAATGTGCAACGGCACTATTGTTTGACCTCCGGGCAAATGCACAGTTTTATCTGTGACATTGGTAATGGGAAGTCGTATGTGGGTCAACGCTGCCCCAGTATCACTTATCAATGTGCGTTGGATCATCAAAGGTCCCGGCAGTTCTTCACTCTCAGGAGCCTCCATCACCAATCTTTGGTAGCGGCTGTGACCTTGAAGTCATACATGGCCAGGCACCATGATGGTCTGACTGGGTGTTATGTCAAGTTGGCTGTGGTTAGTGGGCCTCACTTCACCCATGGGACATCGGAGTATGCCACCTTCTCCATACTGTTATTAAGGTAGACTTGTTTGCAGGCGGGGTGCATCGACAGGGAATGTGTGAACTGCGGACCGGCCATCTCCATACATATCCGGGCTAAGGTAGCAAACATGGCGGAGTGGGTGCCCATGACCAGGGGTACCTCGGGATACAGGTTTTTTGTGGTGCACACTAATGCCAGTGCGGTCAACGTGGTGCTTACTCCAGCCACTTCTTGGTCTAGGTGGATCTTCACGCAGACATACCCCAGATAGCAGCAAGTGGCATCGCTGACTCCCATCAAGTTTAACCCCTCCAGCGGTTCCAGGGCAGATGTGACATATGTTTCAGATAGTAGGGATCATAGACAATAGTGACCTGGGAGCCACTGTCCAATAGGGCTGTAGTCCGCTGCCCATCAAGCTCAACTGGGATTGTTAGGGGTGGTCCAACCAAACCCTCAGGGTACCCCTGGGAAAACTTCTCTGAGTTCATAGTCTGTTACATGACGCTGGTGACATTTTCCAGGTGTTGCAGAGCACATGGACTAACTTGAGGTGGTCAGCTGTGGGACCCTCCTGAGCCTTGACTGTGTTTTTGGTAGTTGGCACATTGGAATTTTGTGTCCGTACAGATATACTGGAATTATGGTCAGCAGAGCTTACTCCTGTACATGAGGTTCTAGCTGCTCCTCTGCTACAACCTCCTGTACGTTTCCTGACACTGCTTGGGCAGGAGTTGGTTTAAGAGCAGTAAATCAACCAGCTACACGAGCACAGTCTTGGTCGCACAGACGAGTTGAGTGTCGATCATCCCCCCATCGTAGGCAAAATCTCCAGGGTGGTAAAGGAGCAGACGAGGAGGTAACATATTCTCAGGACTCTTGGGCTAATCTAATTACTTGACAAGGGGAAAAAGTCTTTGCCCCATTGTGGGGTTACATTCAGATTTTCCCTGGTTAGTAACTGTGTCTGTAATCTCTTCACTAACTGTTGCACGTCCTCAATTTGTTTCTGTTGAGAGAGGGCAAAGTCGGGAGCCCGGATCTTGTGTTGGACTTGATGACTCTGAGCCTCGACATCACTGGTTTCTTCCTCCAAAGCTCTTATTGACCTCAGTAGCTCTTCATACGGAGGTGGTGAGTCCAGCATTTCTTGCAGTCTCAGTTGGAGGATGGGTATGGCAGCATCTTTGGTCCCTCTAAGGATTTGTTTCAAGTGACACCGGTTCAGTTGCGAAGGCTCTACTCCTCCACTACAATGTGCCAAATGCAAAATGTGTTCAATCCTCACAAAGGAATTCAGATAACTTCTCTCCCGATATCAGTGAGGTGGCATGGAACCTCCTCATCAAATCTTCCCCAGGCTCGGTAGTGCCAAATGCTCCTTCCAGCGCAGCCATCACTTGCAGCGAAGTAGGATCTGGATTCAGTGTGCGCAGGGACTGTACCGTCTGTAGTGCCGGTCCTCGTAAGGCCTCTATCACATGCCTCTGTTTCTCTTGATCTGACACTTTCCAATCATGAAGCATAAGCTGAGCTAGGTTGGCCCATACTTCGTACCCTCCTTCTCCTTTGGGCACCGGTTTGTCGCTTGAAAAGGGGCACAACTGGGTGTAGGCTCCAAGTTCATTAATCAACGGCAATGAGGTTTGTCTGTCCATAGTCACCCAGACTGCTTCAGCAACAGCAGCAGCGATGACAATGGCATCCTTAGTGGGGTTTGCAGCTTCACGGCGTAGAGGTATTCCAGGCCACGTGTCTAGCGGCCACACCGGGCAGCAAAACACAGGTTTTCTGCCTTGAATTTCAGTAAGCAGGATCTTTCCTAAAAGAGAAACTCCACCATAACATAACATATAACATTTGGTATCATGCCCTGGTATGCAGCCCACACTTTTCACTTTACCAGTGACAGATTCTAAAGGACCAGTTATGGCTAAAATTTCATCTGTGGTTATGTGTGAGGGAACCGACCTATGATAAAAACAGGCCTTGGGGCTAATTCCTGTGGCCCGAATACACAGTAACACGTATTCTTGCGCCATCTTGACTATGTGTGACAATAGCTAAGGCGGGGTCACAGTACCTGGTTGGGCAATCCTTTTCTCCCTATGGGATCTCTGAAGTGCCTCCAAAAGTTTAAGGTGTTTCTCCCTGTAGTTTTTTCTCCCTCTTTAATCTTTTCTGTGGGAGTGAACAACTAGCTACCTGTAGCGGACCTGAGTATAGGACTATAACACCTTACTGCACACATGTGCTTGAGTAATGGAATGCCCAAGGGGGGTGTGATAGCTGCCAGATGGGAAATAACCCAGGGAGGGCTCTCAAAGGGGGCGTGGGTTTGCCCTTCAAACCAACAGCTGCTAGGGTATCTTAGACCAAATAAACAGGCACAGACTTCTTTGTTTTGTTTGAGCGATGCCCGCTTTTGTTATATATAAAGACAGAGTGTCAAACCGAAAAATACATACACTGAATCTTTATAACACCATTAGGCCCCTGACAGAATTGCTCCCATCACATAACATTGGATGGCCATTTGTCACATAAATCATAACATGAGTTCATAAGGTTGCCCTCCTGGAATAGTGAGTTACATGTGGTAAATACTTTAGCCCTAACTACATTAGGCATCCCCTAAGAATGAGCAGTCACACATTTCACAAGTAAATAACCTTTCTGTCACAGGTATCCCCTGTGAATAAACTCTTTCTTATTTGCTAAATAGATAACTTTTCCTGTCACCAGTCTCTCTTTGGAACATGAACAATTTCACCTTTGATAGAAATGGCACTACCAAGTGTGCCAAACTCCGACGGGATATATCTATTGGACACCCCAAGGAGCGGCAGCAGCAAAAAAAACCAAAAACGAATACACCACACGACCCAATCGTCGAGGCGAGATTCGGGGGAACAATAACACACTAGCACTACACCAGTGGACTACTCTTACAGGGGGCTAATGGGGACTTCCTGCTCGGTGTCCCCTAGGGTCATTGCTCCCTACCTCTGCACCACCTGCGGGAACAGGACTATGAATCGCAAACCCTGAGCGGGGCTATGCTTCCAAGTACTTTTCCTCTCAAAATGGCCCACGTGCAGATCTACGCTGCCACACGCAGGGCCTGATATCCTCGCTACACTTCACTTCTCTCCTACCTGAACTGGCCCAAGCTCTGCCACTCCTGACTCTGCTTTCCCCCGTCACTCACAAGCGGTGGTGCCAGGCTGCGGCATCAGCCAATTTCTGCCTGTCTCTAAGCCGGCTCGCTCTCTCGATCCCGGGTGGGCGAGAGAGAGGGCAGTTAACCAACTGATAGGCGGTTGTCCTATGGGCCAGGGGGGTCACTGACTCGACAGAGAGCCTCAGTGCCCTCTGGGGAAGCCTGGGCTTCCGCCTTGTCTCGTTTCTCTCCTGGCACTCTCCTCTGCAAATCTTCTTCGGGCTATTAGGCCCTATAGGTGCTACCACTCCCACTCGCCAGCAGGGGAGCTTCCTCAGCCTCTGAGGAGGAATCACCTCATCGGCAGCCCCACTCCCCCTGCTGATGGAGCCTACTATTACCAGAGTCCCAGAATGTGTGTGCCCAAACTACACACCATGGATAGTGGTGCGAACATAAAGGAAGGACTGTAACATCAACCAACCTGTCCCTAGAATGGGACATTTAGCCTTTTACATATTGAAACCACAAAAGAAATGGGGTTCACAGGGAGATCAAAGGACAATTTAATAGGCCATTCTGCATGATCACCCAATGCCCCTTGGGAAAGTCCACAAACATCAGCTCACCTTTTCCATTAAGTACTCTCATTGGTTAGTGTGCCACTTTCCCATGTCCCACCACATGAGTCAGAGACACTTTAATATGCCCACTCAGCAAATCAGCCAGAAACACTTTTCTTTACACTGATTTATCCTTATATTCCAATGTGCATCTGTATTATGTTATGGACTGCTATGTGACATGACTTTCAGACGCATCACCATAGTGTTGGCACGGTTCCAGGACTTCTATGAATTGGCATATTGTGCCCCTGCCCAAGGTAACCATATTGTGGACTGAGTGAGGAGGGGAGTGGAAAATGTAAGAGGGTAGAGGAAGGGCAAAAGAAGGCACAGATGTAGACGAACATCCGGTGTTGGGAAAGAGAGAGGCCAGGACAAGGGAGAGCAGCGGTGTGTACCATAGTTTGGATGCCTATGGTCCTATTTCACATAGGAATGCAGTTTGTGGACGGACAGTCTGTGGTGTCTGTAATTAAGGGTAGTGATCTGTGAGGGCAGTTTAGCAACACTCAGCAGGTAATACTACAAATAGTGAGTGGCTGTTTAATGGGCTTCAAAGGTGCTCAATCGGTCACTTGACGCAAATAGGCCTATTTACAAGGGTTACGTTATGTTTAAATGTCACAAGACAAACCACAGTGTGTGAGTCTGATTCAGCCAAGCCCAACTGCCTGAGTCAAGAGTTGACTGTAGAAATGGAGAATGTTATAAAACATGTTAAACTCAAGCAGGAAGGGATGGGGAGGGGTCGTGCCATACCTGGTTTTCCCTTATGGAAGTGAGGATCTCTCTGGACTAGATGTCAGCCTATGTGATGGGCTGAAGTTGTGCTGAAGCATTCCTTAAGCGCATGGAGGCTTGTTTGCAAAGGTTATGTGTTATCATTCACAGACACACTCCAGGGGCTTGAGTGTTGATTTTGTAAAGTATGAATTCATTAGACAGCAGGGAACATAATGGGGATCGAAGTAGGAGCGGACAGAATGGAGGACCCTTCATTCCGAGAGACTTTCCCGCTTGACCACTTGTGTAAAGTGGCAGGTCCAAGTGACAGTAGCAAGGGTGTAAAAGAACCTTCAATGTATCACCGTGTAGAAGTGCATTGTGCGTGTCGCCAGGCCAAGCAAATACCATATAAATGTTGGACTGCTGAAATAAGGGAGGGGGCGGCCAGCAAGTACAGGCAGATATCCTTAAAAGCATTGCCAGGATTTAATTCCAGATGAACTCAAATGTAAACAGATGCATGCCTTACCTATCATTAGATCTAAAGAGGAGTAGACCCCTAGAAAAGTGCGTGAAAACATGACGAGTGAGGGTGGGGTTTGAATTGTTAATTTCCTGAATGGTAAGTTCCCAGTTGAGTCCCTCCCCCTGTGACTCTCTCCCTCCCAGCACTGCTGTTACCACTTGCATTAAAGGTGGCAGCATGGTGGACCCTCAAAGGAACAAAGGCAGAGTTGTACAAATCCCCGAAATGTGCACGAGAAGCTACATTTAAAGGTTCCATAGCAGTGTTACTGGCCATCTCCTGTGGGTCACAGGGCTGTTGTTAGCTCTCGTGGGTCATGTTGGGGGGCGGTTCTGAGCCCCCACAGCGTGCCCGCAAGCCCCCACCCGAAAGGACACACACTGACACAGCCTTTCGGTTCGGGCTTCCCGGTCGCTCTGCTCGTGGCCGGGAATGCCCCTTTATTTATATTCAGGGCGGCGGCGTGCAACGTCACGCCGCCGCGTAGGCCCGTCATTACGGGCAGCGACACACTCCTCCTTTTTGGGAGGAACCACAACCGCTGCAACTTTAACTTTAATAACTTCTAACACACACCCACACTACAAGTACCACTGCACACCCAACACCCCTTTATTGTCAACCACCCGGATCCCTTCATCACAGTTTACTAGCTAATTGTCCAAGAACATACTCGCTGAGGTAAGCAGGTTTCCCTCGCCCAGCCCTCTGGGGGTACCTCCTGCCTACCTCTGGCCCGTGACGTCCTTCAGCCGCGGCTCCCCTGATTGGGGAGTCCGGGACATCCTCACAGAGATCTCCGTCATCGGGGTCCTCTGGTGGGTCAGGTTCAGGTGGAGTTTCAGTCCGTGGATCACCCAGCTTCTTGAAGAAGCTCACATTCCGGGTGACGGCAGATCGCCCATCCGAGGCCGTCACCATGGATCCCTTGACCGCCACAACATCCAATGGCTCGGGTTCATAGGGGAGTGAGAGTTTCCCATGGGGGTGTCGGTTGCGGATGAGAACTTCGTCTCCCGGCTCAAGCCGTTGAGGCCGGAGACCCCTTCGCAGGTTCTCTTGGTCAATTCTCACTCGCCTTTCTGCTTCAACCAGCTGGTTATCAATCACTCCAGGCTCCTTCTCCCCGACCTCGGGTAGTAGGCCCCGGGGGCATCTTTTGAATAGCGCTTCTGCGGGAGCCACTCCAGTGGAGGCATGCGGGGTTGTGCGATACACCCGCAGGAATTGATACAGGGCCCGTTGGAGGGGCTGACCCTGTCCCTGAGCGATTCGGAATGTCTTGTTAAGAGTCCGCATTAGTCTCTCTGCATCGCCATTGGCTCGGGGCCACAGCGGTGACACCTTCCTGTGCTGCACCCCGCAGCTCTCCACGAGCTCGAAGAACCGCTCACTTTGGAAAGGAGCCCCATTGTCTGAGCACAGAGTGTGGGGAAACCCGTGGGCTACAAAGATCTTCTCCACCTCCACCACCACATACCCAAACGCCACGGATTCGACGAACTCCACCTCTGGATATCTAGAGTGCTCATCGACAATTACCAGGAAGTGGGTGCCCACTGACGTCGAGCCAAAGTCTGCGTGGACGACCTCCCAAGGCCGTGTGCCTCGGGGCATTGCTTCTATCGCCGGCTCCCGTTGCAGAGGAGAGGCTGCCTGACACCACACGCATGCCGCTACAAAGTCATCAACCCTCTTCTCTAGTTCAGGAAACCAGACCTTCAACCGGAGCCGCGCCTTGGCCTTGGCTGCGCCTTGATGTCCGTGGTGGGCCAGAGTGATGACCTCCTTCACTTTTGAAAGTGGGACGACAATCCGGTCAACCCGGACCAGCAGGCCCGACTCCGAAAACGACAACTCGTCCTTCACTTTCCACAGCTGTTCAAGTGTTGTTCTGGCCTCTTGTGTTCGCCCGGCCACAGCCTCGAGGATGGACTTCCAGGAGCATCGAGTGCCTCAATATTTGAAAACACTCGTCTTGGGCAGCCGCGGCCTCCAGCTCCGCCAGTGGCATCGCATTTGGTGTGGCCGCCTCCACCACCATCCGCACATGGCTGTCAGCCTCTTCTTCACAGGCATCATGCCCTTCTCCCCCGCACACCCCCGGGTGACGGGAGAGGTAGTCCGCTGCATTGTTGGCCCCGGGCCTGCACATTAAGGTAACGGAGTACTCAAGGAGGGCGAGCATCCACCTCTCGATCCTGGCCGGGGGTTTTGACGATGACCCGACCAGGATTGGAAGCAACGGTTTGTGATCGGTTACCACCGTCACCGGACGACCCAAGACATAGAGTCGAAAATGTCTGCAGCCCCACAGCACTGCGAGTGCCTCCCGCTCAATCTGGGAGTACCTCTGTTCAGTCTCTGAGAGTGCCTTGCTGGCGTATTCCACGGGGCGAACTCTCCCGTTGCGATCCACTTGAGTTAGCACGGCCCCCAGGCCAAACGGGCTTGCATCAACAACGATCTCTGACTCCAGGGCGGGATCGAAGAATGCCATGGTATCTTCCGTTGTGAGGGCAGCCTTAATGTCCTCGAAAGCGGCCTACTCAAGTGGGCCCCAGTGCCACGTTGACTCCTTCTTCGTCAACACCCGGAGTGGTTCCGACCTTGAGGCGAGGTTTTGGATGAACCGCCCACAGTAGGTCACCATCCCCAGGAAGCTCCTCACATCAGACACCGATTCAGGAGGTTGCGCCGATTTAATGTCCTGGACCTTTCTTGGGTCGGGCGACACCCCTCCCTCCTTGAACACAAAACCGAAGAATTCAATGGAGGTGCGCATGAATTCTCATTTTTCCTTATGAAGGGTAAGGCCCAGTGACTGGAGCCGTTCTAGAGTCTTTCCTAGCCTCCTCATATGGGCCACCTCCGTTTTTGCGAACACCAGAATGTCATCGCTGATGTTGAGGACGCCCTCCAGATCTGCTAGGGCACCCCTAATGATGTTCTGGAACACCTCTGCGGCAGATGACACTACAAAGCTCTACCTCTTATATCGGTACAATCCCCGGTGGGTGGTAAATGTTGTTATGTACCTGGATTCAGGGTGGAGAACGGCCTGGTGATAACCTGCTCAGAGGTCCAGTTTCGAAAAGAACCAAGCCCCTTGTACTTCAGCAATTATGTCGTTGATCGTGGGTGTGAGATGCCGCTCCCTCTTTATTGCCTTGTTAGGGAGCCTCATGTCCACACAGATGCAGACCGAATCAGGTTGCTTAGGTTTTCTGGCCACCACGATCGGAGACACCCAGAGGGTCGGGCCTTCCACCTTTTCGATGATATCCAGGTTTACTAAACTGTCCAGCTCTTTGTCCACCTGCTCCCTTAGATGAAACGGTACCCTGCGGTGTTTCAGGGCAATAGGTTGTACTGACTCATCAATGTGACGCCGAACCGGTTCACCGGTCATCTTTCCAATCCCACTGAAGAGTGTTGCATGCTTGTCTAGGAGATCATTAATGTCTTCCATGTAGACTGAATAGGCAAAACTGACAATTCCCAGGGCCTCGGCAGCTGCACAGCTGAGCAGGGTGTTGTTGCTCACAGGAGTTACATAGAAGCAAGCCTTGATCTGTGAGCCGTCATGTTCAACACTGGCTATAAAGGCACCATCTAGTGGTATCGGTTCCAGACCTCCGAACGCAAATATGCGAGCCTTCGGTGTGACCAGGCTTGGGAGGGGTTCAAGCACGTCATAATGTCCTCTGGCCATTACATTGACTGAGGCCCCCGTATCCACGAGCACCGGGACTGGGGAGTGGTTGACCTCTACCACACATCTCGGCTGCCTCCAACTCTTTCTTTTCAGGATTTCCACGCTCGAGACAAAAAAGATGTTCTCCTCCTCCTCCTCCTCGGCACCCTCTGCCTGGGGATCCACTTCGCCCTGATCTACCTGGGCCACATTTGGCGGATGGGTTCTCGCGCGGATTCCACGTCCGTGCCTGGCCTCTCGGCACCATCACCGGCAGGGCTGCCCGTCATACTCTTGAAAAGTGATCGGCCAGTCCACACGTGCCACAGGTCTTTCCCACCGCCGGACACTCTGTCATGTGAGGAAGGTCGTACCCGCATTTCTGGCACGATTCCCCGGCTCTGCCTGCCCTGTCACGGGCTCCTCCACCAGGACGTCTCATGCCTCTGCCACCTCGCCACACGATGCACACCTCCTCTGACCTCACTGACAGGGATCCTGCCTCCATCTTATTGGCCCGAGCCTCCACCACCTCATGGCAACGGCCGAGCTCCAGTATGTGGGGCAGCGTGATGCCTGGCTCTCTCAGGACCTGCCTCCTGAGTTTGCCGTAGGAGCATGCCTGGATCAACATTGTGCGCATCATGTCTTCCGCGTCCGTCCATGCATATCCTAGGGAGAGGCGGCGCAAGCGACCATAGAAGGTGTCCAGCGTCTCATCATCCTTCTGTTTGGCCGACAGCATAACAAACCTCTCATAGTCCACATTGGCAAGGGGGAGGAAATGTGCAAGGAGTGCCACGTTGGCCACGTCATAAGAGGCATTGGCAGGTGTGAGGGATTCAAATATTTCCTGGACTGCAGGCCCTCCGGAATATAGCATGGTGGCCACTCTGATGTCATTGTCCGTCACCTGTGAGGCCCTGAAATACATATCAAGGGGACTCATCCATCTCCTCCACCGGGGGCCCATGCTTGAAGGTGGTCCTGATGCGTCAAATTCCGGAATGGGCTGCAAAGCGGCGTGGGCCGGAGGTGCTCTTGCCTGAGCCATGATGGGGGGTCCAGGTTGGGCATTTGGCAGCGCTGCTGGAGGTCCTTGCAGGGGAAACTGTGGCGCCGGTACTGGCTGTTGCATTGGAATTACTGGAGGCTGCCCAGCCTGCTGTGGAAGTGGTGCAGCCACGGCCCCGTCATCCGAATCTTCAGAGTCAACCATAGGTCTGAGCGCACAGGCACCCCCACCAGTTGTCCTGGGGGCCGCAACTCACCCACCCCTCACCATCCACAGTGTGAGTGTCTATAACAGTCAAATCCGATACCAGACGCACACCACAAGCCTTACAGCTCACCTGGGACGGCCACCAGCTCCAAGGACCAGGAATAAGGCGTGCTGGTATGAATGTCTCTCAATCACAGTCTTCTCCGATGATGAAGAGGATGAAGAAGAGACCACAGCCACATGATGATGAAGGGGACGAAGAAAAATGCTGTCTCCATCCAATGTCACCCACCGGTGTATAGGTGTTCCAAAAATGAAGCCATAAGCATGGAGTAGGCTAAGCAGGCCCAGCCATGTTAGCCCTTCTCCTGGCTTTCACTCGACGTAGTAGCACCAAAACTACATGAAAATCCACAATCCAACCATGGGTGTGCAGATCATGCTGCCTGCAAGCAGAATTTCCAAAAATATGGCCCGGATTCAATTCCCCCTCCAAACCGGAGCTCGGAGAACATCCGCGGCCTACAAGACAAAATGGCCGCCGGCCGCGTGTACGAGCCGCAAGCCACGGCGTATGACGGAACATCAAGGTGTTCCGTTCATGTAGAAAAATTTCTGAAGCCTTCACCGCCGGGCCCGGGCATCCGCACTCGCTCGTCGCCACTGTTGGGGGGCGGTCCTGAGCCCCCACAGCGTGCCCGCAAGCCCCCACCCGAAAGGACACACACTGACACAGCCTTTCGCTTCGGGCTTCCCAGTCGCTCTGCTCGCGGCCGGGAACGCCCGTTTATTTATATTCAGGGCGGCGGCGTGCAACGTCACGCCGCCACGTAGGCCCGTCATTACGGGCAACGCCACAGATCATATGGATGTTGCTGCACAGCTCTCTTGGGTCATAGGGACGTTGCTGCACAGCTCTCGTGGGTCATAGGGACGTTGCTGCACAGCTCTCTTGGGTCATAGGGATGTTGCTGCACAGCTCTCATGGGTCATAGGGATGTTGCTGCACAGTTCTCGTGGGTCATAGGGATGTTGCTAGCTTTCGTGGATCATAGGGATGTTGCTGCATAGCTCTCTTGGGTCATAAAGATGTTTCTGCACAGCTGTCGGGGGTCATAGGGATGTTGCTGCAGAGCTCTCGTGGGTCATATGGATGTTGCTGCACAGCTCTCGGGGGTCATAGGGATGTTGCTGTACAGCTCTCGTGGGTCATAGGGATGTTGCTGCACAGCTCTTGTGAGTCAGAGGGATGTAGCTAGCTCTTGTGGGTCATAGGGATGTTGCTGCACAGCTCTCTTGGGTCATAAGGATGTTTCTGTACAGCTCTCTTGGGTCATAAAGATGTTGCTGCACAGCTCTCGGGGTCATATGGATGTTGTTGCAGAGCTCTCTTGGGTCATAGGGATGTTGTTGCACAGCTCTCTTGGGTCCTAGGGATGTTGCTGCACAGCTCTCATGGGTCATAGGGGTGTTGCTGCACAGCTCTCGAGCGTCATAGGGATGTTGCTAGCTCTCGTGGGTCATAGGGATGTTGCTGCACAGCTCTCTTGGGCCATAAAGATGTTGCTGCACAGCTCTCGGTGGTCATAGGGATGTTGCTGCAGAGCTCTCGTGGGTCATAGGGATGTTGCTGCACAGCTCTCGTGGGTCATAGGGATGTTGCTGCACAGCATATTGTAAGTGTAATGTGCACGCTGTAAAGTGTTTTTTTAAGTAGTTTAATCTTCAGGCAATTATGCAGGTTTATGTTGGACATTTGTTATTTTTTGCTAAGCAGTATTTGCAAAGCGCAGCACTAAACCATTTTCCTGGAGTTGTTGCTGCTGACGGCTGCCACAATTGGTTACCCTCAGAGAATATTTCCCTATGGATGGAAATGCAGCTGCGCGCCATCCTCTAAACCCTAACAGTTGATGTGAATATGGCTTTGACTTATCGGTGGTCAGGCTTTAAGTCTATCTGCAATGCCAGCGTGTCATTATTGGCCTAGGTGGGTTGAAAAAAGACACAAAGCAACAGGAACAAATGCTTTCCTAGGTACACCAAGCCTACTAATGGCCAGACTCTGTGAACAGAAAAGCTGTGAAACACTAGGGACTCCTTAGGGAGAGTGCTTAACGTTTTCTGTCATGTCTGTGGGAGAGACGTTTAAGCCAATTTTTAGAGAGACCAGGCCCTATGAATTATAGCCCATATAATGAAGGACGGTTTAGTCCAAGGAAAAGGCCCCATTTAACTTTTATATGAAAAATGTGATGCATTAGAGGTGGGCGAGACTGACGAGGCCCAGGCCATCACAGGCTCCAACGGGCGCTCCAGCTCGACCCTTCTTTCGGGCCGGTACTGCCGGATGCCACGGGCCTACCACGGGCCCCACCATGGCTGCCCAGTGGCAACATTTTTTTTAAAAATGGCATTTCATTCCATTTTGACAGCGCCACACGGGCAAATGGATAGAAATGGCTATATAAGAATAAAAATAAACGTCACCCTCATGACAGCTCTGGTGGTGAGAGGGCACCAGGGGCGCATTTATTTTTTTCAAAGTTGCCTATTTCTTTCATTTTGCTTGCGCCGCATGCGGGCAAAATGGAATGAAACGGCCATTTTCTTTCTCCATATTTGACAATTTCTTTGCATTTTTGTCAGAAAACGCTTCAGGTCTTGTGATACACCTTCGGTTCTCTTGTCTTCTCGTAGCCAAAAGCGCCTGTCGCGTTCGAACATCAGACAGGAGGCGGGCTTGCATTATCCACGCTCTACTCGCGGTAGACATTTTCGTCGGGAACGTAGTTTACGACGCCCCACGTGGAAATTACCATGGAGATTACGTCACTGGGCGCGGCGTCTTCCACGTGATAGAAAACGTACTGGGTCACGTGACCATCTTGTTGCCGGTAGTTCAGGTACTTAAAGATCCGGCACCCACTTCTCGCTGCTTCTGATCCCATATTGACAGCAGCTCTTCTCGCTTGGAAATTTGGTGTTTTGATCTCGGATTACGTTTATTGGATATGCTCACGGATTGCCCTTACCTGTTCTAGTATTTTGACCTCGGATTGTTTTTTGGTTATTCTTGCCTAGTGGTTTGGTTAAGTCGAATTCGGACTTTGAAGGTTGGGAGACCTCTTACCTTCTTTCTTTCCTTCCTTCCTCTTCCCCTCCTATTCCTTCCCTGTCCTTCCCTCCAGGGTGCTGTAGGCGTCCTCGTGCCGGCGGGAATAGGCTAGGTGCTGGACTAGAGACTTCCTGAGCACCTTTTAGGCGTCCTCGTGCCGGCGGGAATAGGTTGTTGTTGGACCAGTGACTTCCTTGCACCATTGGATTTTGGTTCGTCGGACAAGGGGGACAGATACCATCACACAGTTCGTACAGAAAAGGAGAATTGCCAGAGACGACCACTTCCAGGGAAACCAGGGTAAGAAACTTAACTTTCCTTACCATTCTCTACAAGCTCACTATCTGGTACTGATTGTATTTTCTCTTCTTATGGTCTCCAGATTTCCCCAGTATTGAGGACATTCTTGCATGAAACACTTCTGGTTAAAACCGTTTTCTGCAGGTTAGTCTGTTAATTAATTGTTTAACGTTTATCCGGAAAGGGGTGTATTTGATTGTTAATCAGTGTAATATTCTGCAGTCGTTGAAGGAACCGGGATTCCCCATCTATCGTGAAGTTTGCAGTCCGCTCAACTCTACCGATCCCAACGACTCTACACCATCTTCCGATCAATTAGTTTCTCAGCCTGTCCTTACGTACTCCTGAGAATCACATTGGTAGGAAGAAACATATTCTTCACGACGGGTCAACACGGAACCGTGCTTCAGGATATCTGACAGAATCAGAAGCCATATCATGGATGCCGCGAATGACCCGTTGGCCGTTTTGGTTCAGTTGGTGGCCGACCTACGTGCCGATTTGACGGCGGCCCAGGCTGGCACCCACCGGCGCATTGATGAAATGCAAGCTGGTATCAGGGAAGTGGTTACAGGATCACCATCTTTGGCCTCCGCTTCCACTTCAGGTCAGGCAGGACCTTCAGTCAGATCTGATTCTACGCATGTGTATATGGCCGCTCAGTTCCCGCCTGCTCCCCCAGAAAGGTTTACTGGGGATCCTAAATCCTTTCGGACTTTCGTTAACCAATGCAGGTTGCATTTCTTGTGTCGGCCTACCTCGTTTCCTGATGCTACCACAAAAGCTGCCTTTGTCTTATCAAACCTTGGTGGTATGGCTGCTGTTTGGGCTAATCCTTTGTTAGAACAAGGCAGTCCGCTATTGTTCGACTGCGATGCATTGATCAGTGCTATGACTAGGGTGTTTGATACTCGCTACAAGACTCAAGCCACGGACCTGGAATTGTTAAATCTCCGTCAGGGGGATACACCTTTGTTGTCATATTTGGCTAAGTTTAATCAGTTGGTTGCTGAAACAGGTTGGCCGGAAGACAAAAAGGCAGCCCTATTTTATAAAGGATTGTCGGATTCATTGAAAGATACTATAGCCACGGTTCCGGTGGTTCCTACGTCCTTTCCTGATTTCTTGGACCTAGTACTTCAGATTGATGCCCGACGCGCCGAAAGAAAAGGGGAGAAGAGAGTAATTCCGGTCAATACTACCGTTTCCCCAATACCTGTTTCTGGTGGTGACGAACCTATGCAAATTGGGGCAGTAAGGGGCCCGTTAACATCGGAAGAAAGAGAACATCGCAGACGGAACAATTTGTGCTTTTATTGCGGTTCCGCTAATCATCTACTCAGTGCATGCCCAAAGAGACCTCGCAAGTCGGGAAACGCCAAGGCCCGGTCGTAGAAGGAACCCCTACGCCGAGCTCTTCCATGCAGGGTTCCTTGTTGTCCACACCTTTTTATATTGACGTTACGTTGAGTTATGACCAGGTCACGCCTTGGAGTTCTGTAGCTGTTCTTGACTCTGGGGCAACTGGTAACTACATTGATGCCCAATATGTTCGGAAATGGGGTATTCCGTTATTGTCAAAGAGTGTTCCTGAGGTAGTCAATGCCGTTGACGGATCAACCCTTCTTTCTGGGCTTGTTACTGAACATACCGTTCCGTTACTGTTAACCGTTGGTGTCGAGCATTCGGAAACCATCACATTTGACGTCATTATGGCACCGCAATATAAACTAATCCTGGGTTTACCATGGCTAAAGCTTCATAATCCGGTCATTAACTGGGAGACCGGGGCTATCGCTTTCAGTTCTCAGCAATGTCTTCGATCCTGCAATTCAGTAGAGCCTATGTGTGAAGCACCGAAAGCTCCCAGTCGGGCTTTGTTGGACTCTATGGTTACCATTGGAGCAGTTGTTAACACCGTATTGCCTGTCGAATACACAAGTTATAAGGATGTTTTTGACAAAGGGAAAGCGGAGATTCTGCCGCCTCATCGGCCCTACGATTGCCCAATTGTTCTCAAACCAGATGTTAAGACACCATCGGGACGTATTTATTCCCTTACCCAAAAGGAAGAAGTCGTCCTTAAGGAATATCTGGATAAAGCCCTTGAGTTAGGTTTTATTCGGCCTTCTCACTCTCCATTTGCTTCACCGCTATTCTTTGTACCCAAGAAGGAGGGTGACTTAAGACCTTGTATTGATTATCGGGAGCTCAATGCAGGTACTATCCGAAATCAGTACCCGATTCCGCTGATTTCTGTCTTACTGGATCAGTTAGGGTCTTCGGAGTTCTTCACCAAATTGGATTTAAGGGGTGCTTACAACCTGGTCCGGATTCGTCGAGGGGATGAATGGAAAACCGCTTTCAAGACCCGGTATGGCCTATTCGAGTATTTGGTGATGCCATTCGGGCTTTGCAATGCCCCGGCCACATTCCAGAATTTCATCAACGACGTTCTGCGTGACATGATCGACAGGTTCGTTATCGTCTATCTAGATGATATACTCATCTATTCTCCATCTATGGCAGATCACGTACGTCAGGTTTCTGAAGTCTTACAACGCTTGCGGGAGCATCACCTTTTTGTCAAGTTAGAAAAATGTGTATTTCATGCAAATCAGGTCGAGTTCCTTGGATATGACATCACCAACAAGGGAGTGCAGATGAGTAGTGGCAAGATAAGAGCGGTCTTAAACTGGCCTGTACCAACTTCAAGGAAAGAGTTGCAATCGTTTCTGGGGTTTTCTAACTTTTACAGGCGGTTCATTAGACAGTTCTCATCTATTGCTGCACCCCTCACCGAATTGACCAGCAACAAGAAACCTTATCTATGGAACGATAACGCCCAAATAGCGTTTGAGTCTTTAAAGGCCGCATTCACTACAGCTCCTGTTTTGCTGCATCCTAATGTCAAACGTCCTTTCGTCGTCGAAGCTGATGCTTCGGATGTTGCGGTAGGAGCTATTCTGTCCCAGATATGCGCTGATACCGGGGAATTACATCCAGTCGCCTATCATTCACGCAAGTTAACGCCCTATGAGCGCAATTATACCGTAACTGAACGGGAGTTGTTGGCTGTTAGGGACGCATTTATGGTCTGGCGACATCATCTTCTTGGTACGGAAGTACCGGTCCAGGTCTTTACTGACCACAGAAACCTGTTGGCCTTGCAGTCCTTGACATGCACCACTGCGAGACATGCCCGCTGGCATGAATTCTTTTCTATGTACAACTTTACGTTGACCTATCGCCCAGGTGTTCTAAATTCCAAGGCTGACGCTCTATCCAGAAGCTTGGGGAATGATGTTTCACGTCCACAGGATGGGTCATTGTTATTACCAACACAAGTGGTTTGTAGTTGTGTTCTACAGCCCACTTTGAAGTCAACGCTTCAGACCTGGGTTGATAAAGAGCCCGCAGAATTGGCAGAATATAACATGGACATTTTGCATGGTCTTCCTTATGTCCAGGGTCGTGTCTTTATGCCTGATCAGGATACCCGGTGTGCAGCTATTTCCTTATGTCATGACGCTGCTATTGCAGCGCACCCTGGTTCACAGAAAACCCTCGAACTCCTCAAACGCTGGTGTTGGTGGCCCTCTATGCGAAGAGACGTCTCGCAGTATATCTCGACCTGCGCCATTTGTGTCCAATGTAAATCCCATTCGGCGAAACCTATGGGGTTACTACAGCCATTACCAGTGCCGGCCAGACCATGGGCGATGATTACCATGGATTTTGTGGTGGAGTTGCCTTTCATCGATGGTTTTGATACTATATGGGTGGTGGTTGACAGCTTTTCTAAAATGTCTCTATTTGTTCCTTGCCAAGGTTTGCCATCAGCTGCTAAGCTGGCGGAGCTGTTCTTGCGACATGTCTTCAGGTTTTTTGGATTACCTGAGATTGTGGTTTCTGACAGAGGGTCCCAGTTTACGTCACGTTTCTGGAGGCATCTTATGTCCTCATTAGGGGTGGATGAACGGTGTTCCACAGCATTCCATCCCCAGACGGATGGTCAAACAGAGCGGGTGAACGCTACTATGGAGCAGTATCTCAGGTGTCTCATCCTTCAACATCAGGAATCCTGGTTAGCTGTTCTTCCATTAGCGGAATTCGCTTATAATAATTCCAGCCATTCATCTACGGGAACATCACCATTTTATGCCTTATATGGGCAACACCCACGCACACTACCTCTTGATTGGAAACTACCTGCGGACTGCCCGGCAGTTCAGTCTTGTATCAAGGATCTGTCTCTGGTCCGTGATAGGGTACTGGAACATCTGAAACAAGCTCAAGAGCAGGCAAAGAAGTACGCTGATCGGAATCGCCGTCCTGCACCCGATTACGTTCCAGGTTCGCGGGTATGGTTGTCCACAAAGAATTTACGCATTCCAGGACGACGATGCTTGTTGCCACGTTTTGTCGGTCCTTATGTTGTAAAGGATGTCTTGAGCCCATTGGTAGTCAAGCTAGATTTGCCGTGCTCTTGGAAGATACATCCGGTCTTTCATGTGTCCATGGTTAAGCCTTGTGTGGATAGTACCAGGGTAGTGGCTTCTCCATCCCCGATATTGGTTCAAGGGGTAGAGGAGTATGAAGTCAATTCCATTCTTGATTCTAAGGTTTCTCGTGGTACCAGGTATTTCTTAGTGGATTGGAAAGGTTACGGTCCGGAAGATCGGACATGGGAACCAGAGCGGAATGTCCATGCCCCGTTGTTGGTATCCCAGTTTCTGGCCTCACGGGGGCATGGGGGTCCTTTGGGGGAGGATACTGTCAGAAAACGCTTCAGGTCTTGTGATACACCTTCGGTTCTCTTGTCTTCTCGTAGCCAAAAGCGCCTGTCGCGTTCGAACATCAGACAGGAGGCGGGCTTGCATTATCCACGCTCTACTCGCGGTAGACATTTTCGTCGGGAACGTAGTTCCCGACGCCCCACGTGGAAATTACCATGGAGATTACGTCACTGGGCGCGGCGTCTTCCACGTGATAGAAAACGTACTGGGTCACGTGACCATCTTGTTGCCGGTAGTTCAGGTACTTAAAGATCCGGCACCCACTTCTCGCTGCTTCTGATCCCATATTGACAGCAGCTCTTCTCGCTTGGAAATTTGGTGTTTTGATCTCGGATTACGTTTATTGGATATGCTCACGGATTGCCCTTACCTGTTCTAGTATTTTGACCTCGGATTGTTTTTTGGTTATTCTTGCCTAGTGGTTTGGTTAAGTCGAATTCGGACTTTGAAGGTTGGGAGACCTCTTACCTTCTTTCTTTCCTTCCTTCCTCTTCCCCTCCTATTCCTTCCCTGTCCTTCCCTCCAGGGTGCTGTAGGCGTCCTCGTGCCGGCGGGAATAGGCTAGGTGCTGGACTAGAGACTTCCTGAGCACCTTTTAGGCGTCCTCGTGCCGGCGGGAATAGGTTGTTGTTGGACCAGTGACTTCCTTGCACCATTGGATTTTGGTTCGTCGGACAAGGGGGACAGATACCATCACACAGTTCGTACAGAAAAGGAGAATTGCCAGAGACGACCACTTCCAGGGAAACCAGGGTAAGAAACTTAACTTTCCTTACCATTCTCTACAAGCTCACTATCTGGTACTGATTGTATTTTCTCTTCTTATGGTCTCCAGATTTCCCCAGTATTGAGGACATTCTTGCATGAAACACTTCTGGTTAAAACCGTTTTCTGCAGGTTAGTCTGTTAATTAATTGTTTAACGTTTATTCGGAAAGGGGTGTATTTGATTGTTAATCAGTGTAATATTCTGCAGTCGTTGAAGGAACCGGGATTCCCCATCTATCGTGAAGTTTGCAGTCCGCTCAACTCTACCGATCCCAACGACTCTACACCATCTTCCGATCAATTAGTTTCTCAGCCTGTCCTTACGTACTCCTGAGAATCACATTGGTAGGAAGAAACATATTCTTCACGACGGGTCAACACGGAACCGTGCTTCAGGATATCTGACAATTTTGCCCGCCCAAATGGAAAGAATTGGACATTTTTTTTAAACGTTTGACCAATGAAAAAAAAAGGCATTTTTATCCATTTTGCCCGCGCGGCACAGGCAAAATGGAATGACATGGCAATTATTTTGCTTCATATTTGACCACTTCTTTCCATTCTACCCTGATGCAGCAAGAGGAGCAATTACCCGACACTGAAGGGATGCTGCCACCCCTCTACCCTGTTACTCACCCTCTAGCTTGTTATTTGGTTTGCCCGTTCCGGGTTGGCATAAATCAACACCTGCACCTACACCAAAGTATGTCTTTTTCTAAAATTAACACATTAACCAATAAAGAAGCAACAACCTTTGCATTCACTGAAGAAGAGGCCAATCGCATCCTAGGCCTCATCAAAGACACTGACAAGGAGTCAGTAGGGGATAATAATCCAGAAAGACTGATCTTTAGACTCGAGAAATTGATCAGAAGAGAGATATCACAAAAACTACATGCTACAACCTAGCATAATATTACAAAAGCAAAAAAATCCCTTGGGGACTGCGAGTTTATCTCCGGCCCACATTGTGCAGAGACAATCAATCATTCGTCAAATGGTGGGAGCAAATCCTTAACAAATGCTCAATGAACCTGATCCTTTTAACCATCGAGGAATTAGCAGGATCTCTTTCATCAATCAACCAGGAAATCGAGGATTTAACAGCACAATTGTGGAAACTAAAATCAGCAGATGATTTAAAAACTATATTAGAAGACACTAACAGGAAACTAGAAAGCTACAAACGGGATATTGAACAAAGGAAGATCAGAAAATTCCTACGAGACACAATTCATTATGCCTGGGATATAGTCTACACTTGGCAAGACTTTTATAACAATACCCGATCAGGACATACAAGACCTTCCAAACAACCAGGAACACCAGGATCCTCTAATAATAGTGACAGCAGTGACATAACGAGTGGAGAACAAGATATTAGGAACCAGACACCACCGACCCCACCGGTAAATATCCCATCGGAACCAACAGAGATACCTACCTACCTACCTACCTACACAGGCTGACACGGCCACACCAACAACATCTACAGCACCTTTTTTAGGCGGAGGAAAACCCGAAGAGGGAAAAAGAAAACCAAGACACAAGAACAAACAATAGAATCCATTGTGGCACTGTGTGTCAGGTGGAGTCTGGAGGCGGACCGCTGTATCTTTACTCCGAGGATTTGTGTGAAACTTTGAACTTCGAACTTTGAACTCTTTCTACATAAACTCGGCGCAGGCGCAGAGCGCGGCGCGGTGTGTGGCACTGTGTGTCAGGTGGAGTCTGGAGGCGGACCGCTGTATCTTTTCTCCGAGGATTTGTGTGAAACTTTGAACTTCGAACTTTGAACTCTTTCTACATAAACTCGGCGCAGGCGCGGAGCGCGGCGCGGTGTGTGGCACTGTGTGTCAGGTGTCGGGTGCCGGGAGTCGGAGGACGGACCCCCAGAAGACGTTCGGCTGAGTGTCTTGAGGCAAAGGCGTTTGGTGGTGGTAGGAGCGTCTGAGGTACTACAGCCCTTCCTTCCCCCCTCCCCTTCTTTCCTTTTCCCCTTTCCCCTTTCCCCTTTCCTTTTCCCCTTTTCCCTTCTCCCCCTTCCCTTTTTTACTTGTTCGCCCTCTCTTTCCCTTCCCTTCCCTGTCCCCCTCCCCACGCTCTTTCCCGTCCCTACCCGTGATTTTCCCGTCCCTACCTGTGATTTTCGTGAACCTCGCGAATCTCCACTCGGCCTTCCTGCCTTCCTGTATTTGCCCGCCGACTGTACTTAAGCGCTCTCAGCTATCCCTGAGCTGCAGCGCCGGTCTGCGTGTGGCCACTGATCTGGACAGCGGGGTCTACTTGAGCGCCGCTTCCATCATGGCCTCTCCGGTTTCCGCCAATGAGGCAGAACCGGGTCGGTGGATGCGCAGTACCAAAATCCAACTGGGACCCGCAGCTGACTATTGTAACAGGCCCGAGCGAGCCGCGTTAACCCCTATAACTCAGTCACCCCCCAGCATGTCTACCGCGCCATCGAGCGACCATGAGCCTGAGGCTACAGGTGGTCGACCTAGGCGGGGGTCAGCCTGGCAGGGGGCGCTCGTGGTCGAAGAAGCCCGCGAGCAGAGGAGCAAGCAGTATCCACCTCAGTTAACACTCCCAGGAGAGTTGGGGGCTGAGTGGGAAAAAGCTGAGGCTAATGACGCCCAGCGAACCGAGAGGTTGGAAAATGCTAGATCAACAATAGTTACAATTCATAGCAGTAACATGCCGCAATCAACTTTGAGTAGTTGCCCAGACTCGATACCAACAGCATCAGCTGCAGAGTCCCATAGCAGGGGGGCCAGCATGGGGACATCTAATGAAGAGGCTGCCCAGCATGACGAAGAATGTATCGATGACTCAGTGTTCGTAACACAAGAACGTCTAAATTCTTCAGGTCAGGCTTCTTCGACTGAAACCAGAATAACCTGCAATCCGATTACAAGACCTAGAAGATCTAAGAGCCAGGAAAATAATGAAATTGTACGGACAAAAACGTCCGATGTGTCAGTAAAGAATTACGAAACCCTGTCATCACTTGATTTCGGCTCTGAATCAGAGATGGGAGATGACAATAGTCAGAAGGAAAACCAAGAAGCTGCCACGAGACCACGAATCTACAAAATAACAATGAAAGACAGACCAAAAGAGAAGGTCCCGGATGGAAAGGTCTATGTAAAAAAAGGGCGGAAGGCTGGACTTAAAGCTCCAGTAAGTGGCAAGGAGCCAATAAGACCACTTATACTCCTCTCGGTGAAGGATTACTTCCTAAAACATAGCAAGAGGAAACTGCACTCTGATCAAGAGCTGTCTGACGCGGAAATACTGGAGGCGGCTCAAGATCCCCCTCCAGTGAATAAAATCCGTAAAACAGACTTAATTGAGAGTAACCCAGCACCCAAGATCAAATGGCATGCACGCAAACCTCTCAATGAAGACAGGGTCTCAGGTGAAACAGTTGGAACAAGGGTGGAGACCTGTCTGACGAATAACCCGCTTAGATCCACTCCACTGTTGGCTAACCCACAGCCGGAGCTCTCTAGGAACTCAGAAGAAGAAGCGATCATGGACGGATCGTCCACATTGTCTAATCTGGTGGACAAATCACCTCATATAATAAGATCCGAAGAGCCTAGCCGCTTGCAGACGATTTCTTTAAAGGATCCCAGTCCTATAGAGCCCGTGAAAGAACTATCAGCGGCACAACAGAACCAAATTCCACCACAGAGTGCGTGCAAGGAGACGAGTGACAGACCATCACTCAGTACAAGACATTCCCAGGGAGAAGACGCCAGCGCTTGGACCCGCCCTCACATACAGTCCAATAACAATAGAACCTGGGCGGACAAATCCGCGGACAATCGAGAGCCGGCATCAATATTGGAAAAAAACCATATGGAAAGGAGACAGCAGCTACAAGCCGAGAGGGGCTTACATACACCAATTAGACTAAGAGGCCAAAGTGACATGTCGGGATTGTCCGACAAAGAAATATCATCATCCAAAAAAAAGACGGACCTCCTGACCATTATGTCGGCGCTCACAATAGCCCTTAATCCATTCAGTAAACTCTACGAATCTATCCACGAAGCTTTAAAAGATAATACATCAATGATTACTTCTCTAAAGGAAAAACTGACATTTATAGAAGGCTATGTAACGGCCACAGAGCAGAACTCTAAAAACATGCAACTGAGTCTTGAAGAAAAAATAAAAAGCGTGGGAAAGGAACTCTCTAACATCACCCCCAGAGCTCAATACACAGCTACATTAATTACTAGCAGCACCCAAACTGAAGAAACATTAATAAAAAAGAGGGATATAGCTCCAATTTTCGCAAAAGGTTCAGCAAACCTACGAGAAGCGCTCCCAGTGGCAAAACAAGCTATAACAAAGCCAAGTAATGCGAAAAATCAGACAGAAGGGCCGCTCCTGCGCATTCCCAGAAAGAGGTCACCTGCATACGTAGCCAGTCCATCGATCAGTCCTCAAACCAGGAGTCCAAATCTGCAATGCCCAAGCCCTACTACAATAAGAAAAAAAAAGGGCTACAACAATCTAGACAGAGAGAGCGCCCAGAAGCATCATGACCAGATATCGCGGCTAAATGGGCCCGGCGATGCAAGCCCTGACCGGGACTCTGCAAACGACTGCCAGCTGGTGGAACATGCCAGCGCCGTTCTACCATCATCAGAATTATCCCGATTTGAGGACTCAAAGTACTCGTCTAGAGAAGAGCGAAAAACAACTAGGCGGATAAGTCCGCCGAAAGAAGGGACTGGGGGTTCAACGAGGTCGAGCTGTCGGGAAAGGCAGCGCTCGAGCTCACCCAGTCTGGGATTAGAAGCGATAGAGGGTCTAAAAAATAAAGAAAGGAAGCCCCTCGAGAATAGAGAAATTGGAAAATTAGTTTGGAAATCTCGAACGCAAGAACAAAGATACCATCGAAGACCCTCGCCCAAAGATCGCAGCGGACGTACAGAAACTATTACCAAAAAAGAGTTAGATCTCTCGAATACCGCCCTATTCAAACTAGAACAAATCTTGGCAAGAGACAGCTATATGGTCCTAAACAGAAGAGCGGTCCTGAAAATAATATCAAAAGTTGACAAACTTCGACACCTGTCTACAAATGACCTGGTTCTGGTAGAGCCATACCATAGAGACCGCAGAGCTAAAGCCTACCTGCATGTGAGATCCAATGCTCTAAATGAAGGTCACTTAGAAATATCAAAAGATCTTCAGCGTATGGGCCTAAAATTGGAAAAACTACAGACAAGAGGAATGGAGATGAGAAAGAGAAATGTGACAGAAGAAAGTCTTGCGCCAAGAGGGAAGACTGAGCCACATGTGCCTTCAGCGTTTGAGGAAAACAGGAGAAGAGTCCGCCTGGTAGACCGTCAAAAAGAAGAGTGGAGAAGCCAAGACGATTACCCTCGCAAAAGGGTAGGATCTAGTAATAGAGCTCAAAATGGCAAATGTCAAGGAGAGGGAAGTCCCAGGTCGCACCTGCCAGGTAATGACCAGATAGCGCGGTCCAAGCCATTTGTACCAGCGACAACGGCCCTAAAGCCCTGGAAATGGATCGCCGACACCTTCGGCAGGTCGAAAAAGGATTAGGAGTTAATCCATGATGCCGTCTGTGCGAAGAAGCCGTCTACCAACAAGGTTGGACACTGGGAAGAAACGGTCCTTCAGATGGCGTCATGGAACACGAGAGGGTATCACCACTTAACTCAACCTAGTGGTATAAATTGGAACAAATTTGATCTAATCTGCTTCCAAGAAACCTGGTTGACAGACAAACCATCGCTGGAAGGATTCATAATTGAGGTATCTCCAGCGCAGAAACCCACGATGGGCAGACCGTCAGGCGGACTGTTAACCGCTGTTCGTCTGGGCTCAGGAATCGTGATGAAAAAGAAAATTAGAGAGGAGTATGGCATGTTAGCCACAATGGCCAGTTGGCACCATCAAGGACAGGGCGGGAAGGGGAGACTCTGCTTTGACCTTGCCATACTCAATCTCTATTGGAATCCCGAGAAAACCACTACAAAAGACTTCTGCAACCAAGTGGCTGACACCATCGACGACATCAGAATTAGTCACAATATCCCGAATTTCATCATCTGCGGGGATTTGAATGCCAAATGTGGAATATGCTCAGCCGATGAAACGGCGTGCCCTGCCCTGAGAAAAATTGATGAGAGAGGCATTGCATGGCTAGCCCTGAAGAGGTCTAGACAGCTGTGTAACGTGGCCACTCTCCAAGAAGGTGGTACGTCACTACCTACTTGGGAAAGAGAATCGTCTATTGCTGTTCTAGATTACATCTTCATCTCAGAGGGCTTAATTCCACACTTCCATGAATTCAGAGTTAAAAGAACAACTGTAAGTGACCATAACCTGCTGCACTTATCTTGGAGTGGTGAAGTGAAAGTCCGACCAACCTATCCTTTTGAAATCACCACGAACAAGCATCAAAATCGTATCCGTCTGACTTCGGACAACATAATTGAAATAAAGGAAAGATTGCGCAAAAAACAACCAATCACCAACAAGTGCGCAGAAGTCCAACGTCCAGAATATATATCATTATTGATACCACATAAAGTAGACTTTGGCGGGAAAGTGCGACATCAACCCCCACATGTCCACATTTACAATGCTGAGGTTGTAACGAAACGCAAAGAAATCAGAAAATTAAAAAGAGCAGCGGCAAATAATCACAATGAAGAATGTTGGAAAGCCTACCAAAGGGGGAAAAAAGCATATAAAGCATGGCTTACACAAGTACGCCAAAATTTATATCAGAAAGACGCAGAGGCAATGCTGAAAATTGGGATCTCTAAAAACAGCCGTGATTTCTGGTCTATACTAAAATCGGTCAACGGCCAGAACACTCCACCAGATTCTAAGTAATGTTACTTAACAACAATGGAGTCTATATTTCACGGATTTGTACGCCCTGCCTGTAGCCGACATTCTGAAAAGTCCAGCCCCACAGCAACAAGGAGATCAGAGAGAGCCTTGGGTGAATATGGCTGTCTTGGAAGACATCGAGAGCACAATCTCATGTTTGAAGAACTCGAGGGCCCCCGGCCCGGACGGCCTTACTAACCTAGACCTGAAGCAGCATCCCAAAGCCTGGGCGGGCCTGCTTTGTGAGCTGTTTGAGCAATGCCGTAGACAAAAACAAATCCCCAAGACCTGGACTGAGGCGGTCCTTGTGCCGATCTACAAAAAGGGGGTCAGGTCGGACCCAAGCAATTATAGACCAATTGTCTTATTAGACATTATTGGGAAGATTTTTGCCTCATTGACACTTAACTACTTTAAAGACTGGGCCAGTCAAGCGCCGCTGCTCGACATTTTTCAGACTGGATTCCAAAAAGGAGCAGGAACAGCGATAAATATCCTTATCCTGAATACCATCAAAGCGAGAGTCAAAGGTGGTGCCCCAGGAGTACATATGGCCATGATTGACCTTTCACAGGCGTTTGACACAGTGGATCGAGCCAAATTGTGGGCAAAGCTAGAAAGCTGGAAGTGCCCCAAACCAATCTTGGACCCTATTAAGGCCCTCCACTCAAAAACTTCACTGAGAGTGAGGTTGTGTCAACAGGGAAGCTTATCGGATCCAATCCACACCGAAAGAGGGGTTAAACAAGGCTGTCCCCTAGCCCCAGCGCTCTTCATCGACTTTATTGGCGATTTTCAAGAGACCGAAAAAGCGGTTCGAGCGTTTCCTCCGAAGCTGGGTGAGGTAAAAATGTCCAGATTGTGGTACGCGGACGACTTGATCTTGCTGGACCAGACGGCCATCGGACTCCAAAGACAGATCGACAATTTATCAAAATATATGGAGTCCAACAACTTAAAGATCAACTCGCAGAAAACAAAAATCATCTCCTTCCTCAAAAGCTCTAAAGATTGCAAGAAAACATCGACATGGAATCTGAACAAAACCAAAATTGAGTCTGTAAACGAGTTCAAATATCTAGGCGTGATGATTGATAACTCACTGAAAGACAACTCACTCCTGAATTCGCTATGGGAAAAAACCCGCAGCCTTACCTCCCAAACCCGTGCTGTTGACAATAAATTTGGCAAATTTTCATGGTCCCCAGCCATTCATTTTTACAAGTCCAAGGTCACACCAGCTTTAACTTACGGAATGGCGGCAAACCTATCACTACCAGTGGAAACTTGGCCTAAGCTGGAAGGTTATCTTTGGAAGTCTGTTCTAGCACTCCCAAAATCCGCACCGATGCCTGCCATTCGTCGCGATCTTGGACTGCAATCATTATCCGCAGTGGTCATCCAAAGTGCGGTCCAATTGTACAGAAAAATCCTGTTGCCAGACTCGTTACCAATCTTCCAGCTCATGAAAATCGAAATTACAAAGGGCTCCAGTAAACCGCTTTTGGCGTGGGTAAATAGAATACATGGAAAACTGGAAGAAGTGGCCTGCTCAACCGAAACACTCCTCAATAACCCTGGGAGGGTAAAGAAGAAACTGGACGATCAAGACTGGATTAACACCGCTGAAAGGGTCCTCCAATACAAATCATTAAAGCATTTACCTCCCACATACAATCGGCTTAGGGAGCCTCTAAAATACTGCGAAAAATTCCCGGAGAAGAAGCTGAGGAAGACATTCATGAGAGCACAGCTGAACCTGCTAAACACAAGGGAAATTTTAGCGGCTCGTGATGGCGCTTTAGACAATCAATGTCGCCTATGTGGAGATCCCTCCAGCAAGGAAACGATCTACCACCTGCTAATGTCATGTACAGCCTTAACAACTGAAAGACTAACTTATCTGGCACCACTTGCATCTAATGAAATCAGTCTTGATGAAGAAACCCGCTGGAACAGGCTAATTACTGGAGACTCGCCCAGATGGTCTAGGATGACCGCAAAATTCCTGGACGCTGCTCTTAGAAGAGCGAACACACCGGACGGATGTGACCGGCCAGTCAGTTCGGAGCAATAGTCTTGGCGAGCTAGACTAATTCTCGACTCGACGGAATCAAGTGGTGTCCCAAGGAGGAAGATGGATTTTGATTTTGATTTCAATTTTGTAAAAACCTAATGGTTAACACAATAAAAAAAAAAAAAAAAGAATCCATTGTTCTGAATATCTCCTCTAAACAACTCACCAAATCCCAAATGGACACTCCCAATCTAGGCTTATCATTCATTCTAACATCTAACACTAACAATTTTGAAGATGAAGTTAACTTATTCAAACTAATACGCAAATGGAGTTTTCTTTGACTCACTTCCAGGATCCACTGGACAACAGAAAAAACATGATTACCTGGAATTGAAGAACAAAAGTATATTCCATCCACAACTAAACCATCCGGTAATCAACCTCTTCAAGTTTAAAACATCTAAAGAACTGAAACGACTTAAGTATAATTTGCCTAAACAAATCAACATCAGAAAACACCAACTCAAATTGATCAAACAGGGGCAGAAGACTCTACCATAGCACTTAAACCAGCTGATAAAGGCGGTGCATTGGTATTAATGGACCAATTCAGGTTGTTTGAACTTACTTAATGATAAAGGGACCTATCTAGCATTGGACTCTGATCCTATTTCTTAAATAAAAGAAATCATCAAGAAAGCAGTTGAGAAAGCGTCGGATATGGATTGGATATCAGATCACACCTGTGACTTTCTAATCAAGAAATTTCCAGTAACCCCAGTCTTTTACGCTCTACCAAAAATACACAAAAACAATATTAATCCACCCTTCAGACCCATTGTGGCCGGTACTGAAAGTATTTTTCATCCTCTAGCAATCTACTTGGACCAAGCCCTTCAACCATCGGTCCAAAAAACATCCACTTATTTGAAGGACACAGCCCACTTCCTCAGACTTTTGAAAGAAGTACAGATAATAAACTCTACAGTGATTCTGATGTGAATAGCCTGTACACATCTATCCCACACCAACAAGGGATCGACTCATTTGAATGGTTCCTCCTAAAACACAGAGACATCATGATCCAAAAGGTGTTCACAATAGAATTACTCCATATAATTCTGTTTAACAACTGCTTCTGTTTCAACGTCAAATACTACTTACAGAGAGCTGGCACATCTATGCGCTCACCAGTAGCACCATCGTACGCAAACATTTTCATGTTCCATTTCGAGGAAACCCGTGTACTGCACAAAGAACCCTGGAAAAACAAGATCGTATTCTGGAAAAGGTTCATAGATGATATCTTTGGGATTTGGCAAGGCACCAGAGATGAACGCAACCAGTTTTATCAATATCTTAACAGTTGTAATGAAAGAATCACTTTTACTCTGGAGATAGGTCAACCCAACATTCATTTTTTGGACATCAACATTGAAAAAATAGGCACCGAACTAAAGACCAGCATCTACAGGAAACCCACAGATTGTAACAGTACACTACACTTTGCAGCTTCCACCCTATCCATCTCAAGGATAATTTGCCCTTTAGTCAGATGTTATGATTAAAGATGATCACATCAGACACCACAAACCTCCAAGGAGAGTATGAGGACATGAAGCAATGATTCAAAAAAAGAGGATTCCCTAATGAAACATTAGACAAAGCCGTCAGACGTACAGAGGTTCTGACTAGATCAGATCTCCTTGAAGAAAAACCCAAGAAAACTACAACCAGACTTATCCATACTTTGACATTTTCCAGCCAAAGTTATCAAATTAAGAGGATCATCACTAAGAATTGGGATCTGATCAAATCAGATCCTAATCTCAACAGATTGTTCCCAGAACCACCAATGTTGGCTTACAAAAGGGGAATGAATTTTAAGGATATCTTGGTCAAAGAAGAAAAGAGAAAAATGACAGATCAACCATCTTTGAGAAAACAAAAACTGGGTACTTAGCCATGCCTACACTGTCAACATTGCACTAATATAATCAATGGAGAGTATATCCGTCATCCTAGCAATGGCAAAAAATATTCCTAACAGATTACGCAACATGCAGCAGGAAAAATGTAATTTATGCCCTAAGATGCCCATGCGGTAAATATTACGTTGGCAAAACTATCAGGAAAGCAAAAGAACGCTGGACAGAGCATAAATCGAACATCAGGACCAGTAATGACAAATCACCAGTATTCAGACATTTCAAAGAAAATGGCCATAATATTACTCAACTAAGATGGGTAATTCTAGAGGTAATACATTCACTGCCAAGAGGGGGAGATTTTTCCAAAAAACTAGCCCAGAGAGAACTCAATTGGATTCATAAATTGGATGCAGTGAGCCCCTATGGTTTAAATGAAGATTTCTACCTAGGAGGACCATTCCTTTAAAACAAGTTATTTACATTATTCCATACTGAGGGCACTTTATCACTTCTAACCTGTTTAGGCTTTAATCTTGTTGACTACCGTATTATTGACATACAAAAGGGATATTTCCTTAAACAGGTCAATGTTTGTGGTATGTTAAACACATTACCCTCTACTGATTCAATCTAAATGAGACTAGATACAGTTACGTATCATGTATAACCTCTTTTTTATATGCACTAACAGATTGTGAACTCATTTTCTGGAGACAGCCGTTGTTGTTAATAACTTACCAGAGGAGAACTTACCTTCTGTGATTGATATCGGCATAACTATATAGATTGTGATCTCTTCTAATTGAGACAGCGGAAGAATTGATGGATTTTGTGTTAGCAGTCATTACACAACATATCATCTTTTGTACCTACTTCCTGTGAGCTCTATCTAAGTTCATGGCAACTTACTAACAACAAATGTCCTAACCATGATCAGAACATTTGTCTAGGGTATTATTAGCAGTATATCTCAGGTTGATCTGTCATAATTCTTCCTTTGTGATTTATTCAATTTTACTACAACATTCCTCGATACAACTTTTACGTGATAATTGGTGTTAGTATACACATAGGCTCTGTCACACTTGTGACAAGACGCACGGATAATTCTCTTTAAAGTGGATTATCACTTAACATGGCAGAGATCTTTATTTTCATTTCCATCAGTGATGGCATGGACATCCTGTAGGTGTTGATGTCACACATAATATTTTTACATTAACTTCCCTCCATATGTAATTTATTTTCAGTCGTCATTATGACGCGATCACATTGTTTACATGAGTGACATCATTCACGTTATTACGTGATGACGTCACATGAATGATGCATATAATTGACACCATTTTGTTAGCCGTGATCACAGCACTTGTCTGGACCGGCTCTATCGACCTCTACACTTCGACTGAGACACCAGTAAGTATATTCATTCTATCTCATAATGTTATGTGATGCTTTTTCTAGGGGAATGGCACATTCACTTTGATAGCCATCCATACACTTACCTAAACATCTTAAGCAGTTAATTGTCATGACACAAGTCAGTTTTGCAATCACGTTATACTTTCGCATGAGGATTGGCACCCTCTCTCTGATGGCATGGACATCTTGGAGGTATTGACGCCACACATAATATTTTTACATTAATTCCATCTACATGTAATTTATATTCAGTCGTCATTATGACGTGATCGCAGTGTTTACATGGGTGACATCCTTCACGTTCTAACGTAAATGCGCCACCTGAATGACGCATATAATTGTCGCCATTTTGATAGCCGTGACCACAGCACTTGTCTGGACCAGCTCTATCGACCTCTACAATTAGACCGAGACACCAGTAAGTATTTTTATTCTATCTCATCACGTTATGTGATGCCTTAGCTAGGGGAATGCACCCTCACTTTGATAGCAATCCAAATACTTATCTAACACTTTAGGTATTTGATTGTTGTGACACAAGTCAGTTTTACACATTAATCACGTTATGTGATGCTTTCGCATGAGGAATGGCACCCTCTCTTTGATAGCCATCGAAATACTTATCAAACACCCTAAGTATTTGATTGTTTTAATACAAGTCAGTTTTGCACATTAACACATGGCGCCATTTCTTCAAGATACCACGTATGAGAGTTGGAGCTCATACTTATCCCCTTGAAGTCCTAAATCCACCGCCTTCAACAGAAGGACACTTTATTGATGATCAGCTTGGACAGTGATCAGTAAGTCTCCTCCTATTCTTAACATACTCTACACAGCAGTAAACAAGACATATTGCTTGCACTACTTACCATAGGTTTTTGTTCTTTCCTCAATAGGGGATTTTCACTACCTTTAATTTGGATCTATATTGCCTAGCATCTTTCGTCCACCCTTTAACAAGGATAACACAGTATGCTTTACTCCTGTTTACAATATTGGTATTTTAAACGGTGAGATGATAACTAATGTATGGAACTACGTAGTAGACTAGTCCCCTTGACACTATTTGGAAGACTTGCGACAAACATGAATTAATGTAATTAGAGAACATTTGAACATGTATCTATGGTTTCAATTAGCACTGAGTTATTGTAAGGATGAACAAAATCCTCCATCATGTTGACTCCATTGAAAGTTTGTTTTTGACACTATGAGTTGTTTAAAATTAAATTTAGATATATGTGTCTACATATCTTTTTGTATTTGTAGAATGTTTCTGCTCATTGAATGAACTATTTCAGCCCCTGATGAAAAGAAATGATCTCGAAACATGTTGGGCATATGCATATGAAAAATAAATCATCTTGGAGAACAAGTTTATTTTGATGGTGGATCTTAATCATTGGGTTTGTATGCCAATGTTCCTAAATAACATGTACTTGTATATAATGTAATTTGATTACTATATTCACTTTGAATTTTCTCTATGATATCTAAATCTATTGAGCTTTTTTAAGTCACAAATAGTGTGCAGGGGATGGGAGTTCCCAAAGTGGGAACTTATCTTGTCTTTATTTGTATGTACAACCCATATGCCAACGTTGTTAAATGCCTCCCCTGCACCTTGAAATACCCTAAATATAGCTCTCTTTGCTTCAAAGAGAGTTCAATAATTCCATTCAGATTAGTAAATTATTTCTACAGCTAACTTATAGTGATAGGTGTTCACCCTCTAGATTGTTACCTCTCTACCCTGATGCAGGGAGCGAAGCGATTACCCAAGACTGAAGGGATGCTGCCACCTCTCTACCCTGATGCAGCAAGAGGAGCAATTACCCGGCACTGAAGGGATGCTGCCAACCCTCTACCCTGATGCAGGAAGAGAAGCGATTACCCAACATTGAAGGGATGCTGCCACCTCTCTACCCTGAGGCAGCAAGAGGAGCAATTATCCGACACTGAAGGGATGCTGCCACCCCTCTACCCCGATGCAGGAAGAGAAGCGATTACCCAACACTGAAGGTATGCTGCCACCTCTCTACCCTGATGCAGGAAGAGAAGGATTACCCGACACTGAAGGGATGCTGCCACCTCTCTATCCTGATGCAGGAAGAGAAGCGATTACCCGACAATGAAGGGATGCTGCCACCTCTCTACCCTGATGCAGGAAGAGAATTGATTACCCGACAATGAAGACATGCTGGGACTTGTTTAACCTGTTGAAGGAAGGTGAGCCATTACCCAACACTGAGAAGATGTAGGCACCTTTTTATGCTGAAGCAGGAGGAAGAATGATTACCCGACACTGAATACATACTGACACCTTTCTACCCTGATGCAGGAAGAGGAGAGATTACCCAACACCTAAGAGATGCTGTCACATTTTGACAGAGCGATTACCAAACACTGAGAAGGTGCTGGGACCTTTTTTTCAATGAAACAGGAAGAGGAGTGATTACCCAACACTGAAGAGACGCTAGTACTTTTTTACCCTTTTGCAGCAGGAAGAGCAAAAAACTTGCACTGAAGGGATGCAGGCACCTCTCTACTCTGATGCAGGGAGGGGAAAGGGATGCTGGCACCTCTCCACCCTGCAATGTCTTCCACTTTGTCTATCATTTGGACGTGTAGCTTCGCAAGCATTTCTATGGCTTCTGCCAAGGTGCCATTCTTGTCATCATGAGCAGGTATGAACATGCAACATGATTCTTCAATTTTGGCACAAACATCTCCATCCATGGCTGTGATCATGTCCAGGACATAGCTATTCTGAAGAGTCATTAGTCGTATGACACTCAGCTCCTCCTTGATAACAGTGAATCCTTTAAAAATCATGTTGATCATCTACAACAATTCACATCTGGTTATTTGTAACCTCTTAGTATTTGCATTTGTCTGGATACTGGGCATGAAGAGAATCGTGAATATCGATAAGTCATACTAAATAATCTGTGCTCATATGGAGTAGAATCAAAGGCTTCTATCGACTTAGCTGAGAAATAGTTGTCTCTCTTCATTCAATTCAGGATTTCAGCAGATATTTGTTTCCTCAGGTGAATATCTGTTTTGGGAAATTCACCAATATCCAGGTCATGCTTCAGAATCACCAGTGCTGGAACATGAACATTTACTATAGAACACAGTCATCCCCAATCCTTAGGCAGCTTCATATAAGTTCTGGATCCACAAGCCCACTAGTGATGCATTATCACTGCTGTTCCACTGCTAATTCCTGGCACATCAAAGACTCAACCACAGTTCTGGCTTTTTCCAAGCTTTCTTGTTCCATTATTTCTGAAGTACAGCTTTGCATTTTCCAAAGGCACTATCTGAAGGGTCCTCCTTTATCCTCAAACCATGTTAGTAGTTTAGCAAGTCTCATTTTGTACAATGTCAATGGTTGGCTTGCAGTTTCCAATTATTACCATTCTCTGCAGATAACTACTCCTTCCTCCCATCCATCTGGAGAAGGCACTGATCCCCAAATTTGTATCTGGCCTTTGTTCTTCCATCTTCGAATATATTCTGCTGATTTCCCTCGACTCTCAAGTCTTTTGTTTACTTCCATCTGATTCCAGTCCCTTTCACTCCAGGTTGTTCATATCTTATCATGTGATTCTTAGTGTGGGCTCTTGCTCTGGTCTTTGTGTCTTGTACATAATCATCTTCATCTGGATCTGTCCATTCTGTTGCCCACGCTAAATAACCTGCTCGGCCCATGAATTGACCTCTTGTTCGGCAGAGTGCAATGTGAGATAGGCAGTGTGCTGTCTGAACATATATTTCAATGGCTAGGAAAATCTTGGACTTCCCCATACTATCAGGCAGGATTGCACGTATGTAGCATTCCTCCTTTGAGGTTTCTTTTGCCTACCTCTTTCATCTGCTGATACCACATGTTGTTTCCAAATTTGCTGTGCTTTCTAGATAATCATTCAAGTCATGATCAACTTCCCTTGTACTTCTCTTAGGTCTCCAACTTGCCTCATGAGCTCTTATAATCATATTATGAAGTATGTCTGCATAGTTCCTTCTTACTGGGGGAATCCTAGGGACCTTTGTCAGTACAATCAGTGTCATCACATGAACTACTGGTGTAGGGTCAGTCACAAAATGTGTCTTTCTTCTGGCACAATACAAAGGTAACCAAATATCATGGAATACTTGCAAAGCTGTCCTCCCTCCAAAGGGAAGCTTAGACTTATCTGTTACAAGACTAGGCTCTTTCATATGCGCCCCTGGAGTAGGAACAATCACATAAGCTCTTGTGGTCTTACACTTGCCACTTCTGTACCTTCCTGCTGCACAGGAGGATACAGAGGAACTGTTGCCTTATTTGGATCTACATAATAGATAGTGTGTACTGTGAGAGAAAGTAGAATGATAATGAACATAATGCATGTGTAGATTACGTACTAATAAGTCCACCAGATACAACAATAACCTTTTGCACATTGTGGTGGTCTCTCATTGTTTGCCACATTATTATTGCTTTCAATGTTGCCCATTTTCTACTTTTACTTTTAATCGGACAATCGCTTATAATATTCTGGCAGTAGCTGGATCTGCTACAAAAGCTCCACAAGCAACTGGCTGATGGCAGGACGGTTGATAGGGTTCATGATGAATGCAAAATAATATTTTTTTTGCCAAACCATGTGAGGATGTGCTTGCAGGAGATAGTAAAAGATTAAAGCTAAAAGATTATGCATGTCCTCACTCGATAAGCCCATCAGGATGCTCACTGTGCTGTCTCAGACAATAGGTGAACTTCATTAATTATATCACGCAGCAATTGATTGATTGCTAATTGATTCCTAGGACCTCTCAGAAATGTACGAGTGTTGGTTTGTTGTCCAACAAGGTGCGGACATTCTTCAATCAAGAAATAAAAGCCCATTCTAACTACCCTATTAGTGTCTTCATCAGACAGAGGCATTGATGTTTTCCATACAGTATTCAGGCAGTTGGAGGATTTGCTCTATTATGTCTGCGAGCAATCTCCTCACGACTGGATCTGTTTTAAGATCTTGCAAAAATACGTAAACATTGGTAGTTCTCTCAACCAAATTAGGATACACACAAAGAATAAAGAGGAAAACAGTAAGCTTGATCTGATGAACATTGCCATTAGGCACCACCATGGGCACTTCCAAAGAAAAACTCTATGAGAAAGGAATCAGTGAACTGCTCCCTTTTCCAATTGTCCAAAATGTACTCTAGGTCTGGGATTTCTTTTCAAGACTTCAATATGTCTCAGTCCAATGTCAGCAAACTCCTGTGGCTCAAAAACAATAGCTTTTTCTTTCACTCCCTGTTTATCATTTACAAAGAGTGTCTCAAACGAACCACAGTCCAATTAACTCTTTATCTGTCTACTGGACAGCCTCTGCGTCCTTCTTCCTCGTTATCGATCTAGTCCGCACGTGCTGAACTACTTCTACTTGACTTGCTTCCAAATGGGGTCAGGGTGCAGTGGTCTCACCGCTGTAGATATTCACATCTCCCAGGAATATCCAAGCGCGTCTTCCTTGCACCTTCAATGCTGATGGAGTAACATCCTCCACAATGAAAGGGCCATTAAATCTGGGTTGATTCCATTTGCAGATGAAATTATAGATCAGTTCCTCATTTCCGGGAAAACGTTTTGGCAATAGAAGTTCATGTCACACTCACCTGGGACTCTGCTGGCACGATGTATCTCTCTAATGCCTCTTTCTCCCTGGTAGTTGGTCTCCCTGCCCTGGTTGTGGATCCCGATATGATTTGAGGAAGGACCTGCCAATATAGAGAGACTTCAGTGAACTGATCCCCTGGGTTATCTAAAACCACCCCACCTTAGTTCCCCGGGTATGACCCCCCTGTATGCCTGCGTTTGGCTCACCTTTAAGGCTGGAATGAGCTCTCCATCCTGCAAAGTGCAGCGGCGCTGAGTCTTGGTTGGTAGAAGACCAGTTAATTCACTGGGCCCCTGATCCTTGATTTACAGTCTATTCAGTATGGTAAGATCCCTTCCCTTGTTGTAGCTGGACCCCTGGGTTTATAATGTTTTTGGGAAGGCTGAAGATCCTATGCGTGTATTGGTGGTAAAGTTCTTGGTGGGGGCTGTTGTGTGCGCAAGGAGCGCTGGATTAATGTCTTTTGCCCTCGCGATTATGTGATCTCCACAGGAGTTCGTGGGAAGCAGAAAAAAGCCAGTGAAGTGTGAGTGACAAAGAGCGCTGAGGAGACTGGTGGCGAACCATGTGATGCTTCCTGGATGAAATGTGTGAGTACAGCGAAAAGCTTTCTTGACTTGTGCTCGTGTAGCTAACTTTGTACTACAGCCTTAGTCTTACTTGTTTGTCTTGATTCTTTCATTTGCAGGTGCCGGAGCGGAAACAGATGAATAGAGGAAATGCAGCAGCCAGATTAGATGCATATAATGCAAGAGGGAGCAATGCAACCATCCTTTTTTCAATGTTAACTTAAGTTTGGCTTTCCTTTCTTTAAGCAAGCCATTGAGTCTCTCGCATATGCCGTTGGCTTGTGGGTGATAAGCTGAAGAAAACGTATGCTTTACACTGAGCAATAACCTAATCTGCTCGAACACTTCATTCACAAAATGGGGCCATTATCTGATCTTAATACCTCACATATTCCCCATCTAGAAAATTCTTCTCAAACTCAGAACTTTGCAGCGCAAGTGACACCTGGATGTGTGCATGGGCCAGCTTCGACCCACCTTGAGAAAGGTCACACTACCACTATCATATATCTGTAACCATGACAGACCTGCAGCATATCAACATAGTCGATATGTAAATGCTGAAAAGGACCATTTGGTCGAGGGATAACACCTCTGACTGATCACAGCGTGTGCTCAGCAGTAAAACTTTGACATACGATACAATTTACTACAAAAATGCAAAAAATGCAACGTGTTCTAACAAATTTGGTATGAACCATTCCTCCATAATAGTTGCTGAGAGGCTTTCCCTACTGCCATGCACAGGGTATTGTAGCTGTTCCAATGTCACGCTTAATAAGGCTATAGGCATTACTGGTTTACCAGTGTGTTCCTTTCACCACAATGCCTCGGAAGGGGATAAAGAACACCCCCTTTCCGTCCACAGATCTTTCTCATTCTCTTGTGCTTCACCTTGAACTTCTATTAACAGTGCCATCGACAAGTTATTAAAACTTTCATTTATAATCATCATCACCACCATTCTTTCATTCAGATAGGCATATCAAAGCTCATAATATCCTCTGAATATGCAGCTTGTTTCGCTTCTTCATCTGCGGCTTGGTTTCCGCAAGAAATAAAGTCTGCTCTCTTAGTGTGCGATGCACACTTAACAATTGCGATGGCTACTGGGAGCTGTAGTGCTTTAATAAGTCGGTCCAATAAGGTGGCATATTGCACTGGAGTGCCATCCGCTCAGAGGTAGCCCCCCCTTTTCCAATGTGCTAGCCCTGTGTGTACTGTCGACGTAACATAGGCAGAGTCACTGTACACGGTTACTTCCTGGTCTACGTGGTTCTCGTGGGCTAAAATCAGCACCCTAAACTGCAGCCTGTGCTGAAAAGTAAGACAGTAGTTGTGCACTTATAAATACTTCAAATTCCCCATTTGCCATGTGCCTTACCACAGCGGCACCTGAATATCTTTGCCCATTAATTTGGTTGATTTTTTTCGAACCACCGATAAAGAGAATCTCCCCACCTGCTAGAGCATTTTCTTTCACCCTCGGAATGTCGTCATAGAACTCCTCATAGTTGGAGCAATCATGCACTTCCTCATCCTCTGACAGTGATTCGGCGACAAATGTGGCACAATTCACTGTCTTACATCTGACTATTTTAATCACCAGATTCAAAATAACCACCTCATAAGCAGAAGCTCTTTGAGATGTCAGCGTACCCTAAGGTTTTTCCAAAATAACATATAATGCATGTTCAACAAACATCGTCATGGAAAACCCCATTACCATACTGGCAGACCTCTCAATAGCGAACGCGGCAGCTGCCAAAGGTTGTTTGCAAGAGAAGTGACCCCTCATTACTGGGTCCAAAATCCCACTGTAATATGCTAAAGGCTTGTACCCCAATGTAGTTCTCTGCATGAGTACTGCCATCATAACTGTTACATTTGTGTGAGAAAATAAAAATAATTCCTCTGAATAATTTGGAATACCTACAACTGGAGCTGTGCAAATTGCCTTTTTCAACTCGTCAAACCCTTCCTCCATTTCCTCCGTCCATGCAATCTTTTCCTGACTCACTTGAGCCTTTTTCAAGGCCTGCAACTCAACAATGGCCTTGTGCATGAACTATAACAAAATACCCATGCCCTCACATAAATGCATAGTCCCAAAATGGCTGCATATGCTTTATCGTGTGTGGTTTTGCTGTTTTCAAAATGTTTTCGGTATAAGGAACTCTTCTTGTAGCTCCTGTGAAAACTTGAGCATTCATGGCATTACCCGAGAGTAAACATTTTCCATCCCGTATACATGAGCGCGCTGCACCCGTGTCTACTAAAAAAGAAAAGGATTTGCCTCCTATCATGACGTCAACCCTTGGTTCCTCTTGAGGATTTGGCGTTACCGATGGTACTGAACACATAAAGTCACCCAGTGAACTGTCCTATTGTGGCTACATGCTTATCCATGTGCCCGGGAAAGGATTCCCTCCCTCCATGGTGACACCCCCTATTTTAGGAGTCAATAACTGTCCTGTGTTTGCACTCTGTTGTATCTGCATGGGTGCATGCTGTGACTGCCCTTGTGGCGGACTCAATGATGCTTGCTGTGGTTGAAAAAGCCTGTTGCATTCTCGGCGCACGTGCTTGATACACTGTTTGATCTTGGGCAAACCCATCCCTATTTTGTGTGCCATATGCAGCTGGAAATGCAGTGCCCCCTCTTGAGAACTGCCCATTCTGTACATAGCCTTGGCTCCCACTTGTTTTGCTATATGTCCTGTCATTCCACATGTCCAAGATACAGGAGGAAGCCTTGTATTTTGTATTTTATTTATTTGTATAGTGCACAAGGCTGAGGACAACCAGGCGCATTATTTGGTTACAGGCAGGTTACAGTCACAAAATGTACATTAAAAAAATATACAAAATATACATGGTACATAGACAAAATTTACAAGATACATAATCGATGGTGTGCAAGTTAGACAGGCTGAGCAAGATACAAGGCAGAATAAAATTCAAAAACGGCCTGAGATGCTGAGTTGAATGTTCCAGTCAGGGTCATGCCTAGTCAAGGGTGGATAGCCAATCTTTGGCCTTACGCTTGAAGGCAGGGAACGAGGGCTCAGCTCGGAGTAGGTTAGGTAGCGTATTCCACAGCTTAGCTGCACGGTCTGGGAAACTGGAACTTCCAGATTTTTGGAGGTTGAAACATGGGATGACAAGGCAATTGGCGTATGGGCTTCTGAGGGGTCTCGCAGTTGAGTGAGAAGTGAACCTGTTGGAAAGGTAGCTGGGGGCCTGGTTCGCAATGCTTTTATGTGTGAGTGCCAGAGCTTTAAGGGAAATTCTTTGGGTAACTGAGAGCCAACTGAGGTTTCATCTGTATTCTGAGATGTGTGAGGTCCTGGGGATGTTAAGGGCAGCTCTAATAGCATTATTCTGGATAATTTGGAGTTTTCTGATATTGCATTGGTTGGTACCTAGATACAGGGCATTGCAATAGTCCATTTTGGAGAGGACAAGGGTCCTGGCTAGGGTAGTTCAGTTAGCTGGAGACAGGAAGGGTGGCAGGCTGTGATAAGCTTGCTTGTGTAAGATGCGGCTGAGGAGACTGCATTGGTTTGTCTAGTTAAGGAGAGGGTGGAATCTATGTATATACCTAGTGTCTTGATATCCTTAACCACTTTGATTGGGTTACCATCAATGTTAAAGGATTTGAATGAGGAGTCAAGTTTACAGAGTTTATGGGGTGAGCCTAAGATGAGGAGCTCAGTTTTCTGGTCGTTTAAACACAGTTCATGTTGCGCCATCCAGGCCTGGATGACTTGATAAATGGCGTTGATGGCTAAGGAGTCAGTTTTGTAGTCGCCTCTAATGGGAATAAGTATTTGGGTGTCGTCAGCGTAATTAGTGTATGTGACGCCCATGCGGTCCAATATGTCAAATAGAGGTTTTGTGAAGACATTGTAAAGTGTTGGGGACACACATGATCCTTGGGGGACTCCACATGTGACAGGGGAAGGTTCAGCAGTGGCTGTAGGGGAGAAGACCCTCATGGATCTGTTGTCCAGGAAGGATGTGATCCAGGCTGTAGCTTTCTCAGAAAAGTTGGCCGCAGTTTTGAGGTGGTGGCAGAGGATTTGGTGATTGACTAGGTCAAATGCTGCAGAGAGGTCTAGCAAGAGTAAGAGCGCCAGTTTGCCCTTGTCTTTTAAGTCTTCTATTTGCGTTTTTAAGTCTAACAGCACAGTTTCAGTGCCGTGGCGAGGGCGGAAGCCCGATTGCCGTAGGCCCAGGAGGTTGTTGGTTTCAAGATAATCTTGGATCTGCAGATATGCCGCTCGATCAAGAATTTTTAAGAGAAATGGCACTGTGGTTATTGGCCTGTAATTGGTGGGAATGTTAGCGTTCAAGATTGTTTTTTTCAGGAGAGGAATAACCCAGGCATCCTTAAGGTTGTCCGGATCATCCCCGTCCTGAAAGAGGAGTTTATGAGTGAGGTGATGAAAGGTGCCAGGTTGTGTGAGGCCTCCTTGATAATAGAGGCGGGGCAGGAGTCTCCCTGACATTTAGAGGGCTTGAGGCTGTTGATGATGTGTTCAACTTCAGAGGTGGAGAGGGGTGAGAAGCAGAATGGTTGCAAGGATGCAATGGTAGGTTTGTGGTTGGCCTGAGGAGCAAGCTGTGATATTAATGAGTGCAGGGTGTTTTTTTTTTTCATTAATTTTAGTTTGGAGCATGGTAACTTTACCCAAGAGAGCCGCTTGAATGTTAGTGCACCATGTGGTGTCTTTGGAGCAGGTGTCTGGGGGAGAGGTGGGGGATTCCATTTCCTTTAGAATTTTGAAGAGCTCCTTGGTGTTAGATTGGGCAAGTTCAATACGTTTATTATATGTCTCTTTTTTAGCAGACAGTATGGCTTCTTTATAGTTTAGCGTCGGTAATGCCATGCTTACTTTATTGGATTCAGTCCAATAATGTGTCCCCCGTGCATGCCTTAGTTAACGTTCTGTATAGGCTGAAACCCACCTTGGTTACTCTGGAGGTTCTCTTGATTGTTCTGAAAACCTCTGCTTCCACAGAAGTTTTCTCTATCTCCTGGTACAAATCCATTCCCTCCTTGATCGAACTGCCGTTGGTTATTCACCTGTGGCATACCTGCTACTTGCTGCGATCCTGACCCTTCTCCACTAGTTAATATTGCCCCTTCTATAGCATACTTTGAAAACTTTTTCTGTACCAAATTAGCCTCCTTAAGCTTCCTGCCTTCTTCTTTCTTTTGATTTTTGTCTTGTAACAAACGTCAATGATGCGCTATTGTCAACTGTATTTCTGGCCAAGGTTTTGCCTCGATACCCACCAATTTTATGAGTGTCTCTGCACTTTATCAGGCAGCCTTTGACATAATATATGATAGAATACAGTTATAGATTTTCCTCATGGCTTGCCCGATTCCAAGCTCCATTGCTCTTGGAAATTCTGAATGTAAATTAAACGGATCCTCTCCTTCCTGCATCTTTCGTGCCATTAAAGCCCCCATATCTGATCTGTCTGGATACTGTAATTCCAGCCCTTTCCAGACTGCTGCTGTACAATTATTAAACGGTGCTCCGTCATGAGCAGTATTCTGAGCAGTGACACCTGTATATCCTGCTCTTGACTAAATGTCATCAGCCCCAAGTAAAGCTGCTAGAAGACCCTTTATGTCCCCTATAGCTAATGTGTTTCCTCCTGTCATTTTTTCTAATTCCTAGATCCATTTTCTGGCACCTGATGTTAAACCTGGGGGTTTGCACCTTAAATTATCCTTATCCATTTGGGTCCATGGTATATATTGTGATCTGACCCCTCCTTTCTCTAACAATGGGAACTAGGTGATCCCAAAATCGCCAGTATCCCCCATCGTCTGCATGTCCATAGCAGGGACAATGGTTTCCACACCATCTTCTTCCTGGTAATGACATTAATCTACTCACATAAGGTGGTGAGTCCCCCCTCACACTATGGGATCACCCTTTAGGTCAATCTAGCCACGCCAGTGGCTCTGGCGTCCTTGATCTAAGTAGGTCTAGACCTGACCATTTTACTTCTATGTCCGTAGGAGAACACCCTTCCGAATAATGTACATTAGCGCCCTCCTCCCCACGGAAGGTTTCTCTGTCTTCGTCTGACATATCCTGTCCCCAACTTGTGCGACTTTCCTCTTTCTCATCTCTATTCAGAGTCAGCTTGTCCAAAGACAAAAGCTCTATACTTGAGACGAAACAAACGCCCCTCCTTGTCTTGTGACTGCGTACTTTCAAATTGGTCATTTTTTCCCCTTGCCTTTTGATTCTTTCTTTGTCCTTGTGTCATGATAAACCTTATACATTTTTTCTCCAACGTTTCTAATATCAAAATCATCTTCTAGATTTACTCTAAATGGACCTGGCATTGGATCATGTGATGGGAACAATTATTTTATGTCTTCCCATGCTACTACTGGATCAGGTTCCAGTAACTCTTTCTCTATGCGATTGATGTCATGTGCCCTTTGCCATCTCTTTCGTTCCATTTCTAGATCAACTTCCCTTTGCTTTTTAGATTTTTCTCTATCCCTTTCCTCTTCCTGTCTTTTCACCTCTCTTCTCTCGTTTGCTCTACGCATTTCTTAATTTCTTCGTCTTTGTATCCTTATATCCTTTAACTTCTGTTCTTCCTCCTCCTCCTTTTTCTTTTCTATCTTATCTCGTTCTTTGATTGCTTTTTGTCTATTTGTATACCTTCTTTGCTCTTCTGCTCTTTCTTGTTTTTTCAACTGTTCATCTTGATACTGTTGTTCCCGTCTTTGTCTGTCCTTTTTTCAGCCTTGTTCTCTTTCAGTTGTTTCTTTTGTTCTGTGTCTTTTTCATCCTGTTCATCCTGATATTCCTCTCGCCTTACTTCCTCAATGCTCTTTCCATCAAGTTTGAGCAATATCTGACCGCCCATACATTTGTTCTGTATGAGCGCTACCTCGTCAGTTTTGTCTTTCTCTCCTTTCTATTTTATTATTTCTTTCTCTATATATAGAGACATTTCTGTTGATCACTTCTTTCCTTGTCCCGGGGGACTTTAGGAATCTCATCTTTTTCTGGAGTCTTTTCAGGACTCTCGTCGCTACTACATGCTACTACAAGTGCTTTGAAACACATTGTGTATAGGCGCTATATAAATAAACTATCATATCATATCATATAGGTAACTTATATGACGGGTTACTATACACCGTCGCTGCCTTCAGCTCTCTCAAAGGATACAATCGTTCATCTTTCGTACTATCGCCATTTACTTCAGGCACGGTGGGGGAAGCAGAAAGCTCTTCACCCCCCTCTTTACACTGGTTAAGCATCCAGTCCTCAGGATGCGGGTTTTCCCATTCCTCCTGGTACATCTTCCAGAGCTCAAAGCCTGCTAACCTTGTTTCTAATTTATTTCCCATACATTCTGCATGGAAGTATGTTGTCATATGGTGCAGGACCGCTTTGGACAGTGATCCTCCTTGTGGCCATGGCCTGCACATTTTATCTGCCATACCCTTAACCCATTCTGCACTGTATTGCTTAAGCTTGGGTGCGTATTTTGGCAGCTGTCTGCAAGTGTATGAGCAGAGTAAAATCCTCCTTCATGACTTTGTCACAATTGACTGTCACTACTTACTGTTATTTCACACAAATAAATGCTTTTCAGAAAAATAATACAATATGAGTGTGCACCTATGGTCGCAGCTCCAAGCCTCTATATCACATTTAAGTCAATCTACCTATTTAAAAACCCACCATTGGTCGACTATAACTAAATAATTAAATTTCAAATTTCAATTTTTCCACCACAGTCTATTTCTTCCTTGTTTTCACTATTTAATTCATTGTCACATACATCATATACAATATAGAGACAAACAGACAATACTGACAGACTGGCCAGCCCACATATACTTTAGTCCACGCACCTCGTGACTTTTTCCTGCCCCGAAAATTACTCTGATGGAGCATGAGCTGTCCTTTTTAACAACACCTTGGTCGTTCGCAGCCTATGTATGTACACTTAGGGCCTCATTACACGGAAGGCGGTAATGGTTAACGGCCACCGTTAATGGTAACGGTGGCCGTTAACCATTACCGCCTTACTACGAGGTCCCTTAGCGGGTTGGTGTTTTAACGCCTGCTTTTTGCAGGCGTTAAAAACCAACCCGCTAAGGGACCTCGGAGCTAATTACGGCACCGCAAAATTGCGGAGCCGTAATTAGCGCCTTCCCCATTCCCATAGAGCCCTATGGGGCAGAAATGGGAATGGGGAAGGGCAATGGCGGAAGGGGGATTTACCGCCCCACCAACCTTGGAATGGGGCGGTAAATCCCCTTTACGCCAAGGCGGTGCCGGTAATTTACCGGCATGGTCCAGGGTGCTAATAGCACCCTGGACCACCGCCTTCCGTGTAATGAGGCCCTTAGACTCTAGGACGAGCTCCTTCTAAATGTCCTTGACGCAGGTTTCCGGGTTTACTATATAGATCGCCCTTTGTCTATGTTCCTTAAGCTGTGACACTCATCGTCTCACACTTATGACACTAATCTTCTTAAATCAATAATAAAATACTCCTATCAACCAACCCTCTGTTACTCCATCCCTGTTATCACTCTTTCCCACTCAGCAATCATTCAGTTTGCCACCTCTCTCAGCCTACTCTCAGCCTACTCACCATTTGCGTTTTCAACTTCTGACCCTCGGGATCAACTCCTCCTCATAACCAGCTGCTCAGCTTCCTGTATTTGACGGGAAGACGAGGGCCCCGCCCCACCTGTACTTGCAAGGTTTTTAAACTAATGGCCGCTATCTACAAGGAGCCTCACGTTCTTCCAGTTAAATGGCGGAGGACGTCCGATATTACCGGGGACCCCAAAGCTTACTAGATCGATGGATATTTAATCATCAGCTCTGCTACCACGTGAACTGGGGCATCCGACCCAGCCCTTTAAGACAAGGTAGCAATGCTTAGAGACAGATGGAGATGCAGAATATTACTCAAACATCAATAATCAAAACTAACTCAGGAAGTTGGCAAAGTGCAACGGTTTAAATGTCCATTATCTAAAACAGGGAGTTACAATGAACATCAATGCATTCGCTCGATCTTCTCCAATGCAACACATTAAAGAAAGCAGGTTAAATACTACAAACATGTCATTATTGACGTCTACCTACATTGCAAACTACAAAAACCTGTTTGGAATGGTTATAGGCTTACAAGGAACATCTAGATATTTCCATACTGGTCAGGGAAAGTGATTGGGTCTCTAATATCAGGTGGGGCAACTAAGCCCTCCTCTAGTGCAGGTCACTACGAACGTCATCGAATAGCGACGTCCCATTGGTTATACAAACTATAGGGCTCTGTATTACGTGTCCCTCTATAATTGGTTGGCACCCTGTACCCTCTGTAATATTCCACCTATGCAAGCAGCACACAGGCTGGCATCCAGGTGCTGGTGGGATGGTCAAAACCATAGCTTCCCACCAATTAGCCCTGGCATCCATCATCACACTTGCAGCCTAATAGTCAATTAAGGCTTTGAACTCAGCCTTGGAAGTATTCAATGTGCTGGAGAATATGAGGGAGTATAGCATACTTCTTGCTTTTGATACAGTTCATCATAGTGTCTATTTTGATCTGACCACATGACTGTAGACCATGGTTTGATGAACCTCTGACGTATTTGATGTTCTCACTCTTCACTTATGTCAGAAAGATTGTTCTTTTCACACATTCTGTAATTGTTTGTACGCATATGCAGGCCCAACGTGGCCTTGACTTCTTGGTGTTGATCCAACTAAGCCTTCCTTTGATCCACCTCCATGGTTCAGTTTTCGATTTCTAACTCCGTTACACTAAAACGTCTTTCTGCTCATGGAATCCAGCTCTGCTAAAGCACGTTTGGTGAATCATCCATAGTCCATACGTTTCCTATACATATACGTTGGTGCATAGCCGCAATCTATTCACTACATAGCCAGCCTTAAAGAATACTTTCTCTACTTGCATTGCTGCGACTGTAAACTTGTAAAATGACTTGATAACTTCTTCATCTCTTCTGGGTGTGTCATTTCTGCTTTTCATGGCATCACCAGTCAGCTTTCTCGCTTGCTTTTCCCACTTCCTCCGGGATTTCATTCAAACGGCCATCATATTGTCGTTTATGCATGTATGGTTTTCTCAATGGGAATCTTACTTCCAGGATTCTCTTCGGTAAAGGTATTCTTACTGGCAATGCACATGTTTCCCATTCTGGCTCCCAACATATAGGCATCATGGGGGAGGAGCTTTGGGTGGGAGTACTTGGCTCCACCTTTACAAAGTGATTACCCGACACTGCACCTCTCTACCATGATGCAGGAAGTGGAACAATTACCCAAAGCTGAAGAGATGCAGGCACCTCTCTATCCTGATGCATGAAGTGGAGGATTACCTGACACTGAAGGGATTTTGCCACATCTCTACCCTGATGCTGGAAGAGCAACGATATGTGACACTGAAGGGATGCTGGCACCTCTCTACCATGATACAGGAGGTGGAACGATTACCTGATGCTGAAAATATGCTGGCACCTCTCTGTCCTGATGCAGGCACAGAAGCGATTACCCGACACTGAAGGTATGCTGCCACCTCTCTACCTTGATGCAGGAAGAGGCACGATTACCCGGTGCTGAAGCGATTCTTACACCTTTTTACCATGATGCACGAAGAGGGGTTATTACCCAACGCTGCATAGATGTTGGCACCTTTCTACCGTGAAGCAGGAAGAGGAGTATTACCTGACACTGAAGAGATGCTGGCACCTTCAAAACCTGATGCAGGAAGTGGGTAATTACCCAACACTGAAGAGACGCTGGCACTTTTGTGGCCTGAAGCAGCAAAAACCTGCCACTGAAGGGATTCTGACACTTTTCCACCCTGGTCAGGTAGATGAGTGATTACCCAACACTTTGTTGATGGTGGCAAGAACGTGATCGGGTACCCAACACTGAATAGGTGCTGTAACCATTTTGTCAAGATGTGGTCTCCTGAGTGGACTATACGTCAGTCCGCAAGCACCAGTCAGAGAAGACAAAACAACTCACTAACCGGTTATTGGGGCCACAGGTGGACTGAAACTGCAACACCAGACTCCCAGGTAGCTAGAAATGAAAGGGCACTGGTAGAACACCAACAATCTGCCGAACACTATTATTATTAAATCAGAGCTTTTAACCTACATAATGGGGGCACCAGATGTAGATCGAAGGAGGGAATGGAAAAACCAAGGAGTTGGAAAACCTTTCCTCAGGAAATAAGAGCACAGAATGAATTAAGTGTTCACAGTCAATGTTCCCCAAAAATAATATTCCGAGGGCAAGTTCCAGGGGAGCAATCCACAAGTCCAAGTACTATCTTTATCAAGATGAAAGTCCAGGTCGCCAGAACACAAGGGAACACAAGTCGAATCCAAAATAGCAATCCAGGAGAAAAAGCCACGGTCAAAAAACAAGAAGAAAATCACAAGTCAGCCAAATTCAGAGGGGAATCCAAGATACAAATCCGGAAGAACTAAGCCAAGGTCAAATGCACCAAAAAACATGCACCAAAAAACAGGAATCAAGGAGGAAACAACCAAAACGCCACTCATAGGAATGCTGAGAAGCAATATTGAAAGGCTGGCTGGGTCTTTTATGGGCTGCTTCCTGGTTGTAGAATCACGTGACTAGTGTTGGTCACATGAGCGGGGGAATGACGTGCTGGGCGAGCATCTAAGAATTACCATGGCAACCTCCAATCACGTCGTGGGGAACACTGTGCAGGCGCAGCCCCAGTCACACGGCTGGGAAGTGCATGACACAGCAGAGGCTGAGCAGGAAACACGCAGAGCCCCAGCGACCCCATGCGGGCGATGTGGAGAGGAGGCAGGAGGGCCCCGGATCCAGCGTGGATGAGGGTGCGAGGAGGAGCCTGACTTTGGGCCCACGGCAATGGTAAGTACGTGACACATTTACCCTGGTGCAGGAAGACGAATGATTACGGAGATGCTGGCAATGTTTACAATGCAGCAAGAAGGTGATCGGATACCCTCCAAATTAGACCATTCAGTACATCCACAGAGGGTCACTGTGAGTGTCTTTCGGTTAAACTGGCTACAACCCCCACTGACTCCATCACCATGCATATCCTCGATCGTCAATCATCAAAGATTGCTCCGACGACTGTTAGGCAGAATCCTGTGCAGTGCCCTTAGCGACCACTACACACACATAAGACTACAAGTGGTAATACAAGTTCACCTTTGGTACAAGCCTGTACTACTATGTTAAAGTGGTAGCAGTAGTGGAGCAGCCAGGCTTATCTCAAGAATATATGAGCAATAGCAGAGATTACACAAAGGACCACAATTACTGTGACTCAAGCAAACACTGACTCAAGGTTTCAGGTAATAAAATATAAGTACATTTATTTTTTAAACCATCTGTTATAAAACACTTCACTTCTATAGATTGGAAATCACACGTAAAATACACCACACACAACCAATTCCACTTGTGCCAGTAAATTCAAGGTAATTACATTAGGATTTGACAGACCGGTGTTGTGATACTAACGCGTACCTGCGGATAGAAATGCTCACGAAGTTAAAACACACTTTGTACTTAAGAATTTAAAACAAGGTAAAAGTGAACAAAAATAAAAGACAATACTTTTTCAGGGCAAGGAGACTCGAGTACAAGTTCAATGATACAGATTAAAGTCAATAGGCCTGCGCCAGTGTCAATGGAGCAGATGCTCAGTTGCTGAGGATCACACATTGAACAGTTCGAGATTCGAGATGCCAAGAGTTCGTAAAGATTGTCAAATGGAAGGAAAAGTTATAAGAAGGAGGGAAGAAAGAACAAATCTTCGTGGAGGAAAAGGGTTCACCCCGATTCCGGCTGGTCAGACGGAGAGAAAGAACAAGTGTGCACAGTACCTTATTCTGTTGGAGAAAAGCTGGTGCCACGGCAGTTGTTCCTGCTAGTTCCTGCAGACTCACAGTTCCTGCGGCTTCAGTCGTGGGGACAAGAAGGAGGATGTCTGGAGCGATCTGCACTACCCAGGGATGAGGCCAGCAGCAGCGAGAAAGACAACAATGAATAAAAGGTGCGCTCCTTTAAATCAGGAGAGGGCTGTTCTGATGGCTATCCGGACCACTACAGCAAAGCAGTGATTTAGACCCAGGAGTGGATTCTCTGAATGAAGAAAAGACGAGCTGGTTAATCTAACCAGGCTCAAGGGAAGAAGACTCCGGACTGGATCTTCTATTAGTCGTTGAAGGGGTAAATAGCTCAGGACTGCAGCAGGGCTTCACTGGGACTCGGGGTTGCAGCAGCCGTCTTCTTTTCCACTTCCCTTTGGTTCCTTGTAGTTCCAGAGGCGACTCTGCCTTCTAGCTCAAGAGTCCTGCCTTTTATGCCAAAATCACCATTCACACAGCCTGGCTGTCAATCACTCAGCACAGAGGTTGTCCAGCCCGGACAACCACCTCAGCCAATCAATACAAAGTGCGACTTGGGTCTCCAAGGAGACCCTGTGCAGGGGGTGACTACACCCCTCCATCACATTCAGCCCACTTAGACATCCAGACGCCAAAGGAGAGCTTCTGGTCAGAAGCCTGCCAAAGGTCAGTGAACAAAGGAGGCAAACCTGGTTTGCCGCGCAAAGAAAGACCCAAGAAGGATGTTAACAAAAGAAATGGTGATTACACCCAACCGGAGCCGAAATAAAAAGAATTTGGGCTAGCGGGTTTAAAGTTCGAGTCTACTAAAAATAGCCTAAAACAATACCACGTTATGAAATATAATCGCGGTGGGAAAATTAGGGTACATACCACTGCCACCAATCAAGTCTTAATGTTTAGGGAGCGAAACAATGCTCCAAGAGGTACAGATAAAAAAAGGCTAAGAGTTAACCCTTTCGAATACTCCATATAAGATGGGGTGTACTGTATCTGTCGTTAAATGACTATGTAAAGTTAATGGCAACTTTACCCTTTTCTGGGGGACAGTAGTCAGCCCCAGAAATGGAGTCAGTGGGAAGTCGAAACGACAACCCTGTGTCACTGCACTGAAGGTGCTGTGTAACACACAAACGTGTGGGGCTACTGGAGTGGTGTACTCCAGAGTCCACAATCACAAAAACAGATGAAATACACATGGCAAACACAGGTAAGAGTGGGGGGAAAAGCTCACACTCTTATCAAGTGGAAAGAATAAACTCCAGAAATCCAGCAAAGCTGCTGTGGGACTCACTAGGTAAGGGAAATTAGCCAGAGAATGAGAATTCTCCCTAACAAAGACCTAGTCCCCTTTATTCCCAAGGTTGGATTGGGAATTTAAGGCTGCTCACAGATAGTTGGGATGCCGCTGCAGTTAGGGGTGTTTGTATGCAAGTTGGCGAGGTGCAGCCTTGATTTGCATGGGTTTGCACGTGAATTTACCGGGAGCTGCCTTCACTTATGAGAAGTGAAATGCATGTTGTCAGGGTGCAGTTAGGAGTTACGGGGGACCGTACGCAGGGTCCACAGGGTGCTGCCTTTTTTGTGGCAGGATATGCCCCAGTATTGCTGGGGTGCATGATGTTGCAGATGAAGACTGTGCAAAGGTGGGAATATGTGGCTGGATTTGCTTTTCGTGGAGGTGTGTTGTGAGCGTTCCATGGGAAAATAGAAATTTTTCATGCATCGGGTTGTCTTGCCCATCGAATTCCATGAATACGCAGAGTGCGCAAAGAAATCTTTGCTCACAAGGATCTGCAAAGTAGATTTCAGCGCCAAGTGCTTTGCAGGATTTTTGCACGTTTTCTGTGAATCTGTCCTTATGGGTGAAACACATAGAAATAACAGGCAAAACGTTCCAAGGGACGCTTCCACAAATTGTTCAGAAGAATTAACTATCTAAGGTTTACCAGGAACTCAGGTACTTTAGACTCAGCCAAAAAGACAATTAGAAATAATAGTAAAACAATAGAAAACATGCCAACTAAATAATTAATTAATCCACAAATGAAAATGGAGCGCAAATCAGTCACGTGTAAAATGGGGAAGACCTTAATTACACCATAAAAAAGGTTTTCAATCAAAATGCAAACACATTATAATATTAAAATTAAAATCTCCCACCCGCCTTGAACGCATAGCCTGTTTCACGTATGTCATTCAAATATTAATGAGTAAACATGTCTTTATTTAGAAACATTTTGTGCTATAAGCTTTTACTGTGAGCCCTGGAAATTCCCTTGTATGACTACTGTGTGGAAGGGGAGTGAGGGAGGAAGGAATTATCCTGTGGTATGTATGACTTCTGAGTGGGTGTGGGGGAGCAAGGACTGATCCTGAGGTATGTATGACTTCTGAGGATGTGGGAAGCAAGGAATTATCCTGCTCCAAGCCTCTATATCACGTTTAAGTCAATCTACCTATTCAAAAACCCACCATTGGTCGACTATAACTAAATAATTAAATTTAAAATCTCAATTTTTCCACCACAGTCTATTTCTTCCTTGTTTTCACTATTTAATTTCCTTGTCACATACATCATATACAATATAGAGACAAACAGACAATACTGACAGACTGGCCGGCCCACATATACTTTAGTCCATGCGCCTCGTGACTTTTTCCTGCCCTTAAAATTACTCAGATGGAGTATGAGCTGTCCTTTTTAACGACACCTTGGTCGTCCGTAGCTTATGTATGTCCACTTAGACTCTAGGACGAGCTCCTTCTAAATGCCCTTGATGCAGGTTTCCTGGTTTACTATATAGATCACCCTTCGTCTATGTTCCTTAAGCTGTGACACTCATAGTCTCACACTTATGAAACTCATCTTCTTAAATAAATAATAAAATACTCCTATCAACCAACCCTCTGTTATCACTCTTTCCCACTCGGTAATCATTCAGTTTGCCACCTCCCTCAGCCTACTCTCAGCCTACTCACCATTCGCGTTTTCAACTTCTGACCCTCGGGATCGATTCCTCCTCAAAACCAGCTGCTCAGCTTCCTGTAGATGTCGGGAAGACGAGGGCCCCGCCCCACCTGTACTTGCAAGGTTTTTAAACTAACGGCCGCTATTTACAAGGAGCCTCACGTTCTTCCAATTAAATGGTGGAGGACATCCGATATTACCGGGGACCCTTAAGCTTACTAGATTGATGGATATTTAATCATCAGCTCTGCTACCACGTGAACTGGGGTATCTGACCCAGCCCTTTAAGACAAGGTAGCAGTGCTTAGAGACAGATGAAGATGCAGAATATTACTCAAACATCAATAATCAAAACTGACTCAGGAAGTTGGCAAAACGCGACTTTTAATGTCCATTAACTAAAACAGGGTGTTACAATGAACATCAATGCGTTCACTCGATCTTCACACTCAATGCAACACATAAAAAAGCAGGTTATATACTACAAACTCGTCATTATTGATGTCTACCTACGTTGCAAACTACAAAACCCTGTTTGGAATGGTGATAGGCTTACAAGGAACATCTAGATATACGTTCCATACTGGTCAGGGAAAGTGATTGGTCCCTAACATCAGGTGGGGCAACTAAGCCCTCCTCTAATGCAGGTCACTACGAACGTCATCAAATACACAACATCCCATTGGTTATACAAACTATAGGGCTCTCTATTACGTGTCCTGCTATAATTGGTTGGCACCCTGTACCCTCTGTAATATTCCACCTATGCAAGCAGCACGCAGGCTGGCACCCAGGTGCTGGTGGATGGTGAAAACCATAGCTTCCCACCAATTAGCCCTGGCATCCATCGTAGCCTACTAGTCAATTAAGACTTTGAACTCAGCCTTGGAAACCACGTGACTGTAGACGATGGTTTCGAGTCTTACTGCATTTTCAATATTATTATTTGATGAACCTCTGACGTATTTGATGTATTTGATGTTCTCTCTCTTCACTTAAGACAGAACGTTTGTTCTTTTCACAAATTCTGTAATTGTTTGTACGCACATCCAGGCCCAACGTGGCCTTGGCTTCTTGGTGTTGATCCAACTAAGCCTTTCTTTGATCCACCTCCATGGATCAGTTTTCGATTTCTAATTCTGATACACTGAAAACGTCTTTTTGCTCATGGAATCCAGCTCTGTTATAGCGCGTTTGTGGAATCATCCATAGTCCATACATTTACTATACATATACGTTGGTGCCAGCCCTAAAGAATACTTTGTCTACTTGCATTGCTGCAACTGTAAACTTGCAAAATGACTTGATAACTTCTTCATCTCTTCTGGGTGTGTCATTTCTGCTCTTCATGACATCACCAGTCAGCTTTCTCGCTTGCTTTTCCCACTTCCTCTGGGATTTCATTCAAACGGCCATCATATTGTCGTTTATGCATGTATGGTTTTCTCAATGGGAATCTTACTTCCAGGATTCTCTTCGGTAAAGGTATTCTTACTGGCAAGGCACATGTTTCCCATTCTGGCTCCCAACATATAGGCATCATGGGGGAGGAGCTTTGGGTGGGAGTACTTGGCTCCACCTTTACAAAGTGATTACCCGACACTGCACCTCTCTACCATGATGCAGAAAGTGGAACAATTACCCAATGCTGAAGAGATGCAGGCACCTCTCTATCCTGATGCATGAAGTGGAGGATTACCTGACACTGAAGGGATTTTGCCACATCTCTACCCTGATGCTGGAAGAGAAACGATATGTGACACTGAAGGGATGCTGCCACCTCTCTACCATGATACAGGAGGTGGAACGATTACCTGATGCTGAAAATATGCTGGCACCTCTCTGCCCTGATGCAGGCACAGAAGCGATTACCCGACACTGAAGGGATGCTGCCACCTCTCTACCTTGATGCAGGAAGAGAAGTGATTATACAACACTGAAGGGATGCTGCCACCTCTCTTCCATGATGCAGGAAGTGGCACGATTACCCGGTGCTGAAGCGATTCTTACACCTTTTTACCATGATGCACGAAGAGGGGTGATTACCCAACGCTGCATAGATGTTGGCACCTTTCTACCGTGAAACAGGAAGAGGAGTATTACCTGATGGCTTCTGCCTTTGAATGAAAGGAAAAATCAAGGGAATTGCTGACATTCTAGTGAATCTGTTCCTTTCGGCTATGGCTTTATAGTTCAGCTAGGACAAGTCAATTTAGCCCTAAATTTCAGGACTCAGGGGGTGATAAAGTCTGGTCTGCTCAATGAACGTTGTGCCACTGTTTCCATGTGTTATTGTTTATGTACATATGAAGGTTCTGTGCACACAGTTTATGTCAATGGAGGTGATGGGTGCATCTGGGTGTGAGTGAGAGTGTATGCAAGCATATGTGTGTTGACTTTTGTGTCTAAATGAATGTTAAATAATGCATTGTTTGTATGTTCTATTGGAATTAAGTTTGTGAATGTTAGGTTGTGAAACTGGGTGCATGGCAGGCCAGCTGGAGAAGTGTGAGGGCCCAATTGATTTTTAAAGATAGGCCACCAGTCTTATGAAAGTTATAACAGAGCGTCAGCAATGGACTCTTGTGGTGTAGTATTATAGTGTTATCCCTCAGGGATTTAGGTTGTTTGACCGAGGTACAAAATCATGGCAAAATTGACCACAGTCATTTTCACTGCAAATACGTTTTTACCTCGGTACAAAGAAACAAACCCATGTCCTTCCAAACCCCCAGTACACCCATAAAATCCCCACTTACCTTTTTTCCATCCACCGCTCTCCTGTACCCTGCAGCGTCCGATCCATCCCTCTAACGCGGGTCGGTTCTGAAGCTGCAGGGTCCCTTTTTCTTCTTTTTTTTGTTGGGTCCCCTGCCACCAATGCTGAGGAAGCGGGGGACACCCCTGTAACTCCTAAAGTAAAAAATACGGTATCTTCCGCTTCAAACTAATCGTGGTGACTGAATTTAGTCAAATCTATAATTCCAGTACATTTTGTCAAACAATTTGGCCAAAACGATCCCTAAGAGTCAGCACCCGATCTCCCTCCACCCGACCCCTGTCACCCCCAATATTTTCAGCAAAGTTACTCCACTGACCATGATGCAGGAAGTGGAACGATTACCCGATTCTGAAGAGATGCTGGCACCACTCTGCCCTGATGCATGCAGAGAAGCGATTACCCGACACTGAAGAGATGCGGGCACCTCTCTACCCTGATGCAGGAAGTGGAGAATTACCTGACACTGAAGGGATGCTGCCACCTCTCTACCATGATACAGGAAGGGGAACGATTACCCGATGCTGAAGAGATGCTGGCACCTCTCTGCCCTCATGCAGGAAGTGTAGGATTACCCAACACTGAAGGGATGCTGCCACCTCTCTACCCTGATGCAGGAAGAAAAGCGATTACATGACACTGAAGGGATGCTGCCACCTCTTTACCATGATGCAGGAAGAGGGGTGATTACCCAACGTTACCTTTCTACGGAGAAGCAGGAAGAGGAGGATTACCTGACACTGAAGAGATGCTGGCACCTCTCTATGCAGGAAGAGGAGCGAGTACCCGACGCTTAAGAGATGCAGGCACCTTCAAAACCTGATGCAGGAAGTGGGTGATTACCCAACACTGAAGAGACGCTGGCACTTTTGTGGCCTGAAGCAGCAAAAACCTGCCACTGAAGGGATTCTGACACCTTTCTACCCTGGTCAGGCAGATGAGGGATTACCCAACACTTTGTTGATGCTGTCAACTTTTTACACTATGGCAAGAAGGTGATTGGATACCCAACACTGAATAGATGATATAACCATTTTGTCAAGATGTGGTCCCCTGAGTGAACTATACCTCTTTCTGCAAGCACCAGTCAGAGATGACAAAACAACTCCTTAACTGGTTATTGGGGCCACAGGTGGACTGGAACTACACCACCGGATCCCCAGGTAGCTAGAATTAAAAGGGCACTGTTAGAACACCAACAATCTGCAAAACACTATTATTATTATTAAATCAGAGCTTTTTACCTACATAATGGGGCACCAGATGTAGATCGAAGGAGGGAATGGAAAAACCAAGGAGTTGGAAAACCTTTCCTCAGGAAATAAGAGCGCAGAATGAGTTAAGTGTTCACAGTCAATGTTCCCCAAAAATAATATTCCAAGGGCAAGTTCCAGGGGGGCAATCCAAAAGTCTAAAGTACCTTCTTTATCCAGAAGAAAGTCCAGGTCGCCAGAACACAAGGGAACACAAGTGAAATCCAAAATAGCAATCCAGGAGAAAAAGCCAGGGTCAAAAAACAAGAAGAAAATTACAAGTCAGCCAAATCGAGAGGGGAATCCAAGATACAAATCCTGAAGAACAAGGCCAAGGTCAAATGCACCAAAAAACATTCACCAAAAAACAGGAATCAAGGAGGAAACAACCAAAACGCCACTCACAGGAATGCTGAGAAGCAATCTTGAAAGGCTGGCTGGGTCTTTTATGGGCTGCCATGGCAACCTCCAATCACGTCACGCGGAACTCTGTGCAGGCATACCCCAGGCACACGGCTGGGAAGCCCACAACACAGCGGAGGCTGAGCGGGAAACACACAGAGTCCCAGCGACCCCCTGTGGGCGATGTGGAGAGGAGGCAGGACGGCCCCGGATCCGGCGTGGATGCAGATGCGAGGACGAGCCTGACCTCGGGCCCACGGCAATGGTAAGTATGTGACACATTTACCCTGATGCAGGAAGACGAGTGATTACCAAACACTGAGGAGATGCTGGCAATGTTTACACTGCAGCAAGAAGGTGATCGGATACCCTCCAAATTAGACCATGCAGCACATCCACAGATGGTCACTGCGAGGGTCTTTCAGTTAAACTGGCCACTACCCCCACTGACTCATCACCATACATATCGTCGATCGTCAAGCATCAAAGATTGCTCCGAAGACCTAGTCCCATTTCTCACCAAATTCATTAATGCCTCCTTCTCAGACAACCTGGCCCGGCAAGCCTCAAAGAGTCCTGGGTCCTCCCCCTACTGAAATCCATCTCTTGACCCTGCAGCACCAAACAACTACCGCCCGATCACAACAGTTCCACTCCTGCTTAAGATCTTGGATAGAGCAGCATATAACCAGATTCAACAATATTTGGAATCAAGTCATATCCTAGGGACTCAGCAATCTGGCTTCCGCCAGGTCACGGCACTAAAACGGCACTACTGGATCTAAAAATCTAACTGGAGTCTTTCAGAGATGAAGGCACACCAGCTATCCTCCTCCTACTAAATCTCTCGCCCGCTTTTGTCCTACTAGACCATAAGAACCTTTGTCAGCACTTTACACTCTCAGCCAACTTCTCCCACAAGCCCACTTCCTGGATAGCATCTTTTCTAGAGGGCAAAACCATGAGAGTCTTTTCAGACACTGCCAGTGCCCAGTCTAGCCCCAAAACATGTGGTGTCCCACAAGATTCCTGCATCTCCCCCTCCAACATATTCGCCAAGCCCTAATTTGACCTCTTAGATGACATCGGCATATCTTATATCAACTATGCCGATGACACCAAAATACTTCTTCCTTTGTCAGGCTCCTATGATGAAGACTCCCTCAGGCTCACCAAAGTTTACACAGCTATCCAGACCTGGATGGCAATTAACTACTGCTGCCTGAATGACAACAAGGTGGATATCTTGTTGGTAGGTTCCCCCGCCATGTTGCAGAAGCTCAGTCCCCAGTACAGTTCTTTCAGGATGGAATCCAGATCCCGGTCTCAACAGCGGTAAATATTCTGTGCGTCTACTTGGATGCCTTGCTATCACTCACCAAACAAGTTAGTGCAGTGGCCTCCTCAGCAGCACACACCGCCAAACTCATCAACTCAGCGAGACAGTTCCTGTCACCAGAGAGCTGCCTAACTATTGCTAGAGCAATCACCGGGGAAAGTCTGGATTATTGTAATGTCTTCGTTGCCGGGACCTCCAAACGGAACATCAACAAGTTACAGATAATCCAAGACAATTCCCTCTGAGCAGCTTTAAACATACCCAAAAGAGACCACATCTCTGCTGTCAGAAAAAAAGGCACAGTGGCTCCCTATTAGGGTGAGGATTATTTTCAGAACATTGTCTATTACCCACCGCCCACAATACTTTTCCCAGATAATCGAAAGATCGAAGCCCTTCAGACCGGTAAGGTCTCTCCACTTGCATCGGCTTGCCCTGCCTAAAGTGAAACGAGCCAAAGGAGGTGGGATAGCTTCCCGTCGGTGGCCGTGAACCATTGGAACACCCTCCCCCCTGAGCTAAGGAGTCCTACTCGGCCTTCCGTAAGGCCCTGAAAACCTGGCTATTTCTACTTTCTTCCCTGAAGCAGGACGAGGAGCAATTACCTGACACTGCTGGCAGCTTTCTACCCTGAAGCAGGTAAAGGGGTGATTGCAACACTGAAGAGATTCTGGCACCTTTCTACCCTGAAGCAGAAAGGTCAGTGACTCCCGAACACTGAGGAGATGCTGGCAACTTTTTACACTGTAGCGGGAAGGTGAGCGGATACCCTCCACTGAAACGATGCTGGCACCTTTTTGCCCTGAAGCAGGAAGAAGAGGTGCAATGACCGGACTCAGAAGATATCCTGGCAACTCTCGAGTCTGAAGCAGGAAGTGAATCTGTTACTGGACACTGAAGAGGTGCTGACACTTTTGTACATCGCTTTATATCGACTATTTAGTCGTAAAAGCATTAAATAAAATCACCTATCAGTAATACATCCGAAAATCAACAAACATCGATATTTACACATTAATAGAAATAATCCATTAAAAGTGCAAGACAAAGCATTTAATTATATCTGGCAGTTATTAATTACAAAGGCGTCTTAAAATGTTTTATTTTTCTAGACAAGTCACGTGTAAGGTATTTTGAAACAGCATATAGACAGAACATCATATATAAAGATAGAAAGCAGACTAGAGCAACAGACACATTCCATCCGCCAATGTTCCTCAACCAGGCACTTCTTTCGAGCGCCGTGATAAGCAGGGCATAGAGAAAGAAAATGTGATTGCAATTGAAATGCAATTGACTTGCAAGGGGCAAAATGCCTAATCTCAGTTTTGATAAAAGCGATCTAGTAAAGTGACTTTGTGCGAGGTAAAAATATTCATCATAGTAAGAGAAATGTTGGATTGTTAGTTTAAAAGGGTGGCACACGTCAGGATGGCACACTTTCATCAGCATATTATCCTATGCATTCTCCAGCCCCTCCATAAATAGTACTTTCCAAGACCATATTTGCACCCAGGCGGAGCACCAGCCAATCAGGAGGCCTGGAAGATGGTTGGGTTTCTGCCAGGGACCATCCGCATTCTCTCTTGGCTGCCAGAAATCTCCTCTCTGTTGGCCATGTTTTTTGTGAGACACTGTTCCCAGAGAGTTCTCCACCACTTGCGCCCCTCACAGGTGCCCCCCTCAGACCACCATGGAGTTCTGCACCCACCCACCTCACATTACCTCTTTAACTGCAGGCAGCATTTGGTGCCTCGTTGTCCCAACTGTCTGCCTCCTGGCCGTAGAAATAGTAGAGGGACAAAATCCCTTTTTTATTTCCATGTTGCCCACATGTCTTTTAGGAGAATTGAGCAGGAACAATACACGCTGAGCCCATTTCCCTAAAAAAATACTTTAAATGTATTTGCATCCCAGACAGTGCCACGGTGAGAATAGTGATCACCCCAAAGTTCGAGGAGTACAGGTCGGTAATGGGGTTGATCCCACGCTGAGGTCCTTGCATTGCTCATGCCTACCTGAATCTCCAGCTGTCAATCCATTACTGGCCCTGTCTACACTGAATGAGTGGGTGATCACTACGATCCTCCCCCTGGGTTAGACCACCGCAGTATATGGTGGTTTTGTTGAAAAACATTTGAAAGTGGTAACTTTGTTTGATCTACATTTGATATATATATATATATATATTCACTAAAAAAAAACTCTGTTAAGGGGATGTCATGGTTAAGTTGTGCTACTACAAACCTGTGAAATTCACTAAAAAAACTTTATAAACGTGACATTATGGTTCAAAGTAAAACCGAGAAACCCCTGAAATTAGCCAGTTATGGTAGGCTAAGCAACCATAACTGCCCGCACCACTGTGCACTGCTAACACTACCACCGAGGGCATGAAAGATGGCATCACAAATGTCATTGATGACATCACTGATGACATCACATATCCATTTACTTTTCAGTCGAGGGGTTGTGAAAGTAATTTTAACAAAATAATATCAGGGATTATCGGGGAGTGTGTAATAAAGTACATACTTCATCACGCAATGTAGTGTTTTAAAGAAAATTCCATTGCAGTGTTCTTTCCAGTAGAGGAACCTACTCATACAGAAATGTAGGTATTGGCTGCAGCAGACACCACAGAGGTGCTAAGTTTGTACTGTCCAAAGTTCTATAATAAAAAAGGTGAATGTTTCTGTATCACACTTTTCTAGTCTGTGAAACATGTACTAAGTTGCTAATAAGGCATCACTTACTACACATGTCTAGTAATACACACAAAACATAAATAGACTACAATGCATACAAAGATGGAGCTTATATGTGGAGAGTAAAGTAAGCATCCAAGACGCAGTATCATTACCAACTGTGTATAATCTACATGATTATATTCACGCACAAAAATGGTTGCTGTGTTTCAGGCCTGCTTCTTCCCCTATATATGTACATCATAAGATGCAATTAAATTCTAAGGAAAGTAGTGTAATACTAATTCTGATGATTGTATCTGCTTAGATTCACATGCTGTGCATATGGTCCGACATCCAGTGGTAACCGCAGAGTATTGCATCTGGTCTTTCAGGGACCGAAAGGGGACGTCGGCATAGGCGTGTCTGTAACACTACCCCTATCAGGACGTGTAGTGTACCCAAAATCCCTCACGCGCCGAGGTCCCTCTGAAGGTTTTTAGTAGTGCAACTTAACCATAATTCCCCTTAACAAAGTCGTTTTTTAGTGAATTTCACAGGTTTTTAGAATGGGAACTTAATCATAACATCTCGTTAACAAAGTTTTTTACTGAATATATACTTTCATCAGGTGATTTTGGGAGATATGTACTATAATTTTCTTACTTTATATAGATGTAACATAGAACATACTGAACCCCCGCGCTAATGATATTTGAAAGGCACAGACTGAGCGCCTGTCTGTGGACGGGCGCGGACGAGGTCAACAGTACCCAAACAGTCAGGGGATATCTGGAATTGTACTATTGTGTTATATGGAAACTGCAGAACTTTGAAAAAGGACACATAAAGACATTATAAGTACTAATAAAAAAATAAGTGAACCTAAACGTCTGAAACAATAACAATGCATTTAATGACCATGTAGAATGAAATGGATTATACCATAAAAAAAGGTATGCCTCCAACGTAATTACCTCACAAAACTGTGCAACCATGAGCGACAGTAGACGCACACAGTACAACGAAGAGAAATTACACCAAAATAGTAAGTGAACTTCATTTTTCTTATATGTGTGTGTGTATTTTTTTATATGAGACGCAGAAAAAGTAACGTATTTCTGTTGTTTTGACACAGAAATGTGCAGTACTTTGGAGTGGCTGGAGGAGAATTTTCCACTTGGGGAAATGTCGGAAGATAGCGATAATAATAGTACACACTACTCTGCATAAGCAAATTAATGATCAGTATTTTATGGTCATTTAACACATATATATATATTTATTTTTAGCAGACCAGATAAAAAAAGAAGAAAGGCCAACAAACGACACAGAGGAAGATAGGCTGAAAAGGATGGAATTGAAAATGGACATACTAAATGACAATTTTAACAATTTAAGGCAAATTGTGGAGGAATTTTGTGAGAGGAAAAATACGATATTACTGTCCCACCTGTACCTGCCCCCCTTCTCCATTTCCTAGTGAACCATCCCCAAACCTTGAAAAAGAAAAGAAACATTTTGATGAAACATCCATCCCTTCATCCCCTCACACATCATCCCCTCAGAACCAGCCCATATTAAACCCTAATTCCCCTTTATTTGTTTCAGTATCTGCTTCCCCCAGTATTTCTTTAGATTGATGTGTGTGTGTGTGCAGTGGAAATGTTCTTATGTTAGTTGTAGTGGTAGGGTGTGAGGCAAAACATTTTTTAAAACATTTTTTTAAAATGTTCGCGGACAGCACGCCTGTTCGAGCTGGCCATAACAATAGAATATGGATGTAGTAATGGCAATACTTCTACCACTACCAATTGCATCCAAGATGGAACGGATCTTAGAACGCACCATCTGGTCAAGTTGTGCGTAAATGAACAGAATAGGGCGTCCTAAGGAGATTATACCTCTCCGTACTGCTCACAAACAAGATAAAAAATGTTCTTAGAACACACCAGGTGTCCGGAATGTCTGTAAATGAACAAAATGGGAGTGTCCTAAGGACACTAGACCTGTCCGTACCGTCCGAGGCCAAGATGGAACTGTACATAGAACATGTGCGGTGGCCGGCATGTCCGTAGGCAAAAGAAATGGAGGTGTCCTAAGGCCACTGTATCTGGCCGTACAGTCAGCAGATCATGTACGCACATGCGCACTACACCCATAAGTAATGCAAACAGCGCGCCTGTCCATAACTGTCCATGTCACTACTGACACACTTTTAATTACTTTCAAGACCCGGTACGACAACCATGAAGTGACACCTAACTTTGTTCCACAGTGCGGACATTCGCAAGGTGGTACCATGTGAAGAACGTAGTAGATTGAGTTCCTCCACAGCATCCTCCGTGTCCGATCCTCTCATCACAAGAGACACTCCTGTGGGGGAGCGCATCCCTCCAACTGCCTCACAAGCCATTCATGATGCTGTTGACCCTTACCTTTCGAAGGTCACAATATTGTGTATGTACTGCGATGCAGTACTCTGCAGGGGGGAGAGTTTTCAAAGTGCTTTTGAGGCTATGGTCATGGAACACCAGAAGAACTGTGGCTTACTTAAATAAAGGCCACCCTACATCTTTCTCTCTCCACCTGCCCTTTCTTATCCCCGTGGTTGGTGTCCCTTCCTTACCCTCCTTTGCCCTCCTCTCCTAGTGTGTTGTGTGCTAAAAAGCAATAAACTGGAAAAGAACAAAAACCATTTTTCAGAGCCGCCTTTCTCAGTTTAACAGTAGAACTATCAAGTGATGGTTGTAGGCCCCCACGCATTTCTCAAAAAGTCAGCGGACAGTCGTAGGACGCACAAAAATGGAAGGTGCAAGCAGAGCAAAACCAAAGCACTTTTCACTGGGAGTAAGTGGTGGCTCTGAAAAGAGCCTTTTGGTGGTGTTTTGTGTGTTTCAAAAAAAACTATGGATTGGAAAAAATGGATTGCCAAATAGGTGACTATGAATCCAAAAAAAGTTGCAATGCATTTTGTACATTTCGAAGAAAAATCTGATTGCCAGCATATGTGAGATGGACTCCATCTCTCTGAAAAATGAAAGTGCTGAGAAACAAAATGTTTTCATTGTGGAATGAGGACATGCCAACATCTCTTAGAAAGGCACAAACAGCCTTATTAACATTGTGCCTCGCTTTCTCCATTTGTGGACCAAATGCAGAAGAACGCAGCCATCTTTGTCGTTGTGCGATACAAGGAAAAAAGTATTTGGCAATTTGGAAACATGTCTATGACCTTTGCAAGTCCTTCCTTCATTGCAAATTGCAAAGAAATTCCAGAGGCATGGCCTAAACTGTTTCCTCCGCAATGAATGATAATTATATCAGGATGAAGCTCTGTCTGTAAAGTAGCACAGAGAGGTACCAAGTCCAGCCACCTCATTCCACGCACGCCATGCCAGTGCACTTCCACATGAGGAAATCCAAGATCTGCAGATAGACCTGAACTTTCTGCATGCACCATCAACCAATGTATCCATGAGTCTCCCAAAATCCAGATATCTGTTTTCGAGCACACAGAGCCATGGCTGTCTGGTGCCCTGTCAGGGAGAAGATGTTCACAGTAAATTTCTCTGTTCAGAACACACCCACTGACCTTTACAGACCAATCCTTGCACATTCTCATTTGCATGCGTCTCCACCCCAGAATCCCCATTGGTAATATGTGCTGTCTGCAGACTACCGCCATGTCGGTGGACACATAGAGGATCAGAGCGTGACGACTGTACATTTAAATATTATTCCCTTTTTCCCCTTTAAGGTGGGCTCTCAAAAAGAGCAGTTTTTTTTTGTTTTCTGGGCAGATGCCTTACAGTCACCTGTTATTTTGTATTTTTTAAATATTTTTTCTTCTTACTTTACTCCTACAATCATTACAGAACCTTCTCCAAAGCAAGCCTTACATTCCAAAAGAAAATGGCATTTCCCAAAAAAGATAACGCAACACCATCTGCTTCAAAATAAGCCGCATTACTGGGAACAATGTTCTTTTGGCTGCAGAAAAACATACCCGCTTGTAACATGAATGCACGATTGATGTTACACCTCCCAATAGTTTGACCAGGAAAGACAACAGAACTTTGTCCCATTTTCCTCTAGGGAGTAACCCAGAAAAAATTACTTTCGCAGTTGGAAAGATGTTAATGACTGCTTGCACCAACTGTTCCAAATCTTCCAACAAAGTATGTGAACTCACGTAGCCCAAATAGCAAGCACCGTAGTGCAAAAGTACAACATGGGGAGTGGTCATCCTACGCATGTCTCTGCAAACTTTGAGAATTGCCGCAACATTGCGATCACTCTCACCGCGCCACACCACCTCCACTCCTCTCACATCGAAATTGTGTGCCACATGCCTACATTCAGAATAGTGCTGTAAACCATGCACAAAAATATCTCCAAGGACCAAAACCCTGACTCTCTCCACCTCTGCCATCTTCACGATATGCACCGTCTTTCGACACAAAAGAACAATGTGAACATCTGATTGGCTGATGTCTATGGTCCCCTTTCCATGCTGGATTTGCTGTAGAACCCTGTATGTGACACACCCTACCCACGGACAAGCGGTGTCTACGTGTGGCACGTAACTCTTAGCGAGTCCTTCTACCCTTTCGACATCACTCGCAAATCCATTCCCTCATTGGACACAGCTAAGCAGTCACATAACCATCCGCCAATCACATGCAACATCTCTACATCTAACTCCGTCATCAAAATTTCGCACTTCAAATGTACTATTGATCACTCTGAATTCAAGTCGCATATTATTACAAAGGACCTACTTCAAAAACTACTGTGCAAGTGTTGTGGATTTCTACATACAGCTCCATGCATGCACACATGCATGAGTATAAATTACAGGTATGTGTATTTTAATCAGAGAACATGTGCAACCCTTATGATTTAATGTAAACAAATCAATGGCACTAAATTTGCATAGCCAATACATACCAGTGCTCCCCCTTTAATTGCAAGACTTCCGATTTTTCATTCACAAACTGCACTACTTCTTACTGTCTCCCGCATAACCCATACATACGTAACAACACTCCCTATTTAGCGCAAAACTCGATTTTCCATTAGAAAATGTCATAATTTTTTACTGTGTACCGCCTACATTAATGCTACTTCCAATCCGGTCGTATGAGAAAAATAAATGCTCCCGATTGCTGTGGTGACATCTCCCTCTGAGGGTCTCCCGATTTTTCAGATCCGTTCTTATAAAATGAAAGTATTTAATTTTTTCCCATCTACTACAATGACCTATCACTTACAAACCTCTCTGCTATGGACAACACAGCTTAAAAAAAACTAGGCATTTTCATAAACTAAAAATTGTACTCATTTGCGAATCACGTTCAACTAACATACTGCAAATAACATACAGAGGCAGTACATAGTGTAGTGAAATGCACACATACGCTCTGTTGAGATGTCAGAGGAGAATACTCCAAAGAAAGATGCAAAATTAACGTGCACAATAACATCACTGCTTTAAATACACGAAGTTACTAACTTCTACTTTTTACAATCGCAGTGAAGACTACTCTCCTAAAAATCAACAGCATCTACACGGCAAATGACATATCCGAAGAAACCTGGTCAGTCCGCAAAAAAAAGTAAGTACAGTACTACCTTTATATTCTTACTGCTCCTCAAAGAGACTGTGTGGGTTATTTATTTAATTTGCGCACCAAAACAAACATTGCTTTCTGAACCATTCTACCCACAAATCCCCATTTATTGTACAAAGAATAACATGCAGAGTGGCTCACAAATCCCTTTGTTTTTGGAACTCAAATAACATACAGAAGCCTTAGAATGTTAGTACTAGAAATTAAATAGCTGTTTCAATTTTATACCATTACGTTTACTATTAATGCTTCTCCTCACTACTAGCTCACTTTGTACTCTCATCTGAAGCACAGTGTAGTAGTATACAAAGAGTAAATTAGGCTCCCCATCTCATTATAACAGGCCAATGCACATTCACACACCACCACAAACAGCTTCCCCATCAAACTCATGCACTCATCCACAAAACACATATACATTGTACAACAGACCAAACCATGCCTTCTTTTTTTCAACAGACCCCAAAGAATGCCTACCAAAAAGCATGTCGGTAGAAAGGAACGCAGAAATAGAGCAAATGAAAATAAAAGTGTCCAAAGTAAGCATCCATCTGTGGAAGAGTTTGTAGAGAACGTTGGAACAAAACACCTAATACAGTCGTTTAGCAAAACAAAGGAAGCTTCAACTACCGAAACTGTACCTCGTCTATCAAAATGTGCCACTGCTAACAATGCTCCTATTAATCCTGATATATTAACAAGAACCCATAGTAAAAAAATATTTTAGCAAAAATGTTTCGCCACAGAATCCTTCAGAATCTAATAAGAAGAGTACCAAAAACATCCTCAACCCTTAAAACCTACCATAGAAAATAAATCCTACAAGCTCCCGTAGACAGTTCAATCCTTCTCAAAGGGAAGTTGTTTATATTAGTGTTAAATAGGATGAAACCACTAACAAAACTAAGTACTAAACTACAAAGGGAACTTGTCAATGAACGGAATGTGAACAAAAATAACTTCTTAACTATTTGTGGAGGTGAATGTAGTCACACAACAACCACAGAACCATATTTTAATGAAGAAGCATACAAACATAATCAAACAAACACAATTGCCATCCATAGCAGTGGACTAGGGTATGAAAAAATCAATAATACCATCTTGGAACAAGAAACACTGCTTACAAAAGTATCCCCTCAAAACTCGGAATTACCTCTCGATTGGACTGAACCAGACCGTCCAGTATATGAACCAGACCGTCCATTATACAAATGGCCATGCAGGTCAATGTGTGACATTCCTAACAAATCTTTCAAATCTTTACGTCAGTTCCTCATTCAGTATGTGAAAGGTAATTACAAAATTAAAATGAAAGTGCTGCAAAATATTGATATCTGTCCAGTGCGCAAATACACAGGACTACAAGGACATTCATTAGCCTGCATTTCAGGACCTATTTGCAAAAGCACATTCCATGATATCAAAAGGATATCAATACATCATTAAAATGTAAGAAATCTAGTGTATAAAAAGTACCATGCTAAAAGTCCAGCTTTAGAATTAGCCAATTTAAATAACACTCTTCTGTATGGTACACCCAAATACCTACAACACGAAATCGACCGTATCCAGAGAAAATATTTTGGAAGTGAAAGCCACTTACAAAATGCAATAGTTTTAGAACAGACTAGCAACAATTCTGCACATAGCAACCCTCTATTACACACATACAAAAAAGAAATACAAAAATGTAATAGTGCATCAGCTGAAGTACCAAACCATGTGTGTGTGTGTTGCCGCAGAACGTTTTACCAAAGAAACACAAAATATATAGACATATCATACAAAATAGAAGACAATGAAGATTCCAAATGGTTTCATTTAGCTCTCTACCTTGCAGCAGAAAACAAATACAAAATAAGTGAACCCCTAATATGTTACAGTTACTGCACTACAAAACTGGACAACAACCAAACTCCATCACGTGCTATCACAAATAATTTGGAATTGTTCCCACTACCAAAACCCCTGCAACAACTAAATTTATATGAGAGCATCATCATTCAAACAGTTCACCCATTTCAAGCAATTATAGGCCTTCAACCAAAAACAGCAACATTACCTCCCTCTGAATTGGTGAAAGGCCTTTGTGGCAAAGTAGTTTACTTGCCATTAGATCTAACAGAAAATGTACACACTCTCATAATGTCAGACAAGCCTTGCAATATCTGAAAGACAATAACAAATACTACAAAGAAATAAATATTGAAGAAAGCTTAAGGGAAACAACTGAAATAATTCAAGAGTCATCAGAAACTGGTCAATTTGAAATTCTGGATCTGGCTGCAGTATCCACTCTTTTGGACCATTAAACAATTCATCCATTGAATTCCAATGAAAGCGTAGAAGATGCACTAGAAACTTACCAAATGCGACAAACTAAAGGGCCACCAATGAGCATATGGGAAAAAAGTAAAGAAGCACATGCTTTTCCACTGCTATTATTCCTACTGGCAAAGGCAGAAGATATGATGATAGACCCACTCAGATTACCGCATCAGAATACCGCTCATTACGAATGTATTCGCAAGATCCCAGATTTAGACAAAATGTGGAATACATATTCCACCTACTCTTTGAAAGTGAACTAGCAACCCTATGTTACGGAGTTGCACACATTTTGAAATCTGGAACCCACTTTCAAAATATGTCAGCTACGTAATTAATACAAAAAGTACAAGAAAAAGATGAGGTTTTACAATCAAGTATAACAAACATGCGTGGTACAAAAGAATACTGGTTCCGACGGCACGGTGACATACGGTGTATTATCAGAAACCTTGGACCACCGACTTGGTTTGTTACACTAAGTTGTGCAGAATATGCATGGGAAGATTTACATGAGTTCCTACGCATATCAAACAACAACAAAACCAACATAGATATATTAACACCTGGAGAACTTTGCTCTCTAGATCCAGTTAATATGTCAAGATATTTCCATCATCATTTCATTCCTATGCTACACTTTATTTGTAATAAAACTGTTCCTCCCTTCGGAGAAGTGCAACACTTCTTTTGGAGAACAGAATACCAAGCGAGAGGAGCACCACATAGTCACATGCTTTTATGGATCAAAGATGCACCTAAATTTGGTCACGACAGTGATGCCAATGTTTTGCAGTTCATCCAAAAATATGTCACTTGTGAAATCCCTTCACAATGGACACATAGTGACCTGCATGGACAGATTTTACAATTTCAAAGACACAAATGTGGCAAATATTGTCGTTGCAAATACAAAAGTAAAGGGAAATACTACACCAAATGCTGCTTTGGTTTGCCTAGACCAGTTACAGAAACAGGTGAAGTGAACAACTTCATGTCTTCAGTTCGACATAGTGTTAAAGGTAAATCACCTAAGAACACGTATTACATAAAAAGAACAGAAGGATCCAAATATATCAATGATTACAATACAATCATTGCCCTCTTATGGAATGCAAACATAGATGTGCAATACATTGCAGACAATTCCACTGCAGTTGCACGATATGTTACAGCCTACTTAACAAGAGCAGAAAAAACAGAGGTTCAAGACCTCTGGAATGACCTATCATCAGACAAAACACTATCTCAGAAATTGTACAGCCTAGGCATAAAAATGCTCTCTCATAGAGAATGTGACACCTATGAAGCGGCAGATCGTTTAACCAGTACTGCTTTGTATGGAAAATCAGACAAAATAGTATGGCTAAGTCTTGGTCCTGCTAAATCTAGAAAAAGAGTTCTAAAATCATATGAGGACATAGAAACAATTACCAGAAATGATCCCAACAGCCAAGACATTTTAAAAAAGCAATTTACTGGACACTTACTATCCTAACAGGAGTAGCACTTTGGAAATCATGTGTCTATACCACATAGGTCAAAGCTTTGCATACAAAAATAATATAAAACCCGATGAAAGCAAAGCTAGATATAGAGTGACAGATTATGAAGGCAGCTTAGTGAAACTTACCAAACGAAGTTTAATTAATCATGTCAAATTGTCATTAAAAACTCCTCAACCGAAAGAACTATATTGCATGTCTCTGCTACAACTTTTTAAACCATGGAGAAAAGAGGAAGAAATACTAGATAACTATGACTACAATGAAGATGCTTTCAAAGCAAATGAAAGCGCTATCACTGATGCAAACTTTACGCAGTACAAAACAATGTTGCACAATGAACAGCAACACGAAGAAGAACTTCAGGCCCGACTAGATAAGGACACTTCCGACAGTAGTCAACCTTCCGTAACAGGAAGCCAAGCACCACTAGGACAGCCACTAATAGCAAATGAGGGAGAATTAGCTATGACAGACGTGGAAAACACCATGTGTCACTATGAACAAGATATAGAAGACTTAACTGTACTACAAGCAAAACTTAACAAAGATCAGCACACCCTTTTTGAAGAAGTGACAAAACAAATTGCACATGGTGTACAACACGAAAATAAAGAATGTACCTGCCACATTTACAAACCTATACTGCTGTACGTCAGTGGTGAAGCTGGGTCAGGAAAAACATTCTGAATCAAAATCATCAGCAAGTTCTTTCAACAATTGACAAACAACAAACTGTCAGCTGTTGTAACAGCCTCCACAGGTTTAGCTGCCTATAGCATAGGCGGTGTCACTTTACACCGATTACTACTCCTTCCAGTAGAACACCAAAACAAATTAGACTATTACAGTCTTTCTGCAGATGCTGCAATGGAACTATGCAGAATATTAAAACAAATGAAAATGCTACTAATATATGAAGTGAGCATGGTCTCCAACCTAATGTTGGCTTTTATTCACCTCTGATTGCAAGAGGTACTGAAAACAAAGTACGAAGAACTCTTTGCAGGGAAACACATTATCGTTTTCGGAGTTCTTCTACAATTGACACCAGTAAAAGGTGAACCTATTTTTAAAACCTTAGGACACAAACTCTGCCGTAAAACTGTTATCAGCATAGGAAATGTCAACCTTTGGCAACATTTCCAATACAGAGAATTAACAGAAAAAACGTGCGACAATCTGCAGATCTCACTTATGCCAACATTTTAAAAAGTATTAGAGTTGATGTACTATCTCAAGAAGCACAAGCAATATTGAAAAACCGGCACATTCATGCACTTTATGGCGATAATGCATGTGCAATTAGCGCACAAAAATGTCAATTGTATGGCCTTAATGCCAACTCTTGCAAACTGTTCCAAATTCAATTAAATAATGTTAAAAAAAGAAATGCAACCAATAATGGAAATTTGCACCACAGACAAGCTAGACGTACATGGTATGACACTATCCATGTGTAAGCAAGCCTCAACAAGACTAAAAAATACCTTAGAAAATTCAATCTCCAACACAGCTGGGTTGGAAAAAATATTAAAATTATCCTTAAATTGTAGAGTAATGCTTAAAAGTAACATTGACGTGGAGCAAGGGCTAGTTAATGGGGCACTGGGTATAGTTGTTGGCTTTCAAACATACCCACGTGACAACAACAATCCGTTTGTCAATATTCGGTTTGACAAACTTTTAGAAGTGAAAAGGATAGGGCGCTCAACTGCTCGATTCCTTCTCTTCAGAGTTATGTATGTACGTAGAGAACAATTTTCTCTAACGCTTGCATATGCAGCCACCATTCATAAATCCCAAGGTTTTACCCTAGACAAAGCATTGACAGATATAGGAAACACAGTCTTTAAAGAAGGCATGAGCTACGTAGCACTATCACGCTTACGTACACTTGACGGTCTATTTCTAATCAACTTTGATGCAAGTAAACTGAACGCTGATATTCCTTGCATTTTAGAATACAATAGACTGTGTTCACTGTACACCCCCCATCTGAAAAAATATCCTTTTCCAGAAAAAGTAAAACGTGGTCAAAGAAAACTAATTCAAACAGAAATGCAACAAAATCTGACGGCAAATCCTTCAAAGAAAACAAAAGAAGCTAAAACGTCATCAATTACCACACGCAAAGAAGAACCTATTAGGGAAAGTAAATCAGGTATGTCTTCAAAGAAGGAACAAAAACTCTGACAAAAGCACTGAGATAGAACTAGGTGGTCCATTCAAATTTTCAAATGAAACTGGTGTAAGTTGCTATGTAAATGTAGCAATGAATATTCTATTTCAATTGCCACCAATTGTTAACAATATTTACTTACACAGTACAGACCAATTGTGTTTGCAAATGTTAGTCCTTCATAGAAACGCAACAAACAATCCTGACTCCACGTACAGTGTTCACGGAATAAGACAAGGATTGGACTACTGTGCTGGAATGGTGAGTTTCACTATAAACTCACAAGAAGATCCACAAGAATGTCTAATGTACTTACTACAAGTACTGGAAAACAAAAACATACATATAAATGAAATCGTCCAGATTTCATACATATGGAAACATACATACACTCTCTGTAACAATGTGATACAGGAACAAATCCCAAATGAGCGATTTGTGTATGTATCCATACCTAATTTTGAATCCATTCCATTTCAGCAACTTGTACAGAATGCAAACCATGGCAGATTATGTGCTATGTGCAATTCAGATAATCACTTCAGCTTATTGATACAAACACATAGTAACTACATAATACTTGTGCTTCTACGTTACAATTCAGATGGTACCAAAAACAACTGCAAGCTGACTGGATTCACACACGGTCAAGTGTCACTTGGAAAGAAAACCTTTACAGCAATAGGTACAATCTACCACGCAGGAGCTACAACCAATGCAGGTCACTACACTGCATACATTAAAAAGAAAAGTGGATGGTTTGAATGTAATGATAGCACCATTACTCTAAAGCAGAGATTGCCAGCTAATCTTACAAATGCATATTTAATCTTCTTAAAGCCAACATTGAATAACTAATGTGTACTACAAAAGTAACAGAAATTCAAGTAAACAACTATAAACAGTTAGAATACGCCAACAGGTATCTAACTGCCCAAGAGTGTATAACAACCACACAGATAAATGAACACCACAGATCGGTAAGAAAAAATGCACAGTTAGAATACGCCAACAGGTATCTAACTGTTTTTAAAAATCTGCAACAAGCCAACAGACATAACATTAATCGGAAACAACAAGGAAACACTCAAAGAAAACAAAGAAATAGTTTGTAGCATAGCAAAGAATGATTTATTTTTAATCCAACAAGGCTGTTTTTCCCCCAGACCAAAGGATTAGAAAAACAAACACAGAAACAGGGCAAAATGCACAGTACACTGGTTTGTAAACTACACATGAGGGTCCAAAATAAAGGTAAAATGTCTATTCTACAATGTAATAAGTCTTCATGAAGTACAAACACTAACATGCTCTTTTCTTTTAACACAGAAATTAAAAAAGGATATTTCCGCCAAGTACTAAAATCATATAAGAAATATATGGATTCTCAGCAAAGTAAACAGTAAGTATAATTGCACACATGGCATACATATTCTAATCTGCACGTCTAATCTATGGCAGTAATATGGTGCAGTGGCTGTAGGCAGGGCCTACCATCTTGGATGTATAACCTACCACCTACACTCTGCGGCCAAGTAACCAAGACTATAGGTCATACTCACAACCAGCGCAGCATATAAAAACCATGGTGCTTATAATTTCACTACTTATAAGTTTACTCTTGGGTGCATGGTCTGCAGCCATGCACCTAAGACTATAGGTCGTGCACACAACCAACTCACCACAGCACACCCATGCTGACTTATAACCTCACTGCTTATGACTTCAGTCTTGGGTGCATGGCCTTTGGCCATGCACCCAAGACTCTCGGTCCTGGCCAGAACCACCACAGCATATCGCACCCATTCTGGCTTCTAACTTCACTATGTATAAATGTGGGTTTGGGTGCGTGGCCTTCGGCCACGCACTCAAGACTGCAGGCCCTCCTCACAACCACCTAAGTGATGTGCGATACTACATGTGTATTTATAGCTTTGACATGCTGCAGTGGTTGTGGCCAGGGCCTAGAGTCTTGTAAGTATGGCCTACGGCCATGCACCCAAGACTCTAGGCCCTGGCCACAACCACTGCAGCATATTACACCCATGGATGCTTATAAATCATTACAACACCCATAGAATGAAACATTATAACTGTAGCAAGTGCTTATAACTTTGTTCAGGGGTGCATGGCCTTTGGCCATGCACCCAAGACTTTACACACTCCCCACAACCATCTGATCAATAAGCAGTACTACAGGTGTATCCATAGCTGTGACATGCAGTGGGGGTTGTGGCCAGGGCCTAGAGTCTTGGAAGAAAGGCCTACGGCCATGCACCCCAGACACTTGGCCCTGGCCACAACCACTGCAGAATATTACACCCATGGTCGCCTATAAATCATTAGCCCACCCATAGAATTAAACATTATAACTGTAGTATGTACTCAATTTGTACCCAGGACTCTAGGCCCTGCCCACATCTACCAGATACATAATCGATTGTATGGGTGTGATGTATGATTGTGATATGCTGCAGTGGTTGTGGGCAGGGTCTACACTCTTGGGTGTAATGCACCCAAGACTTTAGCTCCTGGCCACAACCACCACACCGTATCACACCGATTGTGGCTTCTAAGTGCACTATGTATACATTTTGTTTTGGGTGCATGGCCTTCTCCCACACTCCCAAGATGCTACACCCTCCCCGGAACCACCTGAATGATGTTTGATACTATGGGTGTACCTATAGCTGTAATATGCTGCAGTAGTTGTGGCCAGAGGCGAAAGTCTTGGGTGTAAGGCCATAGATATTTCTATGTATGGCTGTGCAGTATATAAAACCCATAGTGGCTTACAACTGCAGTGCTTATAACTTTGTTTTTGGGTGCATGGCCTTGGCCATGCACCAAACAGCCTATGTCCTCGCCACAACAACCACAGCATATCACACACTTTGTGGCTTGTAACTGCACTAGATATAAATGTGGTCTTGGGTGTGTGGACTTCGGCCATGCACCCAAGACTGCAGGCCCTCCCCACAACCGCATGAGTAATGTGCGATACTACGGGTGAATCTATAGCTGTGACATGCTTCAGTGGTTGTGGCCAGGGCCTAGAGTCTTATGTGTATGTCCATAGATGTTTCAATGCATAGGTGTGCAGTGGCTTATAACTCCAGTGCTTATAACTTTGTTCATGCCGAAGGCCATGCACCCAACACTGTACACACTCCCCACAACCATCTGATCGATAAGCAATACCACAGGTGTATCCATAGCTGTGACATTGCGGTGGTTGTGGCCAGGGCCTAGAGTCTTGGAAGTATGGCCTACGGCCATGCACCCAAAGCTGTAGGCCCTGGCCACAACCACCACACCATATTACACCCATGGACGCTTACAAATCATTACAACACCCATAGACTGAAACATTATAACTGTAGCAAATGCTATCCATAGAAAAAAAACATTTAACTACTCCATGTACGCAATTTCAATGTTCCCTAACACCACGTGTGTCCTTAGAACCGTTTCAAGTTCCCTGCGCACAACACGGACTGAAGTACTATCCTTATGAGACCCCTCATTTTCTGTACTTACAAACATCCCAAACAAGGCGACCATAGGGAATACATCATTAACACCTACCACCTGAACAAATACAGTATTTCACCCATCTCTTACTGTCTGCACTTCCCCAAGCACTCTGACACAGCGAAACAGTTTCCAAAATAGCACTTTGCCGCTGGTCGGCGCCACGCTGTCGGCAGAGCCAAGATGTTGAGCGCATCCAAACAATCTGACGCAGAAAACGCCTCACTGCAGCCAATCGGCGGAGACGTCGCATGTCCGCAGTCATGATGCCAGCCCCTTAGCCAATGGGTATCTTGTCCGCGGAGCGAACAGGGAAATGTGACCGCGGAGCGGACATAGATATCACTAAATATTTTAGACCTACTTTTTGGTCGTTTTAAAGAAAACTATTGCACGGATTGTCACAAAATTTACAAAAGCACGCTTTCAAGACCAAGCCCCTGCCACAAATTTGGTGAAAATCCGTCCAGCGGTTTGGCCTGTAGGCGAATGCAAAGTTTTTCCCCCATTCAGCCTACAGGAAAAAAAGATGTTTGGGGCCACACCAGCTTCTAGAACACCCAAGGCTACAGTGCCACCTTCCTTTCCGAAGTGTCCACTGCAGTATCTGGGATTTTACCAGGGGGGTGATGCCACATCTCTTAACACAGGCAGAACATGGGACACCATCATTCACATTGGACCTGCAAGCATTACTGACCATTGTTTTTTTGCCAGTGACTTTGGCAGCCAACACTATGGGCCTGATTTATAGAATGTTTTCAGCATGCAAAAACCCTTACATCGATTCATGGAGCCGTCATTGCACATTTTTCTGGGACCTTGCAGGAACTTTGCGTAGGTCCGTCATGTCTTTGCGTGAAGTCAGGTGCTTCATGCAACACTCCACTCAAAGTGTGGTATGGGCTACTCATGGAAATAAATGGGGGTTGAGCATGCATATTCTCCGTTCCCCGCACAGAATTAGAATGAACAAGGACTTATGTGGGTGTTTCCGGGAATGGGCTGTGCAAAGAAATCACACTCTCAGCAGTGCGCAAACACAAGCATATTCATGGATCTGACCATGTAACGCCACGTCGGGTGAAGAAGCACGCAAAGCTTGCGATCTTACCGCCACATGAAAGGACCCACAAATTGCCAATCACATGGGAACCATTGTACAAAGGCAAGGTTGGATTGGGAATTTAGGGCTGCACACAAACAGTTGGGGTGCCGCTGCAGTTAGGGGTGTTTGTATGCAAGTTGGTGAGGTGCAGCCTTGATTTACATGCGTTTGCACGTGAATTTACTGGGTGCTGCCTTCACTTACAAGAAGTGAAATGCATGTTATCAGGGTGCAGTTAGGAGTTATGGGGGACCGTACGCAGGTTCCACAGGATGCTGCCTCTGTTGTGGCAGGATGGGCCACAGAATTACTGGGATGCATGACGTTGCAGATGAAGACTGTGCAAAGGTGGATGGATTTGCTTTACGTGGAGGTGTGTTGTGAGCGTTCCATGGGCAAATAGACATTTTTCATGCATCGGGTTGTTTTGCCCAACGAATTCCATGAATACGCAGAGTGCGCAAAGAACACTTTGCTCGCAAGGATGTGCAAAGTAGATTTCAGCACCGAGTGCTTTGCAGGATTTTTGCACGTTTTCTATGAATCTGTCCTTATGGGTGAAACACAGAAATAACAGGCAACAGGTTCCAAGGGGCGGTTACTTAAATTGTTCAAAAGAATGAATTATCTAAGGTTTACCAGGATCTCAGGTACTTTAGACTCAGCCAAAAAGACAATCAGAAATAAAAGTAAAACAATAGAAAACATACCAACTAAATAATTAATTAATCCCAAAATGAAAATGGAGCGCAAATCTTCGTAAAAATTTAAAAAAGAGTCACGTGTAAAATGGGTAAGACCTTAGTTAGACCATAAGAGGTTTTCAATCAAAATGCAAACACATTATAATATTACAATTAAAGTCTCCCACCCGCCTTGAACGCACAGCCTGTTTCACGTATGTCCTTCAAATATTAATGAGTAAAAATATCTTAATTTAGAAACATTTTGTCCTAAAAGCGTAACTATCCTGTGGTATGTATGACTTCTGCGGGGGCGTGCGGGAGAAAGGAATTTTCCTGTGGTATGTATGACTTCTAAGGGGGCATGAGGGAGCAAGGAATTATTCTGTGTTTTACGTATGACTTCTGAGGGGGCGTGGATGAGCAAGGAATTTTCCTGTGGTATGTATGACTCCTGAGGATGTGGGAAGCAAGGAATTATCCTGTGGTATATATGACTTCCTTCTAAGGGGGTGTGGGGGAGCAAGGAAATATCCTGTTATATGTATGACTTGTGAGGGTGTGGGAAGCAAGGAATTATCCTGTGGTATGTATGACTTCCTTCTAAGGGGGTGTGGGGGAGCAAGGAAATATCCTGTTGTATGTATGACTTGTGAGGGTGTGGGAAGCAAGGAATTATCCTGTGGTATGTATGACTTCCTTCTGAGGGGGTGTGGGGGAGCTAGGAAATATCCTGTGGTATGTATGACTTCTGAGGGGGTGTGGGGGAGCAAGGAATTATACTGTGGCATATACGACCTCTGAGGGGTCGTGGGGGAGCAAGGGATTATCCTGTGGTATGTATGGGTTCTGAGGGGTCGTGGGGGAGCAAGGGATTATACTGTGGCATATATGACCTCTGAAGGGTCGTGGGGGAGCAAGGGATTATCCTGTGGTATGTATGGGTTCAACAACAAAACAAATATTCAAATATAAAAATGAAAAGAAATAAAAGTAAGGCAATGAAGTTTCCATCCCTTTATTTCTTTTGAAGGAAATTCAAAATTCTTATGTTTTGTTACTTTCATTAAAATCGCTCTAAGGCCAAGATTTCTCATAGTAATAATCTGTTGCAAATAGCAAACATATATTGTCCATATTATAGTCTAATTTAAGTGTATTACAAAACAGATAATCAAACTCCAAATGAATGAAACTAATGCTGTGTTTCTTAACATGGAGTGATAGTGACATCTACTGTAGACCAGGACTATTGTCACGCATTTCTTCATTCATTTTTAGTTCACAGCAAAAACAGTTGTGTGGCCCCGGAAGGGCCCCCATCTTAAGAGTAATGTTTGGGCCTTGCAGTGGCTGAGCCCTTTAGAGAACCCCAGCTCACTTAAAGTCCTGTGGGTGTGCATGCTAAGGGGAGCAGTATACAGCCTTTAGTAACATCGACGCCAGACTTTTCCGTCAGGTTCTTGCAAGGGCCAATCAGAGACATCACCAGACAGGCCCGAACCCTTACAAAGATGGATAGGGGTGCGGATTGTATGCCCAACATAATGTTTGCCAATTCAGTGACTGGCACTGCCCCGGCCTTGCTGGCTGTTCAGCAGCACTACATGTTGGGGTATGTTACCATTACATGATCCGGGTCTGAGTGCGGAAATAGATCTTAATCACGGTATATGTGTGCTGCTCTCTGAGGTTTGGCTCCTCATTTTATTTTTCTTTCTGGCCAAGGCGAGTCGAGCTAAAGATGTTTACCATGGTATGGTGTTGTAATTTGAAAACCCAGCCTACAAACCCTCGGGTCACCAAACACACCAGGCTCATTTCATTATTTTACCCTAAACCTTCCTCGAAAGAACAAAAGGAAGGCTTCTAAAAGACCTGGTGTTCGCCATTCCTCGGCTGTGGACTCATTGCTGGGACTCATGCAAGCGAGAGAGCCACAGTCACCACAGACCTGACGACCACGATTTCACCCCATCATTTGTCAGAAATCCAGGGTTTCTGGAGCGCAAAACTCTCTTACCCTGAAAGAGGTTTGGCACTGCCCAGGGGGGAAATTAAAATCACTTCCTTTGCTCTGGGTCTGCGTGATGTTGATTTGCGCCTGAGAATGGAAAGTTAAAGCGGTGTGAGGGAACTCTGCGGCTGCACAGCTGTGCAAATGAAAACGGAGGCCCACGGGCCCCCGCCAATCCCAAGCGAGCCACTTAGTCATAAAGGAATCCAGGGCAAGGCTTCAGCACATCAAAAGAAAATACAGAAAGTCCTTGATGACTAAGAGTCTGGCCCCTTGACAAGAGGAGCACCTGCTGTCCCCATTTTGAAAGCCCTGCTCGGTGACTCACCTGCCCATCATTTCACCTCATATTTCAACTGGTTTCCCACATTTCCTTAAACTTGAGTTAAACTTGGCCCAGGAGTTATTGATCTATCCCAGGCCTTTTATATTGAAATGCTTGAGTATTCAGTGCTCTCTCATGTGCAAGCTATAGGAATTGCTATCGGCTTTAGGTGTAGCAGGACCCTAATACCCACATTTAAAATACATGTTTACTTGGTCTGGGTCAAAAGACAGACGTAGTTTCAGTGCGGAATCTACCACCTTCAGAGGGTCCACTGACCTTTTTGATGATATGCAGCTTGTGAATTCACTTCTGAGCAGAGACGTAGCCAGGATTGTGTAGCAAGGGGGGCCTGCGGCTATTGTAGTAGGGCGTACCCTAAGGGGGGCGGAGCCTGAAGAGGGAAGGGGACTGTTTTGCCCCTGCCAAATGTGCAGGAGCAAAGGAGTGCAGCAAGGAAGTGCGGACAAATAAAAGGAGGTTCGGGGGCAGGGGGAAAGGTTCTCAACCGATAGTTAATGGGTGAAAATGGTGTATTTTACAGTACAGTTTCTGTGATAAAGTAGGTAAAAAGCCACACTGTTTACATTCCTAAAATATTTTAAAAAGTCCATTGCATGCCAAGTCACCAACAATGCACACAAACATTTTCCAATGCATTTTCATAATGCCTTTGTCCACTATGTGCCAGTACTATCCAAGGGTAAAAAACCTTTTCATACTGATTGTGCCCACATGTGCATTCTGGTTCATCTATATATGCCAGTATGCCCACATAAGAAAATACACTTGTTTGCTTTGCCAAAAATGCCAGTAATGATGCTATGACAAAACATGTGCATGCTCGCTCTGCCAATATATGCCAGCCTCCCCACATAATAACATACTCCTGTTGAATGTGCCTTAATGCAAGTAAAAAAAAAAAAAAAGCCATGCCTCATTATGAAAAAATGTCCGTGCTGGCTACACAACCCAACTCCCATATAAAAACACTCTTCATGTTGTATTTGCCCCCTAATGTCAGTAAAAACTGTCACGGCACTGTAAGAAAACATTGCCCTACGGGCTGCACAAATTTGCATCAGGTACACCATTAAAGCTGCATTCATTCATATGCGTGCAATTACATACACCCCCTTGTATACATTAATACATACACACACTTGCACCTCCCCCTCGCATTCATGCAAGCATACACACATACAATCCTTCCTCTTTATCTGTTGCCCTCCAGACTTCATAGGCCTACCTCCTCAGCTGCCACATCAGCTGCTTCACAGGCTTACGGCTCCCGCACTCCACGCAGACAGGAACCAGGAAGCAGGGAGAGCTTCCTGGTTCCTGACATGCACAGAGCACAGCAGCCAGACAGCGACTCCTGCTGCTCAGCATGCAAAGTGACAGCTGTAAATGCCCACACAGCGCTGAAGGCTGGATGGTCATTTACATATTTTTTGGTCGGGCCTTGCTGCCCGGGCCCTACCCTGTCTACACACCTGCTTCTGAGCATAGATCAAAGATCCACTCAGAGACTCTATCAGTGCCCCCTGTAGACTATTTCATAAAATAAAACCTGGAAAAGATGACTCCAAGTGAATAGCACTACAAGAAGTGGAAACGAATGCCAGGTTGTTAATTGGAGTTACAATTAGCTGAACGTGAACATTTTTGTATATATCACAAGCATTCCTTTCAGACCACCATGGCCAGACTGAATGGCAGGCAGTTAGACGTGTGTTTTCTAACAATTTGGCTTCTATATTGAAAACGGGGCCTGAGTGAAGAGCCAAAGAGTTAGGATGATAAATCAATAGACCTATCAAACCACCTCTACAGGCAGGTCACGTGACCTCCGGCCCACTATATGACGACAAATGAAAAGCACACCTCTGAGAAAGTGTTGAGGTAATCGACGTGACTGCCAAGCTGAGAAAGAAGGTTCCCTCGACTTAAAAGGACACCAAAATGGTTTTAGGTTGTATAGGAATTAATTATTCCATCGTGGGAGAGGGGTTACTGAAACTTTTTGTGCAGTACTCTGTCTTGCAGGATTTATTTATTTATTTGCATGTTTAAATCGCTCACACAGCCCAGGGGCATAGTGGCGCTGTTACAGGAATATGTCTTAGTTGGGTATTCACAATGTGCTTAATACCCAGAAGTTTCTAAACGCGGACCCGGGGGATCAAACCTTTGTTGCTTTGTGTCGTCTTCTTTCCAAGGCGGGCACGTTGCTGCAAAGCTATACTACATAATAAAGCCATATTTGTGCCCGCACAATTAATATGCCAAAATGCATGACTCATGCATGCCAACATTTTGCAAAACCTAGGAGGGAGATTCTGTTACAAAAAGCGGGAGAATTTAATTTTCCCATTGGACTGCATAGGGTTTAGGGTTTAGAATTACTTTTGGAGGAAGAAAGTAAAACAAATGAAAACATTTTTAATAGAGAAATCGAGAGTCTCCCGCTTACATCAAGAGGGTTGCCATGTATGCATAAATGCTGGGTGAGTGTGCCACACATAATTAATTTCACGGCAAAAGTCATATGTAATTGATTTCATGGCGCTTTTATGGTGGGCTGCTCCCATTTAAGATGCGTTGGGAAGAAGCCAGTGTAGTTTTCATTAAAATGCATCTTACGAAATATTGGAACCCTCTGGACGATTTGGCTCAGTTGTGAGTACCAATGCATTGATGTTTTCTGATTAACAAATGAGGCGATTTCTAATGAATATGTCACGATTTGTATTGATTTAAACTTTCTAATCTATGTATTTTCCAGGGACCACCACAGTAACCAGAAAAGGTTACCCGTGTATTAAATTATGCAGCATGTATCTACTGTTTAAATTGCCATGTTTCACTGTTGGTTTATGGTTTGTATTTATCACCACTGCCCTGATAAAGCGTTTGCCTACAATTGTGGGGTGTTTCTTTAAAAGTAGTCGCCTCGAGAAATTGTTTGTGGACAGCTATGTTAATATTTCTGTATAATTATGCTACACTTTTTTTTAACACGTTTGCACATATTACGTTTTTTTGGTCAATTATAGTATATAAATGGATGTGAGTAATTTATGTAAAGCAAATATTTTTATAATTTGTGTTATACAATATTGTTCTGTATTATTTGGTTACTAGTTATGTTTAATTGTGTTAGAGGACACTATTTGTTGTGAAATGGGGATGCATTCGCACACAGGGAATGGCACTCAGTCAATCAGGTGGCTGGAACAGCGGGCCAAAATACACATTCCCCGCCTGCTGTCCCAGTCACTTGAAAGCCCTTCCCCGGGTGGTGCCATTTTCTTTTTGTTTTGTTAATTTGGGGAGGCAACAGGGACCCTCTCCCTGTTGCTTCCCCACCCCATCCTCCCTGAAAACTCCCCTATGCCTCCTCCCCACCCAGAGGCGTTGCTAGGGGGGGGCTAAGGGGGTTATAGCCCCTGGTCTTTTGGTTGTAGCCCCGGATATAACTCAGGGGCCACAAGCAAAAGGCTATAGCTAGCCCCCAATCTCGCCAGTCCAGACATTAGCTTAGCCCCTGATCTTGTCCAGACCTAGCAATACCCCTGTCCCAATTCCCACTGCGGGAACGGAGCTCTGTGCTCTGGTTCCGGCGCTTCTACCATCTCCCGGCCTCTGTTATAGACTTGGAAAAGGGAATTAATTAATCCCGTTTCCAAATGGCGGTGGTCATCCTTTTTTTCCATCAGCTGTGCAAGCAGTGCAAGTCTCCCAAGGAAAAATAATGAAAGCCATTTGCACCCCAGATGAACCCCGGGGTGCAAATGGCGTCCATGCTCGCTCAGTAGCGCGGACATGGGCGGTAACGGCACAAAGACTCAGCTGAGGCCCTTGCTTTGCTTCTGCCTGACTTAGCTCAGGATAGCGGGCTCTCACCAGCCAATGGGCATGAATGCCATATTCTTTCGTTTGTAAAATAATGAATGAATTATTTTTGGGTTATGTCATACAGGAAAAACGTTTTTCCATTTTTATGTGCAACGACAACATGAGTGTTTTATTATGTGGGAATACTAGCATAAATATTCACACAGCCGGCACTGTCTTATTTATTTATTTATTTATTTATAACATTTATGTAGCACCCCAACCCACCGGTATCACAGCATTTGCCCACATCAAGGAAGGAAAGAATTGGTAAACAACGATACAAGATAGGGTCAAACGATGGAAAAGAAGCACTGGCCATAGTCATTGCCCATACCTGACAGGCAGGTACAGAGCTTAAACAGCCAAGTTTTAACAAGCTTTCTGAAGATTGGGCAAGATTGTTTTTTTCTGATGTGGAGGGGGAGAGTTTTCCACAATGAGGGTGCTGTGACGCATACGCTAGTGACACCTGGCCATTTGCATCTGCATCTTGGCATCAGGAGGGTAAGATAAGAGGAAGAGTGTAGTGATCGTACCAGTGGTTTGACAGGAATGCGGGAATGAGTAGCAAGGGGTGACTTTGTGAACACAAGGGTGAGCAGTGGTCAAGATTTTGCATTCTCTGCAGCTTTGATGGAGAGTCAGTGGACATTGTGTCTAGTCGCGGAGATGTCATCGAAGCGTTTCAAACCCATGACTCCTCGAATGGCTTTGTTTTGCAGGAGTTGGAGCTTGGCAAGGTTCTTGTTGGAGGTGCCGCTGGTAGTGAGTTACCGTTTGCTGCCTATCATGGCTCCCGCGAGCGTGAGGCAATTGTCTGTAGAAAGGAAGTTTCTGCTCAAAGTGATGAGGTTGGCATTGTATGCTGTGGAGGATGCCAGCGCATTGATATGGTTGGTCATGGTGAGTTCTACGTCTAGGTGGACTCCAAGAATCTTGACGTGCTTTGAGAACGGGATAGTTCTTCTGGACTGCAATCTCTAAGGATCTGCTGGGAAACCACTTGAGAAGCAGCTTTAGGGGCTGGTTGATGCTCAGTGAGTAGTTGTGCATTGATTGTAATCCATTTTTGGCTTGTTTCATGTACTCTAGTGGAGGGGTTTGAGTGGTTTTTTCAATAGTTTTTTTGACCAGTGTGTGCTATTCTGGTGGGTTTCTCTTGTGTTTCTGTGTCTTCTCACCCTGTTTTTCTATGCTGACCTGCATCAAGAGTGTGCAGTCCCTGGGGTGTAGTCCTTTGTTTGTGCCTGGCTCTCTCCCAGTCCCGCCCTCCCCCCTTGCAATTGGTTGGAATAGTCAGGTGTGTCTCTGCCTTGCTCTCTGCAGCCATTTCCACTTGCCTTCTGGACTGAAATCTCGAAGGATCTGCTTGGGCAAACACTTGGGAAGCAGTCTTAGGGGCTGATTGATGCTCAGTGATTAGTTTAACATAGATTGCAATCCGTTTTTGGCCTGTTTCATGTACTCTAGTGGAGGGTTTTGAGTGTTTTCTTTTTCAATCGTTTTTTTTTACCAGTGTGTGCTGGTGGGTTTCTCTTGTGTTTCTGTGGCTTCTCACTCTGTTTTTCTATGCTGGCTTGCATCTAGAGTGTGCAGTCCCTGGGTGTGGTCCTGTGTTTGTGTCTGGCTTTCACCCAGTCCCCGCTCTCCCCCCTTCCAATTGGTTGAAATAGTCAGTTGTGTCTCTGCTTTTCTCCCTGCAGCCATTTCCGCTTGCCTTCCGGACTACAATCTCAAAGGATCTGCTAAGGAAACCTATTGGGAAGTAGCCTAATGGGCTGAATGATGCTCAGTGTGTATTCGTACATTGACTGTAATCCATTTTTGGCCTGTTCCATGCACTCTAGTGGAGGGTTTTCAGTGTTTTTGTTTTTACAATATTTTGTTTTTTTACCAGTGTGTGCTATTCTTGTCGGTTTCTCTTATGTTTATGTGGCTTCTCACTCTGTTTTTCTGTGTTGGCCTGCATCTAGAGTGTGCAGTCCCTGGGATGCAGTCCTTTGTTTGTATCTGGCTTTCTCCCAGTCCCCACCCTTCCCCCTTGCATTTGGTTGGAATAGTGAGGTGTGTCTCTGCCTTGCTCCCTGCAGCCATTTCCACTTGTCTTCTGGACTGCAATCTCAAAGGATCTGCCAGGGAAATCACTTGGGAAGCAGCCTTAGGGGTTTGTTGATGCGCAGGAAAAAGTTCTTTATTGATTGTAATCCCTTTTTGGCCTGTTTCATGAACACTAGTGGAGGGTTTTGAGTGCTTTTTTAAATTGTTCTTTTCTTACCAGTGTGTACTGTTCTGGTGGTTTTCTCTTGTGTTTCTGTGGCTTCTCGACCTGTTTTTCTGTGCTGGCCTGCATCTAGAGTGTGCAGTCCCTGGGGTGTTGTCCTTTGTGTGTGTCTGGCTTTCTCCCAGTCCCCACCGTCCCCCTTGTAATTGGTTGGAATAGTCAGGTGAGGCTCTGCCTTGCTCCCTGCAGCCCTTTGCACTTGCCTTCTGGACTCTTTCCATTTCTCTGGCGCACCTGTGTGACCTCTCCCCTGCCCTTTGCCTGTGATTGGCTGTCTCCCCCCAGGCGGCAGGCTCTTAACCACACCCCCTATGGCAACCCACTGCCCGTGCAGCCCCTCCAGCTAAGGGCCCCTAGACAAAGAGTAGCCCCTACAGTGGCGGCTCCAGACAGTGCCTGCAGGGGTCAGCAGGGGAGGCCAAGGCCAGCCGTTAACCAGCAGCGACCATCAAGGTAGGTGTGGCCTGGGTGGGGAGTAGAGCAATCACTGGACTCCATGAAGCCCTGCCACTCCACCTACCCTCAGATCATAGCACACCAGGCTGTTAAAACTAACCAGCTTCACAACTAGTGGGGATTGTGAATATTAGCCTGCGTCACACTGAAATAGAACTGTGAATATTGGCCTGTGTCACACTTAGAGAGAATTGTTGTTGTAGAGAGTTCCGCATTGAGATAGAACTGTGAATATTAGCCTGCGCCACGTTGAGATGGAGGTGTGAATATTAGCTTGTGTCACATTAAAATAGAACTGTGAATATTAGCATCCGCCACATTGGGATAGTGGTGTGAAGATTAGCATTGCATCAGATATAGACGGAATGGTGAAGATTAGCATTGCATCACGTTTAGACAGAATTGTGAAGACTAGCATTGTGTCACATCTAGATGGAATTGTAACACTAGCTTGCGTCATATGAAGACAGAATTTTGAAGATTAGCATTGCTTCACATATAGACAGAATCATGAAGATTGCCATTGCGTCACATCTAGACAGAATCATGAAGACTAGCATTGCGTCACATCTAGACAGAACTGTAAAGCTTAGATTGCGTCAAATCGAGACAGAATTGTGACGATTAGCATTACGTCACATATAGACAGAATGGTGAAGATTAGCATTGTGTCACATCTAGACAGCATTGTAATACTAGCATGCATCATATCTAGATAGAATTATGAAGATTAGCTCACGTCACATCTAGACAAAATAGTGAAGGTCAGCTTGCTTCACATCTAGACAGAATTGTGAAGATTAGCATTGGGTCACATCTAGACAGAACTATAATACTAGCTTGCATCACATCTAGATAGAATTGTAAAGATTAGCTTGAGTCACATCTAGACAGAATTGTTGAAGGTCAGCTTACATCACATATCGATAGAATTGTAAACATTAGTGTTGCGCCACATCCAGACAGGATTGTGAAGATTTGAATGGGTTGCTTCTAAATACTAATGCCACTAACCAACCCCACTAAACAATCTCACCCCTCTGCATCCACTTCTCACACTCTACACAAACACGACAACACCTCCAAAGCAGTACAAACCGCACGCATGTAACTACATTGCAACAACAACGTAAAACACATAGCCCCGCACAACAACACATAGCGGCTACCAACTGAAAAGCACACCGAAGCTCAGCAAATGCTGTATTGGATTGTAAATTTAGGTTTAGCAGTGGGAACATGTGAGTGAAGCAGCTTAGAATGTGACGTTAGTAACCCGTTCCACGGGCTACAGCGGGGGTAACAGGCCATCAGCCCGAGCACGAGGGTGGTTAATGAGGGCTTCGGAACGTTACCACCCAGTGTAGCCCGTGGAACAGGTTCGTTCAATGAATGAAAATACATTGACAAGATGTTCACTATGGTTGTAGAACGCAGGTCTCTGTACGGAGCCCCTCTTCTGTTACTTGATGGCTGGAAAAACGAGTGGTAGTGAAGATGCTGCAGCGGCAACTGCAACTATCAGGTAAGTGGGGTAGGGGGTTGGGTATACTTAAAAACCAAAATAAACGGGAGGGTAGGGGGAAGGTGGCACTGCGGGATTGGGGAAGCAGCCTGCGGGTTCTGTGGAACGTGAGCTGAGATCAGAGGTTTCAGCACACGATCCGCAGAACCTCATTGGATGTGCCTCCACCCAGGAGCTAATTGATGTGGACAGCCACGTTGGATTGTTCACCAGTTGTTATCAGTCAACAAGTGTCCCACTGGTACTTTGTAATTCCCAGTGTTTACAGCATTTGATGACTTTGAAACAAACTACTATCTTCTGTCCCATTTGCCATTAGCATGTGCTCTAACCTCCCCAATGGCTTGTATCTTTACAATTGCAATTACAGTCTGCTCTGTAATATGCCCAATCGACATGTGTCTGCAGCCTCTGATGCACACGCATCTGTAATGCCACCACTTGTCATCTGCTTGTAACTTTCCCAATTGGCACGTTTCTTTAATAAACCCACCTCTTAATTCCCCAATCTGCATGGGCCTCTAATGATCCCATTGGGCACCACCTGCAATCTCCTATCACTGGACATGTGCATATGCTGCCTTCCCACTGGGTATATGTAGTGTCTTTAATGGACATGTGTGTAACCCCCAGATTAATTGGGGAAGAAGCGTGCACATTGGGCATGTATCTGTAGTCCCCCTAATTGACAAGTGCATGCAACCTTCGGCGTGCATTGTCCCGACATCTCCCAGTGTGACCTCTGCCTGTTTGCTCTGCAGTGGAAATGTGTATGTAGCTGTGAAGGATTCGACCATCCTCACCGTAAGAGTGCGCTCGCCTGGGATTTTTTTGTTTGTTTAAAAGAATGAATGATGGGAGAACAACCTCCGGAAATATGTGTGGCATTCCCGCACATATTTTCAACGCTCACCGCACAGCAGAAAAATAGTCTTGTACTCTGGGAGGACACAGCTTACCAGCACTGCCCTCCCCTGTCGTGTGTAGCTGACACCTGACAGCGGTGTGTACATCAAACGCCTTTGGCCGTGGGCAGCCTGATTAGAATTTCAAGGCCCCATGGATTTGCATCTCCATTTTCAAACCTTGCTGGTGCTGGCGAATACTGAACATGTTTAATTAGCAGGCCTCAGGGACGGCCTGGGTGCAGGAAGTGACAATGGAGACCAGATGCAAACACCTCTTTGTAATGCGATGTGTCAACTTGGTACTAACACCCCTCCTTGGTATGAAAGGGCAGTGAATGTCTTGTCTGGAACCAGTCCTTTCAGAGCAGGCAAGTATGTGAATTGTAGGAGACCAAAGTCTGCCTGCAAACCCCTACTTCAAAGGCGGCCCATGTTGTGATCAAGCACTTCATAGGGCTCAATTAATTAGGGAGACACTTTGATGTACAGCAGACAGGAAGATTGGTGGGACTTAGAAGTATATGTTGTCAATCTTTTCCTGTCTGTTGCCAAGTGCCCTGGTTCTGACCTGAAGAATCACTTAAGATTGTTGGTGGAGACCCAGGATTGGCTCTCTTACGTTAGGCCTGGCCTGCACCAATCCCTGAGCCCCATTTGGATTTAAAAGACTGATCAGATCATCTGAAGACTTCACAAGGAGTAAGAAGACAGACTCATTTGGACCTGAGTTGAAGGTACAGTCTACTTACATCTTCCGCCAGTGAAGGAAGGCCAGGATTTCCAAGAGGGAAGCAAGATTTCACCCCTAAACATCTTCCAGGGAACAGAGGGAGATACCAGACTCAGAGAACCCATCCAGCAGCTCCAGAACCAGTACCCAGCCAGCACACAGCGTGCACTGCAAGGTTCTGAAAGCAAGCTTCCTAGGTGGGAAGTGCCAGAGAGTCTCTGGATAAAGGACAAGGCCATTGCCTGCTAACACTCTCCTGAGCTTTGGGCCATCTGACTTGAAAGGACATGAGCCCTGCAAAGAAACTAGGAGGCGTGCCACACAAGCATCATCCAGCACCCATCTTTTTTAGGACAATTTCGAGACAGTCGAGTCGTCGAACCGCATCCGGCTGCACCACTGATGTTGGCATGCTGCAGTCACCAGAACCGTCCGGGATGCCTAGACCAGCATTCCAGATCCCCTAATCAGCACAGAGACAATGATTCTTGGCCAAGAACCGCCATGGCGGACAGCCTGCAGACATCCGTCCAGCCTCGCTTGCCGAACTGCCTGCCGCCTGGTACCCGCAGCTGTCTCCGGCCATTACCTCTGTCTCAAAGGGTGTGATGAGCCCTGGAACTGTCTCAACGCTGTCCAGCACCAAGAACTTCTTCAGCACCAGCTACATTGTGGTTCTGTCCCCCCCTGGTCCTTCTCCAAAGGCTCCTATAGACAGTTATGACCCTTTGCCCCTTTGGTGCTGGAACCAAATAATCTTGAACAATAAGACTGATTACTTTATCAACTACCCTCCTGTCAGCATCCAGAGTGCATCCCTTTCTTTCGTGAAACTGTCTGTCCTCTGTGTTCCTTTACAGTGTGGGTTGTAATTGTAGTGTGCTAGAACTGTCTGTTGTAGTAATAATAAAGTAGATATTTGTATACAACCTTGACTGGACAGTCCCTTTTATCATTGGGTAATAATTGTATTTTTGCTCTGTTGCAACTAACCAATGATCCACAACCTTGCAGAGTGTAACGCTCACCTGGCTCCCACGGAGGCGCTGGTCTGGTCTGGGTTGCTGTGGCCTCTTCAAGCGTGATGCGCAGAATTCGGACCACCGATTGAACAGGACCCCCAAATCTTGCTTGTCTGGCCCGTAGGAATATCCTTCTGCAGATGAGAAAGGGGATTAACTGTCTGCTGAATAGTGTGCTTGCTCCCCCCTTTCTCCCTTCGTTCTTCTCTGACTTCCTCCAAAACCCCCGGTTTAAGCTCACCTTATGGTTTGGAAGGATGAACTCTCCATCCTGCTTCTGGTGCAGGGGCGCGCGTTCGTCCAGTTACTTCACTGGTTTTCAGAATGGCGCTGGCAAATCCACTTGACTTTTCTGAGCGATACGCCATAAGTATGAAGATGCAAAAGTTCAAGTGTGAGCCTCCTTTTATGTTGTTTTTTCTGTCCTTTATTTCAGGTGCAGACAAAGGCGATGCGTTGAGGGGTTAAATTGCTGGTGGTAAAATCAGGTGAGTTAGTGATGAGGGCGACCCCTCTAAATGTCTTTATAATTCCCCAGTAATGTCTTTTGTCCTTTCCCCATAGGGGCCGGGGTGCGGTACCTGCCAAAAATGCAGCGCCGACCCGAGATGTGGAATGGTTCACCAAGAAAAGCCGGTAAGTAATATGGCTGAAAATGCGGCTTTCCTCTTGTGTTCCCTTGCTCACCTCTTGTCTCTTCTTCTCTCCCCTAGGTGCAGAGATGTGGCGACCGGTGCTGAGAGCCGCGATGGAGCCAGGGCGGCGTCTCGGGAACAGGTGAGTGAAGCGCGGTGCTGCAGCGAGCAACGCGGTGCTTTTAAATGGAAGTCTTCCTTCAGGAATGCTGGCGTGAAGATTCCGGATGCAGGTAAGAAGGTTGAATAAGTTCTTGGTTTTCACCTTTCTCTTCCCTTATTCCCTTACAGGTGTTCCAGGTTCGAGGCGGGCGTGGCTGGAGTCCAGGTGCAGGAGCAGACACGGTGAGCGTTCAGCTGCTGGGATGCAGAACAACGCGAAGCACGTGTGGCTGTCCGGGCGTGGCTTAAATAGCCTTGGAAGAAGTTCCAGGTGAGTATTCTTCCACAGCCCCACCCAAGTAACAAAATAGTTCTTTCAGAAAAATAGTCCCTTCTAAGCCTCATTTGGATTGGTTCTTCATTCAGCATGGTCTGCATCAGGTGAGTGTGCAGCATGGTCTGCTTCAGGTAAGTGCACCAAACACTTCCCCTTATGAGCCTGGCGCCTATGGCGCCAGGACTGATGTCCAACATGAGCCTGGCGCCAATGGCGCCAGGACAGAGTCCAAAGAGCCCCTATAAAGGGCCGCTGGGCTTTTACCCGGGGGCGTGATGCCTGCTCCCGGGGGTGCTGGGCCTGGCCTGGTGCTCCAGGGGTTGGCATCATGACACAGAGATAAGCCTGCCTTTCCATCCACGTTACCAAAAAATGGACAAGGAGGTCTTATTATTCATTTGTATTCCAATCTGTTTGGATCCCTTCTTGTGTACTAGAGGTGTGGGGCTGATTGATAGTTTAGAAACCAATATTCATCCCTGGACCACTGGTTCCCAGAAGTTGATTTGTCACAGTAGCCCCTCCAAATAGACATGCATCTGTGACCTTTCCAGTTGTGTCTGTAATGTCCACATTGGACATGTGCTTATATGCTCCATATATATATTTGAGAAACTATGAATAGATCTATAAGCCCCTGAGATGTCAAAGGAATTCCTGAATTGGCTCCCTGATTTCCTAATATGATCAACTTTTAATCTAGAATCAAGCAAGACATTTTCAGAAACTCTGGTCCCACATTTGGTAGCAAGAATGAATGCTTTGGAGGCCATCTCTAGAAACCGGATGGACAGACTCAGAAAATAAATAGCATAAGAGAGTTCAATTTTATTAATGTAAACTTTTATTGGCAGTGATTTATTAAACAAATATAATAATCTTTATTTGTTTTTAGTTCTTAAATGAACTTTTGAATACAAATATATGTACACAACATATTTAAAAAAAAATGGAAAAGTAAATCAATGTATCTATATACAGAAATGTTAAATAGTTAACAATTTAATACTTATAAGATTGTAAGCAAACAAAGAATACATTATGAGAATATTATCATAAAAATGAAATTGATAAATAAATTAATAGGTACGATAATCAATAATGGTCAGAAAGTTTTTAAATTCGCAGAGTTAACTTGGGCCCATAATTGCTTGTATGTTGCATTCAATTCGTAAGTAAAGGGTTTATCTGTGTCCATAAATTCAACAAAGCAATATGGACGGCATCAGAGTCTGTATTTTGAAAATAGTGCCAAAAATGATCAGACTTCATGGGTTCATATTCACCTACACACTTACCCAGTGTAGACATGTATCTCGGCCCTAGTTTCTCACACTAGGTTAGAACATGCCGTGGGCTTTCCAGTTTGTCTGATCTTTTACAGATACCACAAATTAGTGATTCTCTTTGGGCATTTTTATGTAGGCACCCCGAGTCACAAGCAGAGGGAGTTGGTTTGTTCTAAGGTGTAGGATAAAACTAAGTATGCATGGGTTAGTGCTGTGTTTCTAAGTATTTATGCGCAATTACCAACTTAAATATGTAGTTGTGTAGCATTTTCAAATATAGGTCGTTCATTAACAAGTAGTGTTGTTCCATCTTCTTCTTAAATATGGATTTTAACATTAGAAAACCAGTACCGCATTCTAAATTAGGTACCCAGTCAATTTAACGAAAACATTCTTCGTTAAGACACTGGTAATCTGGGGTTCTTGTTTTAACCCTATATCTTTACATAGACACACATCCAAGTATACTCAATAATGGACATTTGGGTTTAGACCTAGATTTTATATATAACAGCCCATGGCGAATCATAGCCTGCGCTTTCAAGGAAATTAGTCTGAGTTCAAGACTAACATAGCCAATTGGTGTGGACTGAGGGAGTGCCGATATTTTTCTCCAGAAGTTTCCCTCAAGGAAATCAAGCCACTTTAAGTCTCTCATGGCCCAAGTCTCAAGGCCATATAATATAGCAGGGACCAAGCATTGGTTATATAATTTAATAGATCCTTCAAGGGAAAATCCTGCGATAGATTTTGAAAAATTATTAATGGCGTATGTAAACTGGCGGGCCTTATGCTTTTTTAGTTTGATAACGTTATACTAGTTGCCCCCCGCAGATAGTCTCACACCCAAATAAACATAACTATCAACATATTTATGGGTCCCGAATCCGTTTCCAGTCAGACCCTATGCACCTTAGCCCCTGAGATCACCACCATTTGGGTCTTGATCATATTGATTGCCAGCTCGTTTCTTCTAGCGTAATCTGTCAGGGCTTTAAATTTGAGTTTAAACCCTGCTATGGTGCGATCAATCGCAACATGATCATCTGCGTGTAAAATGCTAAGTATAGCAGAGTCTCCTATTTTGGCAGAACAGCCACCATCAGAGACCAATATAGGGGGAAGGTCTGCCAGATACAGGTTGAACAACAGGGGGGCAAAGGCACATCCTTACATGATTAAACAAATATACTTGATAAAAGCTACATTAGCAAAGCTATAGATGAAAATAAAAAAATAGAATAAAAAGCTGTAACCAATCTTAAGAAAATCTCAAAAACCAGAGTTGGCTATATAAAAGGTACAGGACATCTAGGTAATGATGAGGTTCTAAATAATCTCTAACCAAGGAGGAGAATAAGAATTCCTACTGGGTCGTAGCAAGTTGGGGTGATCTCTGAGTTCAAAGTTTACGGAAAAAGCCAGGAGTTCAATTAGGATATCTCATTGCCTTTGAGGGACTTCACAGTCATTCTCCATTCACCTTAGTCAATGGATCCAGAGCTATGGACACAAAACATGGGACAACATATCCTAGTCGTATAAAGTACACCAGGCTTTAAAGACCTCTTCAGTACTCAAGCAATACTCAAAGTCATAGAACCAGTTTGTTTAGGTCAAATGAGTGTGTTGCTGCTCCTCCCAGTCTCAGAGAGGTATGAGATGCAGAGCATTGGGTGGTATTTAGCTCCTTGTGTCAAACCTCTGGACAGTTCCAGACAATACGACCTCTTTCATCGTTCAGCACATGGGCAGCATCCAGATGTGGAGGAGTTCTTCAAACCCTGTTTCAAGAAAAAGGTAGGGTGAAAGAAGTTACCCACCCTCAGGTGGCTGCAAGGAGCCACTCAGACCCAAAAAATATGCAGGGGCCGGTGCTCCAAAGAGAATCACCGGGACGGAGGAGGATTTGCAGGTTGAATGGTCTTGGACGGCTCCCAGAGGATAATCTATTAAGAAGGTTATGTGATATTACTGTTCTTGTTCTGATCAGGTACATACAAGTCTCAGAAATAAGTGACCTCTCAAAGGCAGGGAAGCATCTGTCTAAGGGATGAACTGATCTGGATTCAAGCAGAGTGTCAGTATCTCCTCAAAGACAAATCCTCCCAAGTAGCGGGTAATCTCTGCCTCTGAGATAAAGTTGCTGGCAAAGCAATACTGGATGCTGAGTGGGCATGCACATCTAGTGAAGAAAGGGAGGCAGTTCAAACCTACTTCAGTAGTTGCCAGTTTCCAGACATATATTTCTCTTATTTATAATTTTAAAAAATTGAACATCAGACATAGAGCCTTAACTAGAGGAAAAATGAGGACGAGAGTGGTGACCCCTGATAGATTGGTTGCTGCACCCCTCGGCCCTAGTCGACTGCATGCCCTCCCAGCATGACCAGGAGGCTTGATGCACAATGTTCCAGATAACATCTTCTGCCAAGATCACGTGACCAAGGCCTTTAGTTGGATGCATAAGGGATCATCAGGTTTGCCATTGTGAACTGGAATTGCTGCGGGTGCAAACAGTACTTCTCAACACCTTTGATGCTACTCCACCCCCTCCATCCCATCTTGTCTGCATCCACACTGAGAGACAACATGCTGGGTGTGGAGAGCATTGAATTCCATTGGCTATCTCTTGCAGGGCTCGCCTGGTCAGTGGCATACCGAGCGGGGTGTTAAGGGGAGCAGCTTTCCCCCCAGTGGCTCTTTCAATAGCCATACCGGGACATTTGGCAGCGGGACACCTCTCACATTCTGCACCAACGGTGTCTAGGTGGCAGGACAATGAGGGTGCCGAGCAACACTCCCATTGTCCTGGCAGCAGGACTCCTTACCCGATAACTCTACTAGAGCAATGTCCTGCCGAGTCCAGACAGCAAAGAAGCTCTCCTGAAAACCTGACATATTGCTCTCTGTCAACAGAGCATTACAATGTGAGCCATTAGGCACTGATGGGAGGGAGAGGGTAGTATTAGCAGGGCTGTTAGTTGCTCTGTGTTAACAGAGCATTACAATGTGAGTCAATAGGCACTGATGGGAGGGAGGGGGTACTATTAGCAGGGACTTTTGTCCCTTAACAAGTGTAAATGGGGGCAATCAGAAATTTGAAGGGTGCAACATGCTGCATGCTTTTGGAAATAATGATTATGGCTTTGAAACCCCAGGGGGATCTTTTAGACTCAAATTAATCTGCATGATGCTATTTTGAATAAAACTGAAGCACTGTCACTGCTCTGGACAACCTTTCACACCACTGCTTTTTAGCCTGTCTGTGCCATTGAAAAAAGGGTGCAAGCATATGCAAATCAGTCAGGTACTGCCACCAATGGTAGCAGCCCAGTTCAAACCAATAGGCCAGGTCCTTTGTGCATGGAAAAACAATCAACCCCCTTTCTAATTGCTTGGAAGGTGAAGAGAGGTGGTTGGGCTGGTTGCCCAGAGCAATGCCAGAGGTTAAGATTTATTTTAAACGTTCCAGTCATCACCTCTTTCACTTCGCTATTGTCACTCTGAGTGGGATGGGTGTGCCCAGACATGGGTCCCATGCCTGCTGGGCCAAGAGAGAGTCGCCACTCCTCATTGATGATGCCGAATGAGGCTGAAACATGTCTGAGGATGCTTGTGGTTTCATGCAGAAGGGATGCGAGCAAGCAGTTCGTGCTTGTCTGCCCCTTTGGGGGTGGGACCAAGCCTGATTTGCATATGGTCTTTCCCCTTTTGTGATGGCTTGGCAGGCGAAGAACAATGTTCTGGAGGTTAAGATGTATTCTAAACCTTCCAGCCATCACCTCTTTTGTTTTGCTATTGTCACCCCAAGTGGGACGAGTAAGCCCAGAAGTGGGTCCCGTGCATGCTGGGCGTAGAGACCCTAGTTACTCCTCTATGATGATGCCCAACAAGGCCAAAACATGTCTGGGGATGTGTGTGGTCTCGTGCAGAAGGGATGTGATGAAGTAGTTTGGGCTGGACTGTGAGTTTGTGTGTGGGATCAAGCCTGATTTGCATATGGTCTTTCCCCTTTTGTTATGACTTGGCAGGCGAAGATCGATGGTCTTGAGGGTTGCCCAGATCAATGCCAGAGTTTAAGATGTATTCTAAACCTTCCAGCCATCACCTCTTTTGTTTTGCTGTAGAATGTCCTGCATCTGTAATGGCTCTGCCGTTTTGTTTTGTTATGTGTATGTGTTAAAATGCCATCTGCCACACATGTTACCCAAAAAGTTGATTGGGGAGGTGGAGGGCACAGACGAGACACATTGGAATCACAGGCACTCGGTTTGGTGGGTAAAGTAGCAGGACTTTTTTGTGGGTTGCCACCCTCCCACCCCCCAACTCTTGCAATGCTGGATACGCCCCTGCTCCTGGTCCACGCTTCCAGGAAGTGAGGGTAGTGAACGAGTCCATTGTTCCACTCAAAGCCTGGACTGTTATCATGTGGAAAATGGAGGAAGGCTGGGGTGCGATCAGGGTTCACAAAACCTTGGTTGCGAGCCCTGTGAACTGCACACCCTCCCAGAGTGACAGCAACACTCTGTGCCTGTTCCCCACGTTCCATCTGCTATCTTCTGCAAAGGAAAAGGGACTGAGGACTCTACAAGCAAGGGTCAAAGGAACACTCGTTGTATGTCACCTCACTCCCCTCACATCAGCCTGAGCACCTTACTGACGGTTGTTGACCAAAGGTACCACCTGTTAAAGACATGAGAGGTCCAAATCTTAAAACAACTTTTGTTAAGGTCAATTTCCAAACGACCACGTTTTTGATGACACCGTATCCTGCCTCTAGACAATGTTCTCATCAGTAATTTACCTAATCTTGTTTCCATTTCGTATCGTCAACTGGCCATCTCTGAGTGCCATTGCTCTGTACCCATTTGTCATTCTGCATCAGCCCATTCTGCTGAGGTTGCAGATCTGGAGACTGTAAACAATCTAGACTTCCTGTTTTCAATTGAACCATGGTTTGATCGGCCACTACCTGCTGTGTTAGTGATTGATGTTTATCAATCTTCCACTTAGATCGTACCTCCAAGAAAGGGGAGAGGAGTTACAAATATATGTATGACTCATTTTAAATGCGTTGCTTTAGCTATTAAGCCACTCACCACCTTTGAGCAAGCCAGGCGTAGTAATTTAGAACCCACTGCTCTGCAACCTCGGAAGATCCCTCACAATGTCCAGGAGAGCTGTATTAATGAAGCAAAAGCCAACTATTCATCTAATTCAGGGGTCTGCAACCTTTGCCTCCCCACGAGTTTTGGACTACAGCTCCCATAATCCCTATGCATTAGACATGGGAGTTATTTTTCTTTTGTTTTATTTTGACCGTTTATTAAAGCATGAAACTACTCTGAGGGTAGTGAAGTACTTTACAAAAAGAAATAAAACAAAAGCAGAGTTTTCAAGATATCACATAAACCTGGGAAGAGGGACAACCTACACGCCACGGCCCATCACCCTCCCAATCTTTTCTCCAAGCAAGGGGCTGGAACTAAGCGCCTGTCATTGGACACAAGAAGGCGTAGTCCAAAACATCTGGCGACCCGCAGTCTGTAGCCTGATCTAGTCTGGTAAGAGGCACTCACACAGCCCCGGATTGTCCATTGGGTCAAGTAGGCACCGGGCTATGGGCCCCACTCCTTTTAGGGGCCCCGCAACAACGGATCAAAATAAAGCGGTGCAGAAAATTAAAAACGTATTAGGAGATGATTTGCGAGGGGGGGGCAACATTTCGACTGCCTAGGCGCCTCCACAGGGTTTAATCTAGCACAGCACATACAATAATTTTAAAGCCCTGTTTTAGGCTGCAAAGAAATGTATTACGTCTTTTTTTGGAGCCATAAACTGCACAAAGTCCTGGGATCTATGATAATATCAATGCACTCGTTTCTCAAAGTGTCAGAGCTGTAGAAGACACAAGCACTTTACGTCCTTTGTGCCTAGGAGTTTTCCAAGCCTCTTGGAAGTGGGGATACGCAGCTTTAATTTCCTGACTATTACAAGCTGTGCTTTCATGGGCAACATATTGGAGGATGGGCTAGTCTGCCATTTTCAAGCACACATAAACCAGCACAGCCTCTTCCATGCATATCCATCAGGCTTCCAGCCCCTCACCGTTGAGGGGGGGTCACTGCTCAAGTGCTGAATGATCTCCTCCAAATAACTGACATGCAGGCCCCTGCTTTCTGGTTTTACTCGCCTCCACATTGGCTATTGAGTGCTTCTTTCTGTTTTAGCAGTGGGGGTGGGGTCTGAGAGTGCATTCCTGGAGTGATATGTGCAGGGACGTCATTTCACCAAAATGCCAGGGGTAGCAGAAGTAACATCACATGACCCTTGACCCCCTGATGACATCGCAGGAAGTGGTGTCATTTGACCCCACCCCGAAGTGACTTCACGGGAAGCGATGGAACACGACCATTTATCCCTTGACAAAACAGGAAGTGGCAACACATAGTATTGTTTCTAAGTGCACTATGAAAAAGATGGTTACAATATTACTGTAATGTTATATACGTTTCATACAAGAATGGATCAGCATATGTATGGGCAGATAAAAAACATGCAATAACTGCAACTTTTGAAAAGCAAAATGCATAGTCTGAAATGGATGCTTATTCTACTCTAAATGCTTTTGATGGCTTGTGTCTGCATTGTGAATTTGAGGTGTTTTAGAACAGACTAAATCAGTGGCTCACCCCCTGAAGTATGCCTGAAATAAACCTTTAATGAGTCCAGCAATTATTGTACACAATTCCAGAAAGACAAATAGCTCAAATAGACACATGGCATTGGCCACAGCCCAGTAGCTTCAATTTGTAAAAAAAAAAAAATCTTTTCTGTAGGGGTAGCAAGGGAGACCACAGGGGAAGGGAAGCAAGTAAGTCCTCAGGGGTCGCAAATGCGACCTCTGGCGACCCCTAAATTACACCCCTGGATATGTGTTCTTCCTCTCTGGCCCCACACAATGCATCCAAATTGATGTTCCTGGTCTTTGCTGTCATCGCAGGCTACGGTGTCCCCGAGTGGCCTGTTTTGTCGCCAATGGTATTCTATCTCTCCTTGAGAATAATGGATCCCTCCCCCAATCATCGACTCTGTTTAATACTTGGGCTTCTTATTAAACGCCTGTCACTGATTTAAAACACACATTGCTAAAATGACCCAGGTTGCCAAACATTAAGAGGACCCAGGCACTGAGAGGATGCGGCTTGGACATTAAAAATTATTAAGAAAAGCGAATCATGCGAACAGAATGACGCCTCTAAGATACATGTAATGTATAATATCCCGCTTTAGTTGGATCATTCAGGCTGTCCAAGTGCTCTGTAAATTTAAAAAGAATAATAACAAGTTAAGAGCAGGGTGACTACAACAGCGTGGGGAGTCGCACACACACTGCAGAAATGTTTTTATTTTTATTTTTAAAATCATGAAAGAAAAACTGAAAAATCATTATGTAGTGGCGTATCTGAAAGGATTTCATATAGTCCAGAGGTCTGCTGGTACAAGTTGAATATTGCAAACTTTGCTGCCGAACAACATGTCACTATGAAAAAGATTTCTAAAGTGATTTGCTTTTACCCCAACCCAAGTGTGACCGGGCAATAATAGCTTGTATAAGTCTTCTCTTCCAACATTCCGATGTTTCTTCTTTGTCTCTCCAGGGTTTATTAAACAGGACGCTCTACCCTCCATGTGTGAAATGTCCCAATAGCATTGTAGGCCTTCTGCTTGGAGAACGACAGTTGTTACTATCCTCCATCGTTACAGGCCCTCACCTGTTGCTCCGGCCTATAGCTTGACCGGCGGGCGTTAACGCCCAGTATAGCCTGGGGCACAGGCTATTAATGCTATTATAATGAGGCCTGTCTGACCATCTCTGCTTTACGCAACCAGCACACATCTTTGACCATTGGCTCCAAGATGACCCTAATCTTAATTGGACATTTTTCCCATGAGCATGCGGTCATTAGGCGACAAGTTCATAATGCTAAATTCTTGGTGGGCGATGACCGTTTTCCCTTGTGGCATTTTTTCCTCTTGTACAATAGATCCAATGATTTGCCCAGCTAAGCGGTCAGAATTCACAAGGCCATGCAGCCCACACTGCATTTTTTAGAAGAATTAAACAATTATTCTTTAAACAGATTAGAGCACGCAAAAAAATGCGAGACGGAGTGACTCGCCAATGGAGGCTAATTTCTCACTCGAGTTTAATGGACAGTGGGTCATTCTTTGGGGAATTGAAAACTCCCAGAAAATTCTGTGGTTTCAAAGAGAGACATGTGTTTTGCCGAGAATAGAGGGTATTTTTCACACGCACGCGCCTCAAATAGTTCCCTGTAGTACGTGGTTGACTAGCAGGTCATGAACTTCCTACAGCGGGAGAGCGCAGATAGCGGCACAATGGAGGGCTTCAGAGAGTGCAAGCTTGGCGTTTCTCCAATAGCCACTTGGCCTGACTGGGCCATGGGCGACTACTGTGTTTCCTTGTTGGCGGTTACGGGTGAGCGGCGTGCCAGGCCTGCAGGTCCTTGCCATTCATCCCGATCCAGCGGATGACTTTGGTCTGTGGGTCAGCCATGATCCAATGGGGAAACTGACTCTTTTGTGAAGCTGCACACAAGGCATGCGCAACGTCTGCCAAAGAATGGGTTGAAAGGGACAATGCAACTCCCGAAAAGTATTCTCCCATTTTCAGAGGCAGAAGCGTCAGGCGACAAAGGAATGAGCGCCTCATTCCAGGTTTGGCAGCGTTTCTGGGGGTTTTCTGTGGCAATAGCATCACAATCGGCTATCCTTTGCCACTCCGCCTGGCAGAATTACTGCCAGATTACAAGTGGTGGAATCGCAGTGTTCATCCCCTTTTGATTGGGGATGTAGAGGATGTATCATGTGCTGTAATGTTGCCATGGTAATATGCCGCTTTTTGGTGCGGAAGTGGAGAATGTCCCCTACCCTAGCACCTTGCTAGAGGTAATGCCACACATGTACTGCACCACTGCACTCATAATGAGACTCTGACATCATTCACCATCTTCCTCCAAGTAGGCCCGCCTTCCCCCCACACCCACAAGGAGAAACTAATGCATTAGGGCAACCGCTGCGCACACTGGTTTAGTGCATTGCACTTGAGCACGTGTGTTCTAAGTGCCACATCAAAGTGCAGAGCTGTTCACTATGAGAAACGCTGGCTTAACTCAACCGGAAACATGAATGTCGAGAATGTATAGTCAACACCTGTCCAAAGTCCACATAAAAAAAAAAATGTAAATTACAAAGTTGTGGCAAAAATGAAAGGACCAAGCATGCCATTTAAAATAATGTGTTTGTTTTGTTACCAGGTATTCTTGCTGGTTCTTCTATAAAGAAGATTCTTGTAGTTGTTAAATTGTTTTTTGCAGATATGGGGACAAGGAATCAATGAATTGTTCCAAGACCAAAATCTCTTTCGTCTGCTCATATGTTTTGCCATTTGCTCAGTAGGTCCTTCACTCGGCACAACATCTGTAATGGTATATGACGTAGCCACAGGGTTGTTGCTAGGTCTGGAAAAGATCCAGGGCTATGCTAATGTCGGGGCTGTCAGGACTCGGGTTTAGCTCGCCTTTTGGCTGTAGCCCCTGAGATTCTAGCTGGGGCTACAATGAAAAGACCGGGGGCTATAGCCCCCTAAACCCCGCAGCAACGCCTCTGCGTAGCCTGATAATTTAATGCTCATTTCCAGATACATGCCCAAGTAAAACTTTCTCTCATCAACCAATACCTCACCTTGCGCACAATCTCTGTATGCTTCCTCCACACTCTGCTGCACCGTCCTTCCTCCGCCTGACCTCTTGGTTAGCCTTCTCCTCACTTGACCTCATACAAACAACCCACACTGCCCTGTTCCTTGCACCCCCCTTCATATTCCTCCCCCCCATTAGTCCTAGCACCCACCTGGTTGCCCCATCCAATTCCCATCCTGTTCTTTTTTTCAGGGTTGTGTCCTACAGGTGCAAGGCTTCAAAGTGCCTCTTATGCCTCGCCCCTTTCTCAAACACAGGTCTTCCTGAGTTGTGTAATGGCAACCCACGACAAAAACAACATTTTCAAAGTTCTTATTTGCGTCCTGTTTGCCAATGGGCAACCATATTGCTCTGCTGTCTTGATATTCACTGCTGGCGCGCTCGCTGTGGGTTACGCTACGCTTTCTACAGCACAAGCACTTGTGGGCTCTGGAGCGAAGCGAAGAAAGAGAGCAGTGGCCAGAACAGGGCACAGCAGGTATAGGGTGATTGTATACAGAAAAGGGTGAAGGGGATAGAGACTGGGCCCTCCCAACTCGCTCACCCCACCTCTGGGGCAGGACTGGCACTAGCAATCAGACTGGTGAGCTTCCTCCATGTCCCCCTTCACAGGGTCATGACCCTAAAGGGAGTTTTGACGTGTTGGTACATTCTGGCCATGTACGAATGAGATGCGCTTGTTCATTCTGGATTGCTACGAAGCATCTAAGTTTCATGATGTCTCTTCCTCCTTGTGGGTAATTTGGCTTCTGCCAACACAGCACATGCCTCCTAGATCCCTCCACCGTGGAGCCCAGTGTGAAAGATTTCCCTAAGAGACCTCCTGCCCCACAAGCTGCCAGTGATGTGTTATGGTATACTAACATATTCCCTGAAGCTGGTGCATTGCGGGTTAATGTCCTCCAGATGCCACCATTCCCATCATGCCTCACAGCCCTGGCGATGTGTGTAAGCTTCTGATGGGGGCATCACAGCTCAGACACAGCGCACGCCAGCATGAGGACCCTGGGCACCTTGCTAATGGCATAACCAACAGGATGCAGGGCCTCCTAAGCCTGCAATGCTTGAGGGGGAAATATGGTTCATGCTGCACGAGTACGCAGGCGACAGAGTGGGAGAAGGGGGCGTCCCATTGCCATCATTTCAAGCCAAAGCCATGTCTAAGGAAGTATATATCATTCTTGGCCGCCCCAGGCTAGGACTGTCTCGCAGCCTGCCCCTTAGCACTGGTTGATAGGTGACCTCACTCGAATCCTGATGTACGTGTCCTCCCAGAAACCCTGTTTCCTGTTACTCAGGAGAGGGATTGGTAAATTAACTGGATCTGCAGCCCTCAGCGCCCTGAGGTAATCATATCCATCAGGTAAAGAACCAGGGACCAGGAAGGGTTTTCCAGCCGTATTGTGTGGGGAGCAGGAGAGGACTGCATGCGTGTCCTCTCCCTGTCCTAACCCCTTCCTCACACAGCCCCCTGACTAGGGTCTAACCCTGTTCCTTTTCATAATCCTCCTTCCTCTTCCCCATTTCCTCCATCTCTACTACCGTTCAATATAGTGCTTTGATGCCTCCTGTAGACAGAGTTAAGTGGTATGAACAAAACCCATATACATAGATACCGCCCAACTCTGGTAGGGTAGAGGCATTTTAAAGTTCTGTGCCCTTTCCCCCACCCTCCAGAGCTCCCAAGTCCAGAGAACCTCCAGGGAAACAGTTCCCCATGCTCCTGGCCCAGAGACCCCCTAAAACCCCTGACAAGTGAAAGGATGACATGGTATAATGCCAACATGCCGCCTCTTGATGGCATCAGACGACCATGCAGCATTATAACCCTCCCGTGCTTCAGCAACATCAATAGGTGACTCTATAAAATATGGACAGTCCCAAAAAACAAAGCTTCCCAGAGGCATTGCCATGTTTTGTGTTCTATGGGGTGAAGGGTTCCACGTAACATTTTACTATTCTGGGGCAGACCGGGGACCTTCCAGGCAGACTAGTCCGGGGCCTTGGCACCAGGGAAGCCACAGTCCGAAGTGCACCCTTACTGAAAAGTGCACATAGTTCCACCCAACTTTCCTGCCTATGGACCTTTTCTCTTCAAGGCCCTTCCAATTCGACACAGTGAGTGGTTTCATTCCTCACCTGCTTATTGGTCCACGGACCGCGGCGTCCGGCCACCTCTGAGCCAACCACATGCTCATATGATAGTCTAGCATGCACGGAAAACTAGCCCAGGTGAAAGAATGCCTCTCCTATAGTGGTCAGCCCCAAGGAACCCTGGGAATCGTGAGTACTGACCTTCAGAAACACTGCTTAGTGTAACATCTGCCCCCCACCTCGTGCCCTAGCCCTATGTGAGTCCAAAACAATGGGCACTGTTTCAACTATTTCACACCAAACCTTCATTTATTTTAGTTATTATCAGAGCACTAAACCAAATACAAAAGAAGCAGAGCACATATGCAATACATGAGAGGAATATTGTTAGCATGTTCCTATTATAGCTGAGGTGCAAATCATGTACAAAGCAATACAGAAACAACCAGGGCAAAAGGAACAGCAAAAAAGGGATGGGAGGAAGTTGTGAGGCAATGAACCGTCTGATACCAATGGAGGACGATGACAAGTCGTTGAGTTGGGTTTGAGCTCATGGGATGTCCCCCGTGATAGGCCAGCAGTCCCGTGGGAATTAACGCTGACCACTCAAGATCCTGTTCTGGGATCCTAATGAGTCTGGGAGGGCAGTCAAACTATGTTGGATCTCCTCAGTGACAAGACACAATCAATTTTTTTTTCCGACGAGAAGAATTCATCACTTTTTCCACTATCTCTCCCGAAACATTTTGTGCCGATCAGTTTCTTCCAGCAGCGCACATTCAAAGGGGATAGTTGTTCTCCTGCTCATCAAATACTCCAAAGTTTCTGCTGCACGTCTCCACCCAGACAAAAATCTATTTCCAAAAGCTTGAGAAGCCAGGCAGGGTAAAAGACTGCCATATCAAGTCAACAGGGAGATTAGCAAATCCTTCCTTTCATAGGAAGCCATAATTTCTAAATTTCTCTGGGAAATTGCCTAGGGTTGGGACCGCGCTACCAAGTGAGGCATTCCCAGATGCTTGCAGCTAATGGCAACGTCAGGAGAAAAGTGATTTTTTGAGTTGGTGTACTACGATGGTGAAAATGTCAGCAAACTCCTAAGTAAATGTATCTAAAGTTGCAAAACCAAGAGCATTTATTATACATTTGTCTTTAAGGACTGTTCATGTGATGATAAACAACATCAATGCAAGGCGTGCTATTCAGAATCTGGAAAGTTGAATTGAGAGGAAAGTAGACGTTTGATTATGCTTTGTTGTAGACTCTACTGGGCAGCCTCTCCTAAAATTATAATGCAAGGGAACTGGCACGAGGAAATGCAGTTCTTTGCTCAGGTAAAGACAATTTGTGTAATTGTAGAAGCGCTCTTTAGAATTCTGGTCTCAGACTGCTTGACTGCTACACTGCTGTGCCTCTTGACTGTAAAACCAGGTTTAGGGCACTGTAATCAAAGCCTGCTATACGTACCTGTTTTGGGCACTGCACCCAGAGGGGCCTCAGAGAGAGAAACACCACCCTCGTTTGAGAGTGTCTTTAGATTGTCTGCAAGCTTTCAAAGGTGGGAAGTGGACAGTGGTTTGCAGATTCTCCTCCGCCATTTACAGGCAATATCAAAAACCAGAGCAGCTCTAATTTTCTCCCATCCCAAATGGTTGCCTGAAGGCTCAACCAATGCTCTGGAAAGAATGAATGGAACCAGTTTGGTGTCTCAGCCTCTGGACTACCACCTGCCGGGTTCGCTAAATGATCCCAATGTTTGCAGACATTGGAACGGAGGCATGCCCCTTGGTCCTAGCTGGCTGTACAGCCCTTCCCGAATTGCACTAAGACAGTGGTGCACAGCGAGCCAATGTGGCCATGCTGTTGGAACATAGGGGCAGCGTCCTGCCACATAAATTCAAATTAATATTACTCTGCATTTACATTTACCACAAAGATGGACCCGGTGGGTGAGGGCGGGGAAAATCACGATAGGAGATATTGTTACTGATGGCTCCATCCTCCCCTTTGAAACACTCAAGCAGAAGTTTGGAATCCCAGCAGCAGAACACTACCATTATACACAACTAATGCACGCCCCAAATGGTTATAGGCAATATGCAAGCATTTACCGATGCACCAGATTGCACAATCCTGGAACGCAACCTACTCACACAACACATCCCCACCAAGGTAACAACTTTCCTATATAAGGCCATTAATGCATTCGCTACCCCAGAACTGGTCAGCCTCAAAGCCAGATGGGAACGGGATGTTGGGGCCATTGAACCTGAGGACTGGATCCAGGTTCTCATGCACCCACACAAAATTGCAATAGACTCCAGAATAAGACTGATTCAGCTCAAGATAGTCCATAGGGTATACTACCCCCGAGTGGCCCTTTTCGGTTGGGGAAGGGCAACAGATCCCAAATGCTTGAGATGCCGGGGGGAGGAAGGCACATTCATCCATCTCCTCTGGGAATGCCCGAAAATCAAGACCTTCTGGACACAATGCTCTCAAATATTAGGAAGGACGCTGGGTTGCACAATAGCATTACAGCCTGCAATAATGTTACTGGGGGCCCCCAGATGAGAACACTGCAAACAAATGGGAGGGTATTTTTCTCTCCATAGCAATGGGCCTGATAAAGCGTGACAAAGCGCAGTAATGGGGAGCACCGGAGTGCCCAAGAGGGGCTCAATGGTCAAACGAAATGGACATCTGCGCGGTGAAAGAACACAGAATATACACAGCACGGGGGTGCCCAGCAAAGGCCACAAAAATTTGGGGAAAATGGGAAACACGTGTGACCTGAGGACTGCCGGCATTGGAGGAGGAAGAAGAAAAGGGGGGGGAGAAAGCGCAGGAGCGCAACACGGAACTCGGCAAGTAACACTGTACTGGAAAGTGATGCACAGAGTGGCAAGACACGAGCAGATTGATGGACCAACCCGGTGACCAGGGGATGGAGGGTGGGGGTTTAAATGTTGGTATGGTGTATGTATGTTTTAAAATAACCAATAAAAAATGTTATTAAAAAGAAAACAAGGCCAAATAGTCCAGTAAATGTTCTGCCTTCACTCCGTCCACCGGGCCAATGAGTGCCCTGAAGTGGCCACTCTACGACACACATATAGAAATACATCTTAAGTAAATACATTTTGACAGCAATATTTGTATAGGTGGAAACTAGAGAATAGACATGCCTCTTTCACCCTTCGCCTCTAACCCAGGTGTGTTCTTTTAGAATGAAATGGCTGGAAGAGCTGCAACAATGGAAACAAAAGGTGTATGTTATGTAATGTTGTGTGGGATTTACCATGCACTCTTCAACCATTTACATGGCCTTGTGGTGCTGTTGGCCATCAGTAGTCACATATGTACTTTCGTCCGGTAAGGATGACATGGTAACAGTGGGCGATGCAGGCGTCAGGGCCATTGAGGGACACAAAAAATATCCAATTGGAATGCAATAGGCCGCATTTATTACATGCCTTACATCACCAAAACAAAGGGGGGTCTGGGAATCTCTCTACCAGCACGAACACAGCCCAATGACTTGTTCTTGGGTGAATAACACCTGGGAGAGACTCTACCAAGTCTTAAGCTCACTGTCCCTTTCACAGAGAAGAAATTTCCCTGCATATCAGCCTTTGTCCTGCCCTGGGGCAGTCCAGCGCCAAAATGCTAGGCAATTCTCCTCTGAACAAGAGTACCATCAGTAACCCCATACAAGTGTTTCAGCCTTGTTGGGTATCATCAGTGAGGTGAAACTATTGCCTCTCTAAGAACAGTGAGCAAGGGGTCCACGTCTGGATCGCCCTGTTAACTTAGAGTGAAACCCAAAGTTAATTTATTCAAAACAAAGGGGGGTCTGGGAATCTTTCTACCAGCACGAACACAGCCCAATGACTTGTTCTTGGGTGAATAACCCCTGGGAGAGACTCTACCAAGACTTTAGCTCACTGTCCCTTTCACAGAGAAGAAATGTCCCTGCATATCAGCCTTTGTCCTGCCCAGGGGCAGTCCAGCGCCGAAATGCTAGGCAATTCTCCTCTGAACAAGAGTACCATCAGTAACCCCATACACGTGTTTCAGCCTTGTTGGGCATCATCAGTGAAGTGAAACTGTTGCCTCTCTAAGAACAGTGAGCAAGGGGTCAACGTCTGGATCGCCCTGTTAACTGAGGGTGAAACCCAAAGTTAATTTATTCAAAACAAAGGGGGGTCTGGGAATCTCTCTACCAGCACGAACACAGCCCAATGACTTGTTCTTGGGTGAATAACCCCTGGGAGAGACTCTACCAAGTCTTTAGCTCACTGTCCCTTTCACAGAGAAGAAATTTCCCTGCATATCAGCCTTTGTCCTGCCCAGGGGCAGTCCAGCGCTGAAATGCTAGGCAATTCTCCTCTGAACAAGAGTACCATCAGTAACCCCATACACATGTTTCAGCCTTGTTGGGCATCATCAGTGAGGTGAAACTCTTGCCTCTTTAAGAACAGTGAGCAAGGGGTCCACGTCTGGATCACCCTGTTAACTTAGGGTGAAACCCAAAGTTAATTTATTCAAAACAAAGGGGGGTCTGGGAATCTCTCTACCAGCACAAACACAGCCCCATGACTTGTTCTTGGGTGAATAACCCCTGGGAGAGACTCTACCAAGTCTTTAGCTCACTGTCCCTTACACAGAGAAGACATTTCCCTGCATATCAGCCTTTGTCCTGCCCAGGGGCAGTCCAGCGCCGAAATGCTAGGCAATTCTCCTCTGAACAAGAGTACCATCAGTAACCCCATACACGTGTTTCAGCCTTGTTGGGCATCATCAGTGAGGTGAAACTGTTGCCTCTCTAAGAACAGTGAGCAAGGGGTCCACGTCTGGATCACCCTGTTAACTTAGGGTGAAACCCAAAGTTAATTTATTCAAAACAAAGGGGGGTCTGGGAATCTCTCTACCAGCACGAACACAGCCCAATGACTTGTTCTTGGGTGAATAACCCCTGGGAGAGACTCTACCAAGTCTTTAGCTCACTGTCCCTTTCACAGAGAAGAAATTTCCCTGCATATCAGCCTTTGTCCTGCCCAGGGGCAGTCCAGCGCCGAAATGCTAGGCAATTCTCCTCTGAACAAGAGTACCATCAGTAACCCCATACGTGTTTCAGCCTTGTTGGGCATCATCAGTGAGGTGAAACTGTTGCCTCTCTAAGAACAGCGAGCAAGGGGTCCACGTCTGGATCGCCCTGTTAACTTAGGGTGAAACCCAAAGTTAATTTATTCAAAACAAAGGGGGGTCTGGGAATCTCTCTACCAGCACGAACACAGCCCAATGACTTGTTCTTGGTGAATAACACCTGGGAGAGACTCTACCAAGTCTTTAGCTCACTGTCCCTTTCACAGAGAAGAAAGTTCCCTGCATATCAGCCTTTGTCCTGCCCAGGGGCAGTCCAGCGCCAAAATGCTAGGCAGTTCTCCTCTGAACAAGAGTACCATCAGTAACCCCATACACGTGTTTCAGCCTTGTTGGGCATCATCAATGAGGTGAAACTGTTGCCTCTCTAAGAACAGTGAGCAAGAGGTCCACGTCTGGATCGCCCTGTTAACTTAGGATGAAACCCAAAGTTAATTTATTCAAAACAAAGGGGGGTCTGGGAATCTCTCTACCTGCACGAACACAGCCCAATGACTGGTTCTTGGGTGAATAACCCCTGAGAGAGACTCTACCAAGTCTTTAGCTCACTGTCCCTTTCACAGAGAAGAAATTTCCCTGCATATCAGCCTTTGTCCTGCCCAGGGGCAGTCCAGCGCCGAAATGCTAGGCAATTCTCCTCTGAACAAGAGTACCATCAGTAACCCCATACACGTGTTTCAGCCTTGTTGGGCATCATCAGTGAGGTGAAACTGTTGCCTCTCTAAGAACAGTGAGCAAGGGGTCCATCACCAAAATGCTGCAAAAACCGTACATGATTTACACCATCCAATGATTACGTCATAAGCAAAGTCATCAATACATCACCAATTACGACATCATTACATACTCTAGCGTGGGGGTAGTGACCAAATACAATGCCCTCCATGCCTTTGGATGGGCCTGAGGGAAATATGTGACCCCCTATACCACCGACCAGACCCGCTCCCCCATGTACGGACTGGTGAGGACTGCTCTAAGTGCCCCTGACCTGCCACCTCACCGTTCCACACCGAACCTAGGACTCTAACGTAAATCAGCAATCAATCTCCTTTCTAGCGACCCAAAAGGTTGAGCCCCTTGCTCAATTCAATGCAATGTGCTCCAACCTACCACCACAGGGACACTGGTCTACCAGCCAGGGGCCCTCCCCACCCACTTCCTGCCATTACTTATGCTCGTCACATTGGACCGTATAGGGCCAGCTTTCATCTCAATCGACCCCACTGGCCCCGGACACCCCAGAAAAAACTTATCACCACGCTGCTGCGCCCACCCAAACTAGACACCCCCTGCAGTTGATTCCTCGGTTTGACTTGCAGCCCTTCAATCATGCACACATATAGAAAACATTTGTCCCTGGCGTGAGCCATCCATAAATTTGTGGATTCTTTTCTCCGGGTTGGGTCGATCACTGAACTGCAATATCTCTGGCTGTAGTGAGGCCCACAGATACTATTATCACCCCAAAACCATACCCCTATTAACACAGATGGCACTTCCCCAGCCAGCAAGGCTGGAGTCATTCTCCCTGTTGTTGGGTGTCATCTAAAGATACAAAACAGGGCATGTTAGATACATATCAGACGTCAGGCTTGTCACACAACCACTTATCCAACCATGGCACAGGTACACTACACTGCATATCCCCAGACAGAGGCCACTTCTCCCAACCCCCGGTTCTTCACAGAATCACCCAATAACCAGGACCACATGATTCCTCTGAACCTCCGGGGGGGGCCTGTCCCATTGACCACGCAACGCAGGGACCACACCCTCATGCTCCCAGTGAAACCATCCACTTACCCCCATCTCACCTCCGGGATCGCGCCACCTGTTTGATGGCAACCTTACCGGCAACCTTACCCAAGACCCCCAGGACTATTTCCCACCAATGTTGACCACACTAAACTCAGACAAAAACCTGCAATGCCCGGGCAATCCGATGGCAACACCACCCGCTCCTGTGCACCTCCGAACACCGCAATGGTGAGTCCCACAAGTCCCTCGTCATCCTATTTCGCCAAGCCGCCTGCCACCAGGTACCAGCATCCCATGGCCCAAGAAACGGTACCAAGGGTGCCACGGTGCCACCTCCCATGACCTTTGCTGTCCTGACGCCACGCTGCACCCCACCTAAAGTGGGAAGACCGCAGCTACCAATGGCTCCAGGCACCAGGTCCAATTCCAGGGGACCAGCATATATCTCACCAACGACCTGTTATGCATACCTATGAGAACGGTACCCAGTGAGACCCTGGACTCTCAACCTGCATCCAGTTCCCCCATTCCAGATCCTGACCTATAGTCTCTAGTCCCCTGTCACAAGGACTTTGCACAAATCCTGTCCAGGCAGCAGGACTGCCACAATGGGGCAACATTTCCAAGATACCACAGCGTTACGCCTACCAAACTGTCTCCCAGAAAGGAAACCTGCCCCACTCAAAGAGTGACGCTCCTCGCCCAACAAGCACATTGCCCACTGACATCTGTGGGGGCCCCACCTACTTATGGCCCCCCACCTCCACTGTGTTAGGGACTGAGCCTCTATTACACAAGCTCCCCCAAGCCGTCACCAATGACACACTTTCCTTTCGGTGTGAGCATAGCCAAGCATACGGGTGAGACCTCTGCACAAACAAAACACAACCTGTTGAGAAACAGTACCCGGGGAGCCCCACAGACCCTCTGTCTGCCTCCAATGTCCTGTTTGGAAGGGGGGGTTTCAGATGAGGCAGAGGCCTGCAAGTGTGGTGTAGGGGATTGTGGAGGGCACTGGGGGAGGTAGATGTTGTTAGGGGCCACAGTGTGGCGAGGTTAGTGCATGCTTCGGGTACAGAGTACAGGGGAAATCAAATGCCATCTTAGAAAGTAGCAGCCATATTGAAATCAAGGCCTACATTCTGCACTGCAGCTAGGGTAACAGACCCAGGCCAGGAGCGTGGAAATAAGCATTTGCATGCAGGAAAGAGCTGTATCACGGGCATTGCTGAGAAAGGACAGAGCCACAGAGATTCATAAACCTTTCATTGTCTTATGTTGCTAGCATTCGTACCTTAGAAGGAATGCGCCATGCAAGGGCATGAGGAGGATGAGAGCTCCTTGCAAAAAGCGATCCTATGAGAAGGAGGACACAAGCCTCTGACCCCCACCAGTGGGAGCTAGAGAATACATTGTTTTTCTTTGTATAATGAGCAATTAACTGTAGATTCGCCTCCGCTTACATGTAAGAAGGAGCTGTGGGAAAAGATGGATAGAAGGGGCTGGAAGCAATGGCCTGGCATCCTTTATGGAGCAGGTAGCCTATGTATGGGGTCGCACCAACCAACCATTCGGATTTGTAACTTATGTAACTTATGTCACTGATGACGCTGTGTGCCTTTTTAAAGTGTTGTTTGTGCCGATTTCACCAAAATGTTCCGTGGCTGCCGAGCTCTTTGCTGGCAGATGTTTACTTTTTGCATTTGTACTGGTGTGATCGTTGAGGGGCTTATCTACTTTTTTAATGACCCCAACATGATCCCAGTGAACCCGCGAAGACGATGCTTCCAGGCTGCATCTCTGGAGGGGCCGTACCCACCTGCAGCGACCAGTCCCAATGCGCAACCTGCAGTCGTATAAAGTAGCTGTTTTTATGGTCTTGTCTTTGGAGTGTGGAGGGGCTCCTAGGAGGGTGCATCCCCAATTGGGACTCCGTGACAGAGGAGCTTGGGTGAACACGCAGATGTAAGTACACCTCATGCGAGTGACACCAACGAGAGCAAGAGTTAATGGGGGATGTAGTATGTGTGAATGAAAGGATAGTGTAAAAGACCACATTGAGTTTTTGGTATTTTATTTCTTATTATTATTGTTAAGAGGATAACGAGGAAAAACAGTGTGGGATCCTTTCTGAGTAAGGGGAGGAGGTGATGCCATATTTTCTATTGTAATGAGGGAATACAAAAGTGGGAGCTATGTATAATTGGAGGGCTTGGATTCCTATACGGAATATATTCTGGGTGGGACAAGGAGACAAGGTTAATGGTTGTTATTTTGGCCTATTGTTTTTTTTTGTGTTGAAATATTGTGTAGTAGATGGAGGCCAAGAGATGGCCCACGTAGGTAGTGTGGGTGTCAGGCATGCAGAGTGAGAGAGTGTGTGTGGGGGTGAAGGTACGACTAGGGGGAGACTGCGAGGTGGGAACGGAGGACTGGTACTGACATTTCTAATAACCTTATGTGCAGCGCATAACTAAAATGTTTCTCTGTGAACCCGAAGATTGTCATTATGGGGGTAATGACTCCGTAGGAGTATATTATAGTGGGTTGCCATTGTACAAGGATAAGATAGAGAAATATCACAGGCAGTGGGGGGCGGAGACACAAGGGGGTGTTCCCCACCCCTGGCCGAAATAGGGCACAAATAACAGGGATACTGAAACACATGAGCACGTTTCTAACCACCACATACAAAGGTAAAAAACTCCAAAAGAGGAATTAGATTTTGGAGCTGTGGAAAATGGTAGAGGGCATCGAGAACTGCAAGTAGCACAGACCCCAAGATGGTAGCACCCCAACCCAATAGTAGCGCAGCCAACTGCCCCAAATAGGGCTATACCCACTCATTGCCGGACCTTCTACAGGATACACCAACAGAATACATGTTGTTTCCTCTGCCACAGCATCACCCCCATATCACCCAGCATCTAACACTACTATATTGCGGGGTACAAAGTCACAGAAGGAGTTAGAGGCAGCGCAAGCAGAGTTGGCCTGATTGAGAGCAGTAAAGGAGGGGTGAGAGCAAACTGGGGTGTGGTTTGGACGAGTGGATGGCTGGAAACCTTTTGTTTAGATTGGATAGTACCGCGATAAAGGATGTGGAGATCGAGGGGTAGAAAATGTAGGCTATGTGACTTTGAGGTCAGACAGGGACGCAAAGAGAGACATGTGGGAAGGAGAATGGGACAAAGTAGATGAGTTTGAGGATGAGGAGGGGGATTCACAGGAGGCACCAGAAGTCCCGCTGAGAGTAGAGAGCTTGTGGGGGCCTCGACTGAGGAACAGATTCGGGTGGGTAGCAGTGGCAAGGGAAAAGGGAAGAGATGGATGGAAAGCGAGCAGGGGTGGGCACACAGCTGCCATTATTGCATAAAGGTCCATTATGTGCCTTGGGCTCAGATGGATAAGAAACATTTCATCAAAACACTGCAGGGGCGGGGAAGTGGATATATGAATTTGAAAAGTATGCAGCTGGGATTCCTTTGGCAGTGGGAGATATTAACAGTTTGTTGCAATTTGAGAGATCAGGCTGGGGATGTGTTAAGGCAGGGTATCAAGTGAAGTTAGATGATGATGCATATGATGGCGCACCCCTCAACAACATCCGAGTGCAAGTTTGGGACATGTTCTGGCAGGCATATCCCGATACAACGGACTTGCAGTCCATAATGCAGTACACCATGGGGGAAGATGAAGACCCTGCTAAGTACATTTTAAAAGTACAGGAGATGTGGCGAGCGGAGATGGGAGACCAGTGGCACCGATCCGTTTCTCTTTTGTTTTTAAAAGTATTAAAGGGGGATCACCCAGGGAAGTTTAGAAAGTGCAAGAAAAGATAGTGGGCATAGATGCGAAAGGGTGGGGCAAAATTCAGACTAATTATACAACATTGTAAAAATTAAAGAACGAGAAAAAGAAACGGCTCAGACATTGCAAGCTGAGGAAGTGAAACTGGTGCAGAAAGAATTTGCTAAAATAGGAGTTGAAGGAGCGGTAGCAGCAAACACACAGACAGATTCAGCGGAGCAGGCTGCAGTGCGTACGGATGTGAGCGTAGCAGTGTTTTGGCCAGGCAGTGAACAAGGGCAGTGGGGCGGTAGACCTCAGTCTCAGTATCCCGAATGGCCACAAGGAGGTTTGCATAAGCGAAGAGGAGGCTTTCAAGAGGGCAGAGGGGACAAGGGGGGCTTTGTTGGAATGGGACCCTAAAGTTGTATGAGACCCTCCCAGTGTTGGAGCTGCAGGACGTGGGGGCATTTTGTGAGCGAATGCAGAAGTAAGCAGAGGGTGGGATACACCCCATACAATCAGCCTAGCACTGCGGCACCACAGCCATATTCTTTCCCACCCCCGACGGCCACCTCGATATTCTATGAGAAACACCAGGCTTATATGCAGTTACCACCAAGACCACCACCCATGCAGGCACAGACCCCACCTAATGCCCAACCACAAGCGGCTCAGCAGAACCCCTTGCACGGAGGTCAAATGCCCACTACTAAAGTAGTACCAAATGGAACAGTAGCACCTTACTGGGGGGGTCAGCGTCATGAGGGGCAACCCTTTCACGTTCCCAGGTACCAACTTGAACCCTGATTAGAACAGCCCACAGAAAGCTCTTGTGTGGCCAGTCCTGTCCATGAGTACCCACCCTGATAAAGAACCCTTGGTGGGCGCTGAGATAGGTAATAAGCAATTCATCTTTATGGTCAACACAGGTGCCACTAAATCATGCATCAGTAAGGGAAACTTCCCTCTATCAGGTGAAACTCCAAACATGCAAGGCGTCTCTGAGCCTATCACCACGGTTCCCTGCAGAGAAGAGGTAGCAATTAAAATAGGAGGAAAAGTGCTACGTACACCCCTATTGTACTCAGAGTTCTCCTGATAAATTTGTTAGGGCAGGATTTGCTGAGTGAACTGAACATGACCATCTCCTTCACAAATAATGGGGTGGTATGTGCCACCCGAGTCATGTGCGCCTTGAGGGAAATGATCATAATACTCTCCAGAGATGGAGAGGTGCTGGTTCACGGCATCCCTGTGGACCAAGATATGTTTGTGTATGGGATCACAGTTCTACTTTATGCAGTGCCCCAGATTGGTAAGACATATTGGCGGGTACCATGGGATATCTTTTTTTGACCTTTAGTGACATCAAAGCTTGTGGCAGGGATGATACATTCCCTAGATGTACAGGGCCTAGTGGTATCAGCAAAAAGAATTGTTGTGGTGGGGACAGACTCTGATGGGTGTGAGTGGCATACTGTGTTGTGCATTGACCCAATGGTGCCTCTCAAAGAAGTGACAGATGCAGAATTGATTGAGGATAGGGTTGACGATGGAGAAATTGAATTAGCAATTTGTATCCCCTGCGGCATTATGATGCAATATTGCAAAGTGCAACGTTCCCACCCCCATTCACTGAAGCAGACTTAGAACAGGTCCCGGAGAGAATATGGACAACTAATGCCCACAATATATGGATTTTACAGGGTGTGGCCCCAGTTTGTAGTACACTCAATCCTGGCATGGTATTGCCTCGAGCAAAACAGTATCCACTGTCCAAAGGAACAGAGGAAGGAATAGGAGACACCATTGTTGCACTGTTAGATCAGGGAATAATTGTACCCTCCACCTCCCTATGCAACATGGCTATCTATCTGATAAAAAGGCAAAAGGATGGAGTTGGAGAAGGATACAGGTTCTCCACCCCCTAAATGACATTGTACAGGAAGAATGTCCTGTAGTTCCCCACCCTGTGAAGATTCTGTGCAGCATACTTAAAGAGGCGACCCACTTCACTGTGGTAGATCGCAAGAATGCTTTCTTTTCCATACCCTTGCACCACAACTAGCAGTACCTCACTGGATTTTTAAATGGGGAATGTGCTTTGAGCACACGGGATTGTCCCAGGGGTACTTTGAGTCCCCCAGTATCTTCAACAGAGTATTACACACCAACTGATGAAACATTCAGGTGACCAGTACCATCGTTCAGTATGTAGATGTTAGGAAAGATTTCTTAATTGTGGGTAATTTTCCTTCCATGTGGCAACCCCTAAACTTTTTGCTGTTGTTTTCACCATGATCTAGACTTTGCCAGAGAAGTGCAGCCTTCTGCCGCACTCCTCTGGGCTTTTTCGCTCCATTCTTACAGGGAAACTGACATGCCCTTAAAACAGTCAGTACCGGGAAACGTTGTTTTCCGTAGTTCTTTTATCATGTTGCAGCTTTCGCGCAACATGGCACAAGAGGGCACTGTAAGCTAAGTTACTGCTCTCTTGGGTCTCTAGTCTTCTACAGGTCCTAGACACTCTCTTTGGATTGTTAACGAATGGTGCAAGTGAATCACGGACGGGACTGGTGGCAGCGATCGTTTCTTTGTGTTTTGAGCTCCTTTTGGCTGTTTAAGCGCGTTTCTCGTGCTTAGCCCAAAATGGTGGCCTGGCTTCCAAAATGGCCAGACCACGAGGCTTGTTGTCCTGCCCACTGACCGTCTTGCCCCCTTCACCTTCCTCAGGTCGAGCCGACCCGGGGCCTTCCTTATTTGGGCATGTACTTTCCCGCGAAACACTGATGATTTTGCGGCCTTCTACAGGCCATGTGTGTGCCTCCAGGATGTGGGCTGGGATGTCTGGTCCCCATACACATCCTGGGTGCAAGAGAGTCTAGTGTGTCATGAATGCCTGGGACCACCGTGGTCCATGATAGGTCCACGTATGGTGTCAGTGTTTTGTGAGCAGATCTCCCATTGGGTCCCCTCCGTTTTGGCGCGAAGGGAACCGTGGATAAGAGGAGGCTGGAAACATCACTACCAGGTCGATCTCCTGAGTTCTCACGAACGAAGGAATACAGGAGCCAAGTATCCTGCAACTACGAGGCTGAACCAAGGAATCGCTGGTGACCCGCTGAAGGACTGCTCCTCTGCACTGCTGTCACTTTGTGAAACCCTTTCTACCTCTGATCGAACGAGAAGGCCTGTTCTGGTACTTCGACCCTTTGGAATAGTGGGAACAACTATTCTCAGCATCTTCACCATCTCCTGCACGTAAGCCTTCGGAAGTGTCTCTGGGCCATCCAGTGGACTAACCAGCCTACCCAGGAGTCTTGCTCTGTAACCGCCGCAGGTTGCTGCTGTATTACGAGTCCTTGCCACTCTCACACGATTCGTACACTTGGCATTCCCAGGTCTGAAGTGAGAAGTGTACATTGGGCTGAAATACACACGGCCGCTCCGTTGCCCTGCTGTGGTAACAAACTGAGCGGGTTCACTGCATTTGGGACATCCTCAACTCTAACTTCTGCTGCTGCGGAATCTACACAACGCCGAGACGTCCCCTGCTCATATCTGAACCTGCCCGCACTGAAACTGACGCAGAGAAGCCTGGGTCTGCCTGCATCAGGGACCGGTGAGTAGCATCGCTAGGAACTGGTCGCCCTCCTGCAGTAGCCCTTAGCTTTTCCCCACTGTGTCAAACAGCACGCCTTTCCGTACTTGCGCTCTGCTTCTGCCCACAGTGGAGGCGCCGCTTGAGTTGCGGAGCATCTTCATTTGTTCACCGAACTGAACTGCCTGATTCCCTCGAAGAGACTCCCCTTTGCCCATTGGCATCAGCGTGTGCAGGTACATTTCAGCACAAGGCTCCACTCTTCGTAGGGCTCAGACTTCCTTCTAGTTAGGTGCCTCTGAAGGCGGACTGGGTCTAACTATTATTGGCACTGCCTGTTTTCCTCCCCATCTAGGTGGTCTGCACATTTCGTGCGTCTAACTCGTTAGACTCGTTGGTAATTGGATATATATTGTATTTGATTGTGATGTGTTGGTTTACTTGAGTTTTATTGTGATTTCTCGCTACGGTAAATGTTACAAAGGCCTTGTAATAAATGTGTCTATATTTTTAATATAACACCTGCTTGGAGTAATTTGTAAGTGTCCTTGTTTTGTGTGCTCATTGCGGGCTTTCAGTCACCCTCACCACTCTTGAGACCTAGTCTTGACCGCCGCGATCGCTACCTTAATTGGTCTGGCTTGTCCAGAGGTTACCCTGTTCCAAGAAACTAGGCTGGCCTTCTGAACCTCTGCCCCTCAAGGACATAGTTCAGAAATCCATCTTAACAGTATATTATCTGCTAGTGTTTAGTGACAGTGAGCAACAGTGCAGGAAGGACACAGCCACCATTTTTTAGCTGGTACAAGGTAGACAAGGCGGTGCTGCAATACTGCCTCCAAGAAGTAATTTATCTGGGACAATTGATATTTGTCCACAGAAAGAAAATTATACCTGACCACGCTGCATCTGTGCGCAATGCTCCCCAGCCTAAGACTGTCAAGGAAATGCAAATTTTCCTCGGGCTGTAATTACTGCAGATCATGGATCATACACTACACGGCTTACACCAGGCCCCTGTTGCAAGGCCTTAAAGAGGCTCAAAAGAATGTCCACAAGCTTGTATGGACAGAGGACATGCTCACAAGATTTCATGACCTGGAAGAGGTCATTTCCACTGCCACAGTGCTAGCAACCCCTGATTACACATAATAGTTTTATTTGTTTTCTCATTCCAATGGCCAACTGATGACTGTGGTGCAGATGAGTACAATGGGTCATAAGCCATTGGCCTACTACAGTAGAGTGTTAGACTCAGTTATGCAGGGCCAGTTCCCGTGCAAACAGGTGCTTGCTGCTGCTGCATTTGCCAATGAGAAAAGCACCACAATGTTTATGGGGTGCTTTCTGACATTGTATGTGGAGCACGCAGTATTTGCCATCCTGCGATCCAAATATATGCTATCCACGCATAAGGTCATCCTGTCCAGTCCAAACATTCATATAGTTTGGTGCAAAACAATAAACCCTGCCACCTTTATGACAGAAATGTACACTGATGAAGACCTTGGAAGACATGACTGTGTGACCTTTGAATGCAAGGAGGATGACATACCAAAATTGAAATACAGAGCACTCGGGGGTAAGGGGGGTGGTTCTCTTCATTGACAGATCAGCAACTATTGATCAGGGGACAGGTTTGAGGCATTCTGGTGCAGACGTTGTCCTCCTGGTAGGTGGGGTGTATGAAACACTGGTGCAAAAAAGACTAATAATGCACTATTTGGTCTGTAGAGCTAACAGAGCTCACTGAGGTGCTTCAGACATCCCAAGGGTATCGCATTACCATGTATTCTGATTTGGCCTATATCACCACCAAGGTGCACTAAGGGCTGGTATAGTGGAAAAGAAGAGGGTTCAAGAGAGCCGATGTGTCCCCAATACAGCATGCAGCACGATTGGACAAGCTTATTGAAGCACTGTTCCAGCCCTCAATGTTGGCGGTGATGAAATGCACCGCCCATACTAATGATACAGATAGGGTCTCACTCAGTAACTCTGCTGCAGATGCGGCAACCAAGGAAGCAGGGTATCTTCTGATGCCAAATGTTTCTGAGTACACAGTACTAGCACGGGCCGGGAACAGCTAGCAGCCTCATATAATGCCTTCCCAATTGTGCAACTGATTGATTGCGCTCCACAGGAGGAGAAGGATATATGGTTGAAAAGGGAACAAAATCAGTCCCCTACAGATATTCTGTGGCATCAGGAAACATTAGGCACAGTAGTCATGCCGCATGAATTGCTGCTGGTCGCATTCCACCAGTTGTACCATCCATCCCATATGTAAAAACAGCATATTGCTGGAGATATTCAGGAGGACTGGTTTGTCCCTAATTTGCAAGAGGCATTAACTAAAATGGTTATTCATTGCACCACATGTCAGACTTGAAGCACTGGTCTTACTTTAAGAACTAACGAGGTAACCGTTTTGCGAATTACACATACACTACGCAGACATGGGGGATAGATGTAATGGGTCGAGTTATTTGATCATGATTGTATATCCTTTCTCCCGTAGGGTGGAGGTAGGTCCTTGTGTACATCCAGATGTTAAGTGTGAGGCCAGGTTTTTCATCAGAGAGGTTTCCCCTCGTTGGGGCATGTGCGATGTATTACAGTCTGATAGCGGCATGCACTGTTTCAATTAGTTATTTAAGGAAGTGTCAGCATTGCTGGGAATCAATCATTGGATGTGCACAATTTACCACCTCAGGCTAACAGGGTTGTGGAGAGGATCAAAATACTTTAAAAAAGTAAATCGTCAAAGCTCTGCACCACTTCCTGTAAGGATAATTATTTATCACCCCACAAGGTGGTAATGGGGTGGCGAATGCATATGCCCCTATCTCCCATCAGCGGAGCATCTGATGCACACAGATCTGCATACGTGTTAGGAGATAAATTGAGAAGCTATCTGTTTTCCCTAACTCATGCCAAAATGGATCTTCCAACAGATAGCGCCACCAAGGACTGAAGACCCGACCAGCACTGCATCTGATACACCAACAACGTCACCTTCTCTCCAGATATACCCCAGCAACTTTGCATACATAGAGACCTTTGTCCACCGATGGATTGAGCATAGATATAACGGCCCCTTTGAGGTCATTTATGCCAGTACCCTTGCAGTGAAAGTTCGAGAGTTGTGATATTGGGTGCATCTGTCTGATGTTTCACAGCACCCCAGCAGCACCCCCCACCCAAGTTCAGTAAACATTGAAGGTGCAAAATAAATAACGCACCCTCGCCCTATGAACTCATTCATTTTCCTGAAGAAACACATGCTACTACATATTGAGTACTGGCTATTGTTTAGTTTCTCTTTAAGTTTGTTTTTTGAGCACCCTGCACCTGATCTACCTCTGCGATAAACAAACGCTGTTATTCATTATTTGCACAAAAAGTGTTCTCTCTCTCTCTCCACTGTTTTGCAATGGATGTACACGCTTCTTACCACTCCATAAATAAAACAGAACACTCTTGTTTCTGTGAATATTCTCTTATAACACTATTTTCCTCCACGAATAGCTGTGTTATACACTGTGTAGCTGTTTTATTTGCTATTTGTATTTTTTGACTAGGTACATATTAAGGATGTAGTTTTGCATGGGGGGACATATAAAAGGGGGTGGAAATAGAAATGCAAACATTATTGATGGATTTCTAACATATGCCAATGCTGCCAATGCTACAAATATATTCCTATTAAACAAAGTAACTGAAATGAACAATACTGTGGCCTCAAAGACTCATGAACTGCCAATGATACATCTGTCATCCAGCAGCATATGGAGCGCTTACCAATGTAATTATTTTATCATTATTTCCTAATGTGTTTTCTGACATAATTGCAAATTTTAGTTTCTCTTGTAGTGTTCCACATGTTATTGTTTTGAAACTTTTTAAAAGACAAGTTAAAAAAGCCAATTACGATGAGTACTGAGGGCTCTGTTTAGATACAATAGACGATGTGCACCATCCAGAATTATGCAATAGTTGGTAGGCAGACATGAGCTCAGTGGGGGAAAAGAGGGTTGATGGGAGCCGGTATGTCTGTTCTTTGATACCACACAAGTCAGGAGCCCCCACGGTATTAATGCCACCAGAAACTCTGATTTTGGAGGCTCAATGTTTAGTTCATCTGACCTTGTGTAGATTGAGAAGCACTTTCCAGGCACAAAGCATGCGACTCGAGATAATGGATCCAGATCAACTGCAATGTGCCCAGAACACCAAACGCGAGCAGTGTTTGCAAAGACTCTACCTGAAACTGGAAGGTGTGAAGTTTGTGGCAGGAATGTGGCAGGAGACTACAATGAGCTGCATGGCAGGAGGAGTTGTGGGATTCGGAGAAGAGTTTCTCACAATAGTAAACGGCGTATGCAATCAGTACTGGAATGAGAATGTGGCAAAACTCACATGGATTGCGGCACTGGAAAAGCCAGTGAAAGTGCAGAAACAGGAAGGATATGACTATGTTTTTACATTGAAGGAAGTGTTTTTGTGTGGGCCAACAACAAGTGTGACAAGACGCTGTACATTCCAGATCTCAAGAAAGGCACAGCAGCATTGATGAACAGGTACTTGGTATGTGGTCAGTCGTCATTCCTGCACCTCCCGCCATCATGTAGGGGCACTTGCTCGCTGACCACATTGCAATCAGCTCTCCTTGTGATCCATGAAGAGAATTTTATACTGGGATCCCAGGGTTTTGATCACTCCAACAACAGGAACAGTGATAGATGCCCCCACTATGATTTCATTGCTGCTCCCCATATTCCTTGTCCTACCGGAGCATAAAAAGAAATAAAGGTTGCGCAGAAGGCAGAGGTCCAGTTACCTGTCCCAAGACTCATCACAGTTGCTAAAAATAATACCAGATCAATATAGACTACATAGCAAGGTATAGACATTCTTTGCATCACTTTTAGTGCCCTGAATTCAAGCAGCTGCGAATGCCAAATGGCTTCAGATTGTCTGGTGGGTGGTGATATAGTTAGCAAATGACACTGAGCAGGGCCTCAATGCTATCAAAGCTGAGATGAGTGTCATCAGATTAATGACACTGCAGAATCGTTCTGTGTTAGACTTACTAACCGCAATGGAGGGAGGCATTTGCCGCAAGATTGGCAATTCTTGCTGCATATTTATATCTCCAAACGATGCTGAGAACTATTCCTTGACACAAATTATAGGGACCCTACACATTTTTGTGCCCATATGCAAACAGAAGCTTGCATACAAAAGAGTGACTGGCTCAACAACCTTTTTTCTTGGGCACCATCCTGGATGGGGCGACGGTGAATCTGCTGGTTCCTGTGATGTGTTTGTGCTGGTTGATCTTTTGCACCTGCCAACTGAGGCTGTGGTGCTGTGCCGAAGCAGTGCCTAGCAGCATAATGATGGTCTCAATTGGGGTACAAGGTGCACCGTGCGGTACAAAAGATAGTGTGGTTCAAAGAGATGACCCAGAAAAGCCACGCATGGTTGTGATAGAGCAACGCCTTCACCCCCCAGGCACTACCAAAATTTCCGCTCCGGACCCTGAGAGGTATATAGAACACTGGACAGACTTAGCAGGGGATGGAGGGTGTATGTATATGACATATACCCCCGAGCAATATGCACAAGCAGGGGAAAGCTTACGGTCCATGTATAGGGCATGGGTACCAAAGAAAGGGTCACCACCATACCTGCAAGATGAGAGATTGGAAAAAGAAAGAATACATAAGGAGGAAAAGGAAAGGGTAGCTTGGGAGTTTGCTTATATAGTTTTAACGAAAGGGGGGAATGTTGGGAAGGGAGCACAATCATAACAGGCCCCCAAGCAGTTTTGGATGAGGCTAGAGGCCTGGAAGTGGGGTGTAGGGGCTTGAGGAGGGCCCATGGGTTATGGGGGTGTTGTTAGGAGCCACAGTGTGGGGAGATGCATGCTTCAGGTATAGATTACACAGGAAATCAAATGTCCTCTTCAAAAGTAGAAACCATATTGAAATTGAGGCCTACATTGTGTGCTGCAACCAGGGCAACAGGCCCACACCATGACTCTAGAAATAGTGTATGCATGCAGGAAAGAGCTGTATCACGGGAACTGGTGAGAAAGGTCAGAGCTGCAAGATTCATGAACCTTTCATTGTCATACGCTGCCAGCATTCATACCCTAGAGGGAATGCGCCCTGCAAGACCATGAGGGGGCTGAGAGCTCCCTGTGAAAAGGAATCCCATGAGAAGGAGGGCACGAGCCTCTGACCCCCACCCGTCCCAGCTCTAAGTAATAGTGCCCAGATGCCCACATCCAAAGCCCCTAGCATTCCAAGATACAAGCCAGTTCCAGACCGCCAACCATAAAAGTGTTAGAACCCCAGTCGATCAGATAACGTAGAAAGCAGGGTCAGGCTGCCTTCACCACTAGGCCATGTAATTTGTGCTGCGAGGTGCTGGGTGGGGTAAAACAACAAACCTAAAATGAGAGTGGGAAGCTTTGGACAAGCACCGTGTCTGGAACCAAGCTGGGGTGTTGAAGTTACAGTGGCCTCAATGTATCCTCTTTGCCCTTGTCTGCAGTACCAGGTGCACATCAGATTAGAGATAGAGAATGCACTGTTTTTCTTCATAATTAACTGTATTGTCGCCTCACTGATGTGCGAGAAGGAGCCCACGTGGAAAAAAATGGACAGAAGGGACCGGGATCAATGGCCTAGAATCCCTTATGGAGCAGTCAGCCTATGTATAGGGTCGCACCAACCAGCCATTCGGATTTTAAACGTATGTTGCTTACATCATTGATAATGCTGTGTGCCTATTTTAAAGTGTTGCTTGTGCTGATTTCGTCAGAATGTTCTGTGGCAGCAGAGCTCTTTGCTGGCAAATCTTTATTTTTATGGAAATAAACATTGCTCTCCTTGCAAGAGGTGTGCTGGGGCTTTTCCCTAGTGGATTGCATTTTTTTTGGTGTGAGCATTGAGGGGCTTCTCGCCAGTCCCCTGATCCCGATCTCCCAGGCCCCTGCAGGCCAGACCTGTCCCAAAGCCCTCCAGCCCCACCCAAAGTGGGACCCACACACAAATTGGCTTCGGACACCTAGCCTGCTGCCAGGGGGAAAGCATCTATCACCACCAGTCGTTCGAGGAACCATAAGGCAACCTGTCACTTAGCCTGGGCCTATGCCCATCAGAAAAAGTGTGAACCCTCTGTAGGCTCACCCCTTGACACTGAAACCCGGGGAGCCCCCAGACCCTTGGCCTGCATCCAGCGGCCTCGACTCTCGATCTCCCGGCTCCCACAGATCCTTCCTGCCCAACGTCCACCAGCCCAACTCCAGGTGGTACCACCCTGTCCATATGGCTCCGGACACTAGGACTGTTGCCAGGGGGCAAGCCTCCAACCCCCCCACCATGCCAAGACAAGCAACATTGAAAGAAACAGCACTCACCAGGGCAAATGCTGGGGCACCACACTCCTACCACTGAGGGCTGCCACCACAGGGCCAGTCTCCACCACACATGTCCAAAGGAACCAAAATCGCAATCACCTCTCTGGCAAGGGGGTGATGCGCTGCATGACCACCCAACCGGGCCACTGGTGCCCAACTCAGGACCAATACCAGACAACGTGCCGCGAACAGCAGCCCTGAAAGCAGGGGCCCTCACAACAAACATCTACTAACCTCACCAATCTGAGCCAAATAGCTGTCTTGCAATCGTGCCCAATTCTGCATGGAAGGTGACAAATACCAGAGTGTAATTCTGCAGGAAGGCTCAGCAGAAGGCCCACTGATGGCCTTCTGCCTTTTCCCCACCTTATGACCATGGAACCTGGCCCACGCTCAAGGCCCTCGGAATGAAGAAAACACCACTAGCATTGTTGATCCATGCCAGAATAAAAGACATGCTGCCATCGCTCCTTACCTTCAATGGAGGACGATCCATACCAGCATGCAATTCCTTGATTGGAAGCATAGCCGTACCAGAATGCCATTAGGCTGAGTCCAGAATGCCCTTTGCTCCCCTCCCTGTGCGCATACTTTGTGTCAATGACCCCTGAGGTCAATTCAGTAATACCGTATTCTTAACAGATAAACTAATTATAGCTGTGCTTTGGTGGGGTATATTTCCAGCCCAGCAGAACTCCCCTGCACCACCAAACTGCATTTTCAGCAGTTACAAGAAGAATGGCTGTGCTGGCTCTGCAGAGCACTTATTCCCTTGCATCAAAACTTCATTTTTAGCAGTTATCAAGAATAATGGCTTTGTTGGCTCTGTTGAGCACATATGGGGCGAGATGAAACATAGAACACCCTGAGAATAGCTGCAGATAGTTTCTTCATGTGCACCAAAAAGAAGAATTGAAAAGCAGCCTGGTGCAGCGCTGCTATTCTGAAAGCTCAAGACATCTAACTGAAAGAGATCATGTTCTGTGTTAAAAAGACTGTACACTGATACTATTTCATCTTTTCAACATTACGCAGTTTGGTTCCAGTAAGGCACATCCATGCCCATCTACTTTCAGGTTGTACACCAGCAAAGGAGGGCATTCCTCCCTGAAAGGCATTGTGTGTCAAGAAAAATCTATGAACAGCAGAGAAATTTGCTTCAGGCCGTATGACCCGCATTTACTTTTGCAACAAATTAACCTGTGCAGAGGACGTCAAAAATAAAGTTTTTCTCCCTGGCTATGCATCAATTACAAAAGAAAACTATTTCTAGCACCTTTCCCTATCATGAAATTGATCTGATCTGTCCATGCTGTTCTGAACATGTGTTTTAAAGAAACTGCATCTGGTGAAATCCCCATGTAAAATAAACATGTGTAAATTAGTTTTTTGCAACAGCAGTGAAATAACACTTTGAAAGTTAAAATGTGAAATCATCCCAAATACTCGCACAAATATAGTATTTTAGGTGAGGATGGGGTTTAGTTTAAATGTATAATATATTTATTTACAAAAAGACTGGATTTTGTGAAAGAAAGAGAGAAAAAAATGTTTGAAAGCAGTTTGAGACCAGCAGGACCAGTTTGCCAAAAGGAGAACACCTCAAAGGAAGCCCCTTTCCCAATGAAAAGACCAAGGTGTGAGAATTTGCAACCTCATCAGACGGAATGGCATTTCCCCTAGCATGGAACAATGGACAGCCCTGCCACTGAATTGTGAATTCCTCTGACACCTCTCCTCAGCTTCAGCTGCCTAGGATCAAAGGTGAATCCATAGCAACCCTGGGAAAAGCTGACCAGAGCATGACATGTGGCTGGGGGTTGGAAAGGCTGCCCATATTTGGAAACAAAGCCAGCCCATTTGATTTCAAAGACTGCTCATATCAGGACATTTATTTTAGTAATCTAAAGAAACAGTAATGTGAAGTTATGACAGTTTGAAATGTCATTTTTGCGCCATTAAAACAAGACATTGTAGGTTTTTCTGACATGTGGTGGGCGCAAATGCCAGTAAAATGTCATTTCTAGGGAAAGAGTACATGGTACAGTTTTGAAACTTAATGAAAATATTCCCAGTGATAATATGTATATATGTAGACAGTTGTAGAATTTTAGGTGACATGTTTTCCATGGAAATGGCGAAAGGTTGGCACAATTACTAAACTGCATCACACTGACTTGGGATTTCGAAAAGCATAATCCTTGTAAAATATGGAGTCTGCCTATCTAATTTTAAGGAGGATAACAATTGTAAATATAGGGGTTTGGTGTCATAACTGTTTTTGGTAAAAGTAACTATGGCATGACAAAGCACCTCATAAAAACGCACACACAGTCCAATCTGCTCAGAGTGAGGTGGCAACCTCCTCAGGCTGACCTATCCAATTTAGAGGGATGTCTAGCTTAGTTCTACCCACATAGTAAAAATCCTCTGATGTCATCCGGTCTATATAAGGTGGAGACGTACAGACAGACAGGATTCAAGAAAATCCAGCATTCATAAATCAACACCCTGAGATCCAGACATTCCAAATTCACCCTGCAAGAGTCCAGACTCCAGAGCAAGGCCAGAACCTCCTATACAGGCATAACCACTCTCCAGAATTAAAACCCTACAAAAATCCCAACAATTCAGGGAGACAGGGAAAAAGGCTGAACCCTTTTGGGATTATCCAGTGACCAGACCAGCTTTGCCCAGCTGACGCACCCCGCTGTCTATGGTGACCAGACCCCGGTTGCCCTGCTGTGTCCCTAGAGTAGAGCCCAGCTGTTGTCCAAGTGACCAGATCTTTGTCCTGTTTCCGGATGCCCACCTGGCTGTCCAAACTATTCCATTCAAGTGCTTGTTGTAAGTATTTACCTTCCCCAGTAACCAAAAATTGCATCCCTTGCTTTGTTACCTGGTTTTATGTCCCATCCCATAGAAATCCCATACATACCGTAGCAAAATCCTTAAAATTGTCAGAATCCTCTGTGTATCCTTTCCTTAGGAAAATATGTGTTAATCTCCATGTGTTAGTACCATTCTTTCCAAGTCATTTCAGTCCGTTGTATAAGTCCTTAGTACTATTTGGAATAAATTAATTAATTTCCATATAAAGAGACACACGGCGTGAAGGGGTTAAAATTGCAAATTAACCTTTTTCGCGGGCAGCGTTCCTCTTTTCTTGCCACTAAAATATTGGGCCTCATTACAAGGTCGGAGGTAACCTTGCCTGTAAAACCGGCAAGGGTACCTCCAAACTTGCAAGAAAGTCTGGCACCCACGAATGGACAATTACTGTGGTATTCTGGCCCCTCCAGACCCGGTAATTGCGCTTTCGCGGGTGCTGGAATCGGGTGATACCCATTCCCATTTAACCCCCTCAATGGGAATGGGGATGGCTGTAGCACCGGCACGGTTCATAACGGTGCCTCTGCTGTAGGCATGCTGTTCTCGCGGGTGCCTTTCATTCCGCCAGGTCAGACCTGGCAGAATGAAAGGCACCTGCAGCACAACTCGGATTTTGCCGGTGCAGCAAGCTTACTGGTTCTGTTGTATCCAGACTGGCAAGCTTGTAATGAGGCCCATAGTCTCAGTAAAACTTGTCATTTTCCTTTTAAAACCGATTTTCCCTATGTAACTGCTTTCATAATAAAATCTGATTACTGTTCCTATCAACAATCCCATACTGTCATCAATCCAAAGTTACCCTTTCACTTTCATATCATACCTGTGATGCGCCTTTGTACCTTAGCATTAAAACTAATCTCCGAATCTGTCTGTTTAGCTCATTTTCCAAGCCATTTTGCTATTTTAAACCAGTGAAACGTAGCAATTGCAATTCTGCCACGTGTGATTCTTGCTTGACTGCTTTTCCTTCCAAAGTCGATTTTCTACACTGTGTGCCCCTGGTTAGTACAATTCTGCGCACAAAGCCCATCCAGAAGAAATCAAAAAAGACAGACGCTGAGAGAGACAGCAGCTGACAACGAGAGAGGGAGAGAGAGGGAGGGAGAGAGAGAGAGACATGCGGAATGAAAGAGAGACAAAGACACTGACAGAGACTGACACTGGCAGAGACTGAGATTGACTGACACTGGGGTAGATTGTCACTGACAGAAACTAAAAGATACTGACACTGATAGAAACTGACAGAAAAATAGGCAGGCATTGACAGTAAGTGAAGGTGCCATTGTCAGAGACTGACAGAGACTGACCATCAGAGACTGGCAAGACATGGCAGTGAAAGAATGACACTGAAGGAAACTGCCAGAGAATGACACTGGCATTAATGATGATAGAGACTGGCATACACACACTGAGAAAGACTAGAGACTGACACTGACTGACACTGATGGAGAGATGGAAACAGACAAGGATAGACTGACATTGACACAGAGAGATACTGACACTGATAGAGACAGATATTTACTGACAATGACAGAAACTGACAGTGAAAGAGCTACAGAGACTGGCACTGACAGAGAGAGATTGACTGAGACTGACACTGACCAGGAAGAACACAGAACAAGGTTAACTCTGATCAAGAATGATGTTGACAGAAAGGGAGAGACTGAAAGACCCTGACAGGGAATGACAATGACCGAGAGTAACACTGACAGAGACTGACGCTCACATAGATTAATTGGTACTGGTAGAGACTGACTGGCACCTGTAGAGAATGACACGCATACATTGACAGAGAGAAACTGCCATAGACTGAAACTTAGAGAGACTTATAGAAAGTGCAGGAAAGCGCGCGAGGGAGAGTAAAGAGAGACAGAGAAAGAGAAAGCGTAAGATCAGTCTATAATGAGCCCGATACTGCTAACAGTGTTATAGTGCTTCGGGTTTGGGCACTAAGCGCTTGTTATGTTTTATTGAAGAGGTTCCCTAATTCACAACTATCACCACTAATGTGTTATTCTATTGACACTGAGCTGTGCCTGGTGTAGCTAGGTGTTTCTCAATGTTCGGGTATCAATAATTGAGGGGGGCTTTTTTTCAAGGAAACGGTGCCTGGACAGAGAAGTACCACTCTCCCAACCTGACGATTCTAAAGGGTGCCTGTTCCCGGATACATTAATTCTGTTCTGCTCAAAGAGTGTGGCCGCTGGATGTTGTTTGATCTTAAGGAATTACGGAACTGCGTGATAGAAAGCGCTGTGTGCAATGCACATGAGTTTGAAAATTACACCTTTTCTGGACAGGCAACCAGTGCAGGGAGGCTAAGGAGAAGCAACACGTGCAGGGAGGCTAAGGTAAAGCAACCAGTGCCATGAGGAGGAGGACAGGCAACCAGTGCAGGGAGGCTAAGAACAGGAAACCAGTGCAGGGAGGCTAAGGAGAAGCAACCAGTGCAGTGAGGAGAACAGCCAACCCGTGCAGGGAGGCTACGGGCAGGTAACCAGTGGAGGGAGGCTAAGGAGAAGCAACCAGTGCAGGGAGGCTAAGGTGAAGCAATCAGTGCAGGGAGGCTAAGGATAAGCAACCAATGCATTGAGGCTGAGGACAGGCAACCAGTGCAGGGAGGCTAAGAACAGGAACCAGTGCAGGGAGGCTGCGGGCAGGTAACCAGTGCAGGGAGGGTAAGGACGGGTCACTAATGCAGGGAGGCTAAGGACAGGCAACCAGTGCAGGGAGGCTAAGTAGAAGCAACCAATGCAGTGAGGCTGAGGACAGGCAACCAGTGCAGGGAGGCTAAGAACAGGAAACCGGTGCAGGGAGGCTACGGGCAGTGAAGGGAGGGTAAGGACAGGTCACTAATGCAGGGAGGCTACGGACAGGCAATCAGTGCAGGGAGGCTAAGGACAGGCAACCAGTGCAGGGAGGCTAAGGACAGGTAAACGGGTCCCGGAAGCGAGCTCTAAGTAAGCAGTTGCAGATGCATTATAAATTCACTCAGTTGGGCACGCTTTAATAGGCATTGCCTTTCAACTGGTACACCTATACTGCCCCTATACTGCCCTAAACCCCCACCTATGGACACATTTCATTGTTTTTTGCTCAGATCTGATTTACAACAGTGAGTCAATGATGCATCAAGGCGACCTGGGGCCTCATTACAAAATAACCTCTTTGTTGGTAATAACACCATTACAGGTTTGACAGTATATACATCTGGCGATCTTGCAAAGCAATACCACTGTCTGTAAATATTGCCGCAGTAAAAGGTGGAGTTTGAGCCCAAACCCCCATCAGTTATTACCTACATATCACAGATGGATGAAAATGTTTAAAAACACCCCAGAACATTGTTACGTTTTGTTATTGAACAGAAAGGAAGTGCTTGCCTTCAGTGTGTGGGAAACACCTTTTTAAGGGGTAAATCTGCAGGGGTGGGAAGTAGGCATCACAGATCACCTCCCGCTTGCCACATGTCCCACGTAATGCATGCCAGGGTCAGGATGCACCCTTTTGTGCATTAAAATAAATGTGCAGTGCTGTCCTGACCCACTACCATACACTATTCATTTCCACCATTAAACAGAGGGTGGGAACGAATAGACATATAAATACAGCAAGTGGTATTTCTGGAAAACCACCGTCAGTATTCAGGTGTAATCAGTACTGTTAGAACTGGGGCAGTGGTAAAGGTGGAATTATAAGGAACACCCCCGGGAGTTGGCGCCTGGAAACACGTGTGTCTAGGCGCCAAATGTCCAATAAAGAAATGAATGCATAAATAAATAATGAACTGCACAAAAACGCGCCCAGCCTGTAATGGTGCCCTGGTGCCTTTCCTCTTTCTGCAGGTGCACATATTATCCACAGCAAGAGCTGGCCTCGAATCCTTCAGCCAGTCTCACACGTCAGTACTCCCACAGCCCGATGCTTCCAGGAGGTAAGTTACCCGCACATGTGGGGAATGACGCAGGTGGGAAGGGGCTTTCATGTTAAAGCATGTCTCCCTGAGCAGAGAGATGGCAGCTCTTCTGTAGGCTTGATACCCTAAGGGGTGTAGATCATGAGACCATTGCCTGCCCTAGACTGCAAGGGCTGGTGGTTATAGATTGGGTGTCAGGGGCATATTGCCGGGGCTGGTACCCTAGCTTTGCCAGCTGTTGGCTAATGGTGATCCAAAGGACAGGTATAGTTAAAGAGATGTGACGAGAGGCTAGGCCCATGTCTGCACATATGAACCTGTGCAATAAGTCACAGCAATCACACGCACTGCATCTATTCATATTGAAACTTAAGACCCAAGAAATGAGATGAAAATGGCAGAGCCGTACACAAAGCACAGAGATCACATCACAATGACTGCATTGCACGATTAGGAACTGTTTAGAGAAGAGTCATAGATGTCCCAAATAATGCAAGGAAACGCAAAAGGTGTGTCCACCAAGCAAGAAAATACAAGACAGGCGGCGATACGAGATGGACCAAATGAGATGTCAGTGATCTAGTGATCAAGTGATCTAGTGTAAGGAAAATCCACAAAGGAAAGCGTGGAGGGTATGCTATGGGCATCAAGGGAAAGGCAGTCAAACATCCACCCAGTGGGGAAAATGTGATGCCCGGAAATCTTCCCTCCTGCCCTTCCCCGGCAGCACAGAGGGAGTGATATAGTTGCGTGAGCGCCAGACACTCACACGGGAGAGTAGAGGTCCCCTGCGGCCAGACACTGCTCCTCAGAGGCACGCCATGGGGACCAGATGAGGTTCCTGCTTAGGAGGTATTACCTGACTGATCTTGCATCAAACATTATGAAGCACTCGCCCTGCCATGAGAATGATGGCGACGGGGCTATCTGCTCGCAGTGCGCACATTTGTCTTGCATTAACAACTTGACAGCGGCTGTTGGAAATTGAAGCATTCATTTCTGGCGGCACATTGACTTGGAACGCCCCCCAAGAGCCGCTGCCTTGAGATTCTTTCTCTCCTTCACTCGCAGTAAACAGACGGGTATTGATGACAATTACATTATTGGTATGGATATCATTACAGTGATGGACGATGGACAGAGAACGTGTGTTTACAGCGGTTTTCTATCAGTGACTAGATGACAATAGGATGAAAATGCTACAAAGGACATTTGTTTTTTGGTATGTATTCAGACTGATTCAATGAAAGGCTAGTCTAGTTGGGTGACAAATATAGCATCAAAATCAGTATTAAAATAAAAACTGAAGGCTACAAAATTCTAGGTCCAATCACAAGCCACATATAAGAAGCAGCTGTGACACAGAAGCGGACCCCGTCCAGTCCTTCAGGCATACGCAGTAATACTGAGTGAGTGAGTGAGTGAGTGAGTGAGTGAGTGAGTGAGTGAGTGAGTGAGTAAACTCGTGCTTCTATGTTTTTAAAATAATGTTATTTCGAATATTTTGAACATTTCTTCAGATCAAATGGTTTCTCCCTCAAACACCTTGAGTATGAACAGAGATGTATTTCAATTCATGAATAGAATGCTTGAAAGAGTGAAGATAACGTGTGATGGAAACAGAAACACAATCAAAGAATGTAAGCAATGGATTGTACAGGAAATAGCAATGGCTCTTGAATCCTTTATAATATGAAATGATGCAAAGTTGGATATAACAAAATAATTTGGTCATTTTCCCCGCAGAGTGTTGCCTTTCTTTGTGAATAAAAATCCCGATACACATGTCTAGCCATTTATTTATTTATTTACTGGGCATTTGTAAGGCGCTTATAAATAAAAAAAATGCGTTTTCAAAGCACCCAATTGAGAATTGACCCTTAAGGCCAGAGGATCCTGGGTGAGAATTGAAATCAACACCAGTACATTGACCTGTAAAATATTGTGAGAACTCACTCGGTCGACAAATATGGCAGACCCACCATATGCCAGAACACTTTGCATTACATTGTGTAAGGGTGTCCCTAATTATGCTCAAACCAGAATAAATACACCCCTATAGGGAAATAAGGCAAAAAGCTGATCTTGCAAGGATAACAAGTTTAATCTTACAAAATGAGGATGGCAGCAAAGGACTCAGCTGACTGAACAATCTTCTCCTGTCCCTCTTCCATTCCTTTCTGCCAAAGTAGTTTTAGGCAGGGGTTTATATGGGCCTGGCGTGCTGTAGTGGCGTCACTGGATATGGATCATAGCTTCATCCCAATCTGTCAATTTTCCATAATAGGGATGCTCCAAAGCCTTCTTTCTTCATTGTCAGCAGTTTTTTCAGAGCATGCTAGCTTATTCAAAAACACCCAGCAGCTCTGCAGACATTTACAAACCTTGAGGCCTAGACCAAGGGATGAACGAAACATTTTTATAAACAATTGTCATTCATTCTATCCATATTTCACTCCTCCTACTAACGTTATCTGAGCCCTGTAGTCTCCTTCACACTTTATTTTTATAATTTGTCCCATTCTGCATTTTGTCACACAGAAATTGTCATTCCAGTTTTTAACCTGCATGGACGCTTGATGGACAGTAGACAGCTGGTGAGTCCGTTTGTGTGCTGCCAGTACTTGGCCATAGTGACAAACACTGCATGAGCGCCTGTGGTCAATTTCTAGAATCCCATAGGCCACATACTACGATTTTACAATGCCTACGATCTGACATTACACATATATCCAGCTAATAGTTAAGTGTGCCTTATATTTAGACAATGGCTCCTTCTTCAGTGTTTGCTTGTGTCTGTGTATGTGATTAAGTTGGCATGAGAGAGCCTTCCCCCCTAGTCCATTATAGCGCCTTAAATAGGTCTTGCATAACTCTAAAGCACTGGTGGGTTCGGGAGGACCCTGGTTCGTTCCCGAGATCAAACATATTTCCAGAAATGTTATTTGGCAGTGCCATACAAACTTTAAGTCCAATACTGAAGGCCAGAAAGGCCAGAGTGGCCTAAGCTGTGCCTGTTGTGAAGTGTTTACCTCACTGCCTTCCTTTCCAGTGAATGTCGTCATGTATTCTTCCTCTCTTCACCTTTCTTTTCTTGTTTCCCTCTAAACCTACTATGACTTTTTTTCCTCAAGCAAGGTCTCTCCCCCCTACCCCATATATGTTCACTTGACCCCCCCTCCCTCCAGTTTCTTTATTTTCTGATGGGCGCTTTCACAACATATTATTTAGCAATGATGGACTACTGCACGCTGCAAGTTAGCCTACATTTCTTTTAAATGATACTTAAGGACATACTAGAGAAAGATTCTTAAGGTTTTTGGAATAAATTAAAAACACTGCTTTTCTGAAAATCTCCATAGCATTTTGGAGTGATTGTAGTCAATTTATGCCCACCTGTTACATTTTCTGTAACGTTTTATTATATATGTTCAGCCTTTAGGAGCTTGCTAACTGACCAGAATTTTAAGAGAAATGAGCAGTGGAGCACATTTTCAAAAAATCTTTCACATTTGTATATATGGCGGACATCTCAAACCACCCTCTCCTATTATTTAGTCCTTATTCCCCACCCCCACCCCTTGCAACCCCTTAGCCAACCCCCTATATTTTTCAATTAGTTTATTTGTTGAACATTATTGGGCAAAAAACAAATAAAAAAATTATACTGGCGATGTAACAATCTTGCACAAATGTATTTGTTGCAGAGATGCCCTTCTCCACATGAGTGCGTTCTATGATTTCTTTATGGCCTTCTATGTATTTGTGCTCTGGATCAAGTACCAAAAGCTCTGAATCGCTAACGATCTAGGACCTCATTGCGGAGGCTGCAACAGGGACATCATTTCACCAAAATGCCAGGGATTGCGGAAATGACATCACATGACCGTTGACCTCTGGTGACATCACAGGAAGTGATGACATTTGACCCCACCTTGAACTGACATCAAGGGAAGTGATTGAAGATGCCCTTTCACCCCTTGACAAAACAGGAAGTGGCATTACATAGCATTGTTTATAAGTACACTAAGAGAAATATGGTTACGATATCACTGTAAAGTGATAAACATTTCATAAAAGAATGCATCACCATATGCATCGTTAATATCAGTGCGTATAGGCCCATATTACCAAATTACTGTGAATGCAAGCAGACGTCCAAGGCCAAATGATAATGATGTATTTTTATATAGCAATTAAGATTAAGCGCTTCATATAGAACAAATATACATACAATATTACCCAACCTGTGTTAGTACTCATTTATCAACCTCAGCAGGATGAAAGGCTGAATTGACCTTGCTGGGAATTGAACCTACAACATGCAGATCACACACACATTGCAGCAGCAAGCGCTCAACCCACTGAGCTATCTTACCACTATGCTATCAGAAAACCAGCCACTCCAGAAACAAAGATCTACTGCTGTCCACAGCCCACAGCTCACAAGCCTCAATTAAAGAAAAAAGAAAAGGAAAAAAATGTGTTTTACATTTTCTCTTAGGGGTAGCAAGGGAGGCCACAGGGGTAGCCAGGGAGGCCACAGGGACAGCAAGGGAGACCTCAGGGGTCGCAGCTGTGACCCCTGGTGACTCCTAAATGACGTCCATGGGCTGCAACTCACCTGCTTTGCGGGTTCCAATTTTCGCACCTTTAATTGTTATTTGTTAAATATTTTATCTTTGTACAAGCAAATATAATTATTATTCAATCTTGCAGTACACCTAAGTGAACAATGTCTTGTTGTACTCTCTCAGAAAGAGGGCTCTGCTCAAGTAATTCCAATTAGTACTCCCTCTTTACTAAATGCACCATTGACTGATTTAAGGCAACCAAATGTCGGAGTTATTGCTTCTTCCCGGTATAATATGATGGGAAGTACCACACCACTAAGTAAAGATGTGGGAGATCAAAAGGGGCAAAGGCGACTCTCGGACTTATGGCCTCCAAAACGGTTGGAATCTGTAGAGACAAATAAATCTGTGGTTGTACATAAAGCTCTTCAGATGACAACTCTTTTGGTTGAAATAAATTATCCACCACTGAATAGGGCTATGGTCCTTCGAATCTTTCACGCTGTTGTTGGATTACGTGTTATATGTACGGATGATATTCGAATAGTAGACCAAGTTGATCACAGTAAAACAAGTATAGCAAATATCCGGTGTGTCTCTAATTCTATTCTGGAATACATTCTAAAGTTCGAAACTGAAATATTCAGAGTGGGTTTTTCTTGTGAAAATATTCACCATTTTGAATAAATGGAAAAACGGATGGGAACTTAATCTTCTCACTAATAATATCCAGCAAATAAAATATTGGATAAAAAAGAAGATTAAAGGGTATGATCACGAAAATAGTATGGTCACACTTGCCTGTAAGTCACATAGTGGTCCTTTTTTTTTTTTTTTTTTTTTTTTTTATTTTGATATAGCTGATTACATCAACTTTTCAAAATCAACAGTTATTATATATCATCACAATCTCATATGTAAGTTCAAGGAGAATACATAAGGAAAAGAATTACAACTTTAAGCATATAAGTCACAATGATAAAATGACATATGCAGCAGTGAAGTGTCTGCTTGCATTAAGACCAGTAGGAATAGCTAGCATAGTCAGCATTTAAGAGAGGCGACCAATTGTTACTTTCTCAATTCTAGATTTGGAGACATTTATCTTAATACAGTATCATTTCAACGTACTTATAACAATATCTCATCAGATAGAATATTTTCTAGAAAATGAATAATGGCCTTCATAACTGAGAATCTGGTGCTCTTAAATAAAATACTCCAAATTTCATTTTCGTCCTTCTCCATGTACAAACTCAAGAGATTTTTACAATGTTTCTCACGAATAGTATTCAGGTGTGGACATGACACAATTAAGTGTTGGAGGGTTTCCTTTATGCGTCGATTTTTACAAAAACGACAAAAGTTAAGATCTGCATGAATAATTTTGCGCCTGACTAAAACCTCCCTTGTCAACCACAGGTTCAAACTCATTCGTAGTAGTTTATTACGAATGTTTGCCGATGGACATTTCAGGAGGTAGCCAGCCGCTTGTCCTAGGCGTTTAGACCCAAATAGGTTAGGATCGAAGTCTTTGTATTTTGTACACAACTCATAATTTGTGATCCAATCCCAATATAAGAATTTTTTCTTTGCACAAATCGGATTTTCAATAAGGAATTGTAAGGAGATGTTTGCCCCGACTAATGTGTTTAATACAAGTTTCCGCCATTTCTTAGGAAAAGGCGCAAAAGACCCAGATAACTGACGAGCTACTGTACTCAAGATGTTATTATTGGTGATTCCAAGCAGGCTTTTCCGAAAGAAGGCGCACATTCTCCATTTCACTCTGCTATGCAGAGAATTCAAACCCAATTCAAATCTTAATATGGGCAGGGGTACACAATTTGGGAGTCGCAACACCCTCTTCCAGAAAGCCGCCTCAAGTCTGTCCCATGAGTTGTCATTAGCGTATAATTTCGATTCAGCGCCATAGAGCAGAATTGGAACCACCTTTTGTTCATAAAACATCATGATTTGCTTCAGCGTGAATTTCCCGTATTTGTATACAAGAATTTTGGCTTGCGATATCAGACTCAACAATTTTGAGTCCAGGATATGTGTAGATGCGTGATCAGTGACAGTGTTTTTGATGATTACACCCAAATACTTGTATTCTGCAACAATTTCCATGAATTGATGTTGCAAGGACCACGACCCCTTATACATTTTTGATCTTCCATGGGGCCTACAGACCATAATTTGAGATTTGGCCAGATTGATTGTAAGATGGTTTGACTCCGCATAGTGTGAAAGGGCAGTCAGCAAATTTTGCAAACCCTTCGGAGTCTGAGAGACCAAAACCAGGTCGTCTGCATATAGCATCCACGGGATGCGTTGGCCACCCAACTCCGGAGCGTCGGCGCTAATGCCAAGAAAAGATAGGCCCAAATCAGAGATGAAGAGATTAAACAACGTGGAGGCTAAGATGCATCCCTGCTTAAGCCCTACAGACGTTGGAAAAGGTGCAGATAGTAGGCCTTCACGTGTAAGTCGGACTCGCATGGACGTGTTTGTGTGAAGATGTATGATTAGGGCCATAATAGAACTGGGGCAGCCAAAAGCTTTTAATTTATTGAAAAGGAGGTTCCGATCTATAGAATCAAAAGCTGACCGGAAATCTATGAATGCGAAATATAGATTTTGTTTCCTGGTTACATATTGGGATTTCAGCATATTGATGGTAATGATATTGGGGATTGTCCCCAATCCACTGATAAAACCCGATTGAAGAGGGTCCCGTCTTAAATGATTTTCTGTCCACTCATTTAGTTCTCGTAAAAGGAGTCGACAAAAAATCTTTCCTGAAACATCCAATAATGAGATGGGTCTGTAGCTTGCCGGACATGCACGATCACCCTTTTTGTAGATTGGGATGAGAATTGATTGCCTCCAGGTCATGGGAATTTTTTGGGAGATATTAACTGCTTCAAACATAGAAAATAATATATCAGCCCAGATATCAGGGAATTGCTTTAGATGCATATTACTTAGGCCATCCGGGCCAGGAGCCCTGGAATTACTGACTCGTTTAATTAAATGCACAATGTCTTCTTTGGTAAAGCATAGATTGAACGCAGTGTCAAACTTTGTCATTGAAGCAGTTAAGACTCCTTGAGTGCTAGCAAATAAGTCAGAGTAATAACATACCCACGCATCCTCTGAGACATCATTTGTCTGAATGGCGACCTGATGGCCAGATGTTATTTGATTTATAATCTGCCACGATCGAGACAAATTTTTAGATGCCATGGATAATAACATATTTTCCCCATCATTTTGATACAGTTTGGCTTTCATACCTCTTGTCCAATTTCTATAGGACGTTTGTATCAGCGAGAGAGCAGCCTGACGTAATTCAGGAGACAGTTTGCAAGCCTTCCTTTTCTCAGCCCGAGCTATGGATTTTTTGGTTCTAATCTCATGATTGGGTATGTGCAAGTGCGGTGTTTGTTTTTGTTTATGCATGATAGAACATGGTTGAAAGAGCTGCATTAGATCATAATAGACACCATCAGACAAATAATCGCTCACAACACTATTAGATAGTTGGGCTTGATAACACGATCTGAAGGCTTTTAAGGAGTGTTCCGTCCACACTAGACGATTTCTTGCCGGATTCACATCATAAGTCCCTTTGAGATAGATCGATTGTGACTTGGTGACTGTTTTATTAGTGCAACAAGTTGTGTGCAGAATATTGTGATCACTTGAGTTTGATTCAATTACACGAAAATCTAGGACCGTATTTAACATTTGCGCATTGACATAGGTAAAATCAATAATCCCGGAACTACATGCCCGATGCCATGTAGGTTTTGGAGGGATATCTTGAGAAAAGGCCCCGTTTAGCATGTATAGATTATGTGATTTAATAAACATTAACCACATGTCAAGGCGTTTTTGTTCAGATTTGGAGGAAGGCCCCAGACAATGTAGATTTAAATCCCCTGCTAAATAGATCATGTCAACAAGCCCATCCAACATGATTAGATCAAAAGCATGTGTCAGTGACTCAATGAAACTATCATCAGAAATACCCGCAGGATTCCAATATATGTTAATAACGGCGTATGCAGAGCCCTCTCCCTTCATTCTGGACATTTGTATATACTCATTCGGACAAAACCACGGGGTTATTTTCAGACCAGAGGATTGTTTGACAGCGGTTAGTAAACCAGAAGTTGGGCGCCCTACACGATGTTTTACTGCAAGCGCTAAACAGACGTCATAGTTGTTCCAGGACGGGACGCTAGTCAGCCAAGATTCTTGAAGCAGAATCACATCGTAATTCAGCACATGATGCGTATGATTATTGATTAGATGTCGATTCCCTCTCGAGTTCCAACTGATAAAAGAGAGAATAGATGGCGCAAGAGTTGAATGCTAACTTTGATTGTTCTGGCATTGACAGCTACAAGATTGTACTGATCGATCCTGTGGTCTACTTTTTTGATGGCTTAGAAGTGGCTCAACCCGCATAGTAGAACTATGAGGTCCGTCTGGGGTTGGAAACAGATTGAAACCAAGATCATTAATTTGGGATTTCGCAGCCCAAATGGCATTGACCACCACCCTTGAGTTGATCCACAGAATTACCGTAGATTGATTAGAGGGGTCTGTGAATTCAACAAGTTCGATATCTATGGTTCCTATGTCATCAAGGTCTGGGATTTCACGAAAGATCGAGAGTACAGATGCCCGATTTAAGTTGTACTGTTTGGCAGGTAGCGGCTGACAGATAAGAGTCAAGGCATGGATCGCCGGCCGTTTAAAACGGGCAGCAGATGGTTTTTGTTTGGCTGATGGTGGAATTTGATTAGACCTTTTGCACGCTCCATTGTCTGTGTTTGAACTAGAAGCCATTTGAGGGGTAATAGAGGCCTCCAAGAACTTAGTGAAGGTTGCCTGTAAAAGGCGTTCCATATCGCCAGAAAGAGCTGGATTAGAGCCAGACAGCTCTGTGCTGGCAGCATTTGCGGGATTCGCCTTCCCTGAGGTTTGCAGAGAATTCGTGGCGATAGCCTCCGACACTGTAGGCAAACTTGTTTTTTTTAATATCGAAACTACTGCTGGCGCAGTTACCTGTTCGACTGCAGGTGCAGCCTGTGGAAACATTAGATTTTTCGTGACAGATTTCGAAGCCAAATATTCGTCAACGGCCCTACGTATTTCTTTACGACGCTGTTCGTCAACCCCTAAGTTCTGAGTCAAGGGGAGTTTAGAGGTAGAGCCAGTTGGTATTGGGGTAGGCCTGCTAATATCATCACTGATCAACATACTCATACTTGGATTGTTAGGTGTATTTTGCGAGAGCTGATCTGCCGCAATAATCAGTTCATTTAGGGGACTATATGCCAGGGCTGAGTCAGAAGAAGCCGGCTGTGTTTTTACTTTTTTCATCTGATTTTGTGCAGCATATTTTCTTACAATAGCTTTAGATGCCGATATTGTGGGAGTGGCTGGAACTGACATCTTGCTAATGAAGGCTTTGACTTGCGAGGACCGGCGAGGGCCCGCTTTGATATTTTTCGTTTTCTTTGGCTGGTTTTGCAAAGATGGATTTTTAGGGATGGGCTTCCTCCCAAATAGAGCATACGTGGGGGTCTTCTGAGGATCAATTTTAGGCTCATGTTCAATTTCCACGGTGTCCACTATAGGCTCAAGTATAAAAGGTATGGGTTGAAACTCCTGAGCAGTCGGTTCAAATAGTAAAGAGGTTTGTGTACACACAGAGTGTTTAACAATTGCTGATGCATTTAGCCTAGTCAAGTTTTCCAGCCTATTGGAAATTACATGTTGGTTCGCAAATAATTGGTCAAACTGATTCGAATGAGTCTCCGCCTTTAAAACCAGGACTTCGAACAGTTTGGCCAGGGCTAAAATAGCATTGTTCATAGATGTCAATGCAATGCTTGTGTTTACAGTTCGAGAGTCATTGTCACCCCTGTCAGGAGGGGCTTTTCCAACTACCTTTCTAGGAGTGGGAATAGTAAAAGAGGGATTTGCAACTGAGTCAGCTGCACTCACGTTTGTAAAAAGTGCAGGCGACTTGGACAGATTTTTTGAATTTGTGTGAGGGGATAAAACAGGGGAGTTAGTTACTAAGTCAATAACAGGAATATCCTGAGAAACCGAATTCAAAGAAGAAATGGAAATTGATGTATCCCTTATAGCTATACCAGACGCATTACAAGCCTCGAGCGAGGGCGCCACAACACCCGTTAATACATTTGTAAGTATAACACTATCAGTAAGCGAAACATTTTCTTTGGCAAAAGTAACAGATGGACCAGACAATGCCATTGATTTGCATGTCTGGTCAGTTCGACCGTCCCCCACATGATTCACAGACATTTCTTTGTCAGTTAGTTTTTTTCCACAAGTGTTGGTACTCACAGGGGAGCCGTGCGATAAGATTTTTGAGTCCATATGCTCTATAACAGGCTGTTGCAAAAGAAATTCTACAGGCTTTCCCAATGGTAGTATTGTATGTCCAATACGACTTGTGTCCTTGCAAAAAGGGCGAATGTCCATTCCAAGAAGAAGCTCAGCACCACTCTGTATCGCGCCTCTGGCGCTTGTCCGCGGAGTGGAGCTGAGACGAGGCCTTTTTGTGTAGGAAAGAGAAGGAGATTTGGAGCAACTGGGGCCATTAGTACTATGGAGTGCAGTTACCATTGGCATACCAGTCTTTAAAGAGTTTAAGTTTCGTTTCATGGTTTGAAAAATTGAGAATTAGGAGTAATTAAAAACGATATTCACCGCTTTCCGCGGTGAACGCGGCGAAGCGGCAAAGCGGGACTTAGACCGGGACTTCGCCGGTGCGCGCGCGTGGTGCTCGTGCGATTCTCGTTATATAGGTCCGCCCACCAAAGTGAGAAAAGCAGTGCCTTCTGGTTGTTGTAGTTGCTGATTCCAAATGTAGCTCCGAGCACAGAGGCAATAGCAGCGCTTGCAGCAGTAGCAGCAGTAGCAGCGTCCACCAGCGGCAAAGCGGGACTTAGACCGGGACTTCGCCGGTGGTCCTTTTATCAAGTATATAAATGAGAGAACCAGTTCACCTAAGTATATTGTGGCGTTCCCTGAAGCATGGGTTATCCGACAATACTTACTCTTAAAATTCAATAAAGGGGATGTGCTAGGATGTGCTGGAGCAATGACGGGTCTACCCATGAAGATGCGTAACTGTAGGTTATGTGGTGAAAATACGATTGAATCACTCGGACACATAATGACAGTATGTATAAATCTAAATGGAATTAGAAATCAACATATGAAAGCATATTGCAATAGTTTGTACTTTGATGATTCAAAGGTATTGTGGCAAATGTTCGTGAATGGGAATGATGCACATTTTATCTTCCATATGGTTAGATTTGATAGGAAATGCACTGAAATATTTGCCATATATGAAAGCTGAGTTCCATCTATTTTTACCTTGGTATATATTGCTGTATATTTATAATTTGGAATATGTAGTGTATCCTAGATTTTATAACAAAAAACAGAATAATGTAGATGTATGGTTCTTATCGATGAATTGTGTTTTATGTATGTTTTATCATGTTTTATTATGTAATTGTACTGTTTTATGTTGTATATACAAAGCAAAAATGCTGTATGCATATTAATAAAATAAATGTATTCATAATATCTTAACACTATATTTATGAAACTATGCGTTAAGCAAATACAAAACAGCATCTGCGTGATAACATTTTCCACAAGAAAAGACAACAAATGACTTCTCAGCGTATAGTTTCCCACCAGAGGAAAACACAGAGTGGTACAGCAGGGCAGAAAGAAGGGTCGAAGCAATGAGGATTATGTAAAGGAGAAATGGGAGGGAGCGGTAGGAAGAGACGTGTGGGAGCACAAAGACACTGTAAATCAGGTCCCATCACATGAAAAAGGCAGCACTCACAGTAACATTAGCCAATCTGTGATCAGGCTCTACTGCTAGTAATTCACTGCTGTACTAGTTGTGGGCAATCAAGCCAGATCGGATCTCTCCAGGGTTCCCATTTTCCCCTGCAAGTCGGTAGATGAAGGCATAGTGTAGTCTACTTACCGTTGCAAGCCTAGCAGGACTCCAAACAGAATCTCTCTTTCCCAGATCTTCTACTGATCTCCAAATGTCCACTATCTTCTCCCTCTTCAATATGGATTCACTATTTAAGTTCGGGAATGTCATTACCCTGGATCCCTCCAGTTCCAAAGACTTGACTCTCCCCCCATCTGCTCAAAAACAGCTCACAGTAACCAGAATCCTTGAGGTTCAGAATCATGGTGCCCCCTCCAGGAGCTACTTGCTTAACAGAACCCCCACTAGATGCCAGCTGAAACGCCCACTTGATGGCAACTCTGCCCTGCTTTGTCCACTCTTCCAATGTGGTGCCCAACAGAGCAGAGTGGCACATATCTTGTCATCTGGAACTGACAGGGGGACCCTGAAGACTCTCTTCTTCGTCGCTCACTAAAAGATATTCTTTTGCCATCCAGTACCAGTCTACAGAACCACTGTGACAGCCACCATGTTCTCTTCTGAGAACTCAAGCAGACGGAGAGCAATGGTAGTGAACGCCATCCGTCCAGCAGTAGCCTGAAGGCATTCCCTGTAAACTCAACCTCCCTCTCATTACTCTCCAGCTGATTCTCCCTGGCCTCCAATTGGAATTCCACTTGGAGACCATGGAGAACTGCAACTGTCCAATCCACCTCAACCATTTTCTAGTGGAGAGTGGCAACGGCCAAGATCGCCTGCAGACAATGGCCGTGTTAGTTCTAAGTATTGGTAGCTCAAATATTTCTTAAGAACTCCATGTAGTTTGGAGTCAGACGCAAAAAATAAATCTCCCCTTCCTTTTTGTCCCTTTGGCCATGATCTCACCTCATAAACCCCCAGTCCAGCTGCAGTTCTCTCGACTAATCATACTCCCCGCCCAGCTCCCATCCAGCCTTGACAGTTGGATCCTGTAGCCCTAGGGAAAGGTCACCCATTTCAAGGATGCCAGAACTCTGTCATCCACCCGACAGGCAAGTTTTAAGATCAGCCACAGTTCAGTTGTTTCCATTAGTTTAGTTTCCTTATGTGATACCTGCCACTGCATGTCCAAAGGGAGCACCAGAAGAGCTTGCTGCCCACACTGTGGAGTTCTCTATCTGCATCCCTGAGGGAGAACTCCCACCTCCGCTTTGCTGCAGACAAAACAGATTGCACGCCCATCCAGCAGCCCTCTTAGCCTCCAGAACGTAATGGAGCTACTGTTCTCTTTTGTGTGGCTCAGCCAATCTAAACTCCCTGCGCCCGCAGCAGCCAGAGACATCAACTACAGTGCCTGAGCCCCTCCTCGGAAGGATTCAAGATCTTAAGTCCTCCTCAAGATGTTCAGAGCTGCTGAATAGACCGACTATCTCTTGGGTCCTAGTTTCGTGATCCTTTTTTAAAATATGTATTAGCCCCCAGAGTGTAGAAACCAGACAACAAACTCCCTCGAATGATGAGCATGTCCTGTCCATGAATGCCTGCGCTCCCAGGGAGTTGCAGGCTTCTCACCCACACGCTGGGCGCTTCCCTCGTGTCCCTCCTTTGCTGCCAGCTCCAACTCAGCCATGCTCCAGGGACCCTACACCGTCATGGAAAGAGAGAAGGGGCTCGGTCCCAGGTTTTTCTCGGTTTGTCCTGACTGCCATCTATTCTAGTAGGAGCTTCTGTTTCATGAAAGGATGCAAATATCACACTTTGGTTTATACTTTTCTTTGAGGCCCAAAACACTTTTAGCATCCAGGCATGGTGCCGGGGTGCTAATAGCATTGGCGGCCGGCTCAGGAGGACTCGTGGCTAAGCCCTCTTGAAAATTAGGCTTAATATGTGGCGTTGTGCCGATTAAGATAGACACATTTCATTTTAAGGAGAGTTGTGGAGTAACATTAACACTCTTTTGACCAAAATGCCCTTTTCAATCTGTTTAACATTAAGAGGCGTATAGAAGCAAACTCCTCCTACTTAAGGGAAGTAGATGGGGCCAAATTAACAATGGAGCAAATGGTATAGAAGCAAACTCCTCCTACTTAGGGGAGGTAGATGGGGCCAAATTAACAATGGAGCAAATGGTTCATGTGGCCCAGCCCTCCATAATCACAAAGGGCCCCCCAGTGCATATGGAAGACTCTTATTTCTGACTTGCAGTTATGTTTGTGTATGTGAGATATGCCTGTGCAATAATAAGCTGTCATTACAAACATGCTCAGCTCATTACATATATTTTTGTGAACTGACCAAAATGTGAGGACTCTCCTGCTCTGTACCATGTCACTTTACTGCAAATAGCATTGGTATTTTCTTTCCATGTGATGCTTTTAAATGCAAGGGAAAAAAATACAGAAACATATAATAAATTGCGCCATACAAGACCACACTGCTGTACATCACGTGTCTGAAAGGGTAAGTAGATGGTGCACTGGGAAATGTAATTTCTTTTTGTGCTCTGCATGCGTCAGTATCAACGCCAGGCCGCAAAGTGCTGCGGCCGAGCAACATGCTAACATGCTAACATGCTCTCTGTCTTCACGCAACGGGTTTCACTTCCGGGCATCACCTCTCTTGCTACATTCCCAAAAGTACTACTGCCCAGAAAGCCTGCCTCTGCCCTGCGGATTTGCTCTCTAAAAATAACCGTTATTTTAAGTTTTCAATAATTACAAAATAAATCCATTTCATTTGTGTGGCATTGAAAGTGAATGTGTCATGCAGGCCACGTTTGTTTCAAGATCTGCCTGAAAATAGTAGCAAATCTTTTATTTAGCTGCCATTCCCAATAGTGTAAAAACATGGACAAGAGGCAGGTCTCTGGGAGCATTGTCTGCCAGGCTGTTTCTGGCCAACAAAGCCGATGCCCCCTTATAATGAGAAGCCGCGTTCCCGATATTGATATGATATGATAAGGCATTTATAACGCGCCTATACACAAGTGACATTATAGGTGCATTGCAATATAAGTGAACGCCTGTTTTATTAGCTTGTAAATAATAACTAGATACAGCAAAGTAAATAAAAATATTGCAGAAAAGAATTACCTATCATTATCACATGCTTTCATTTATTCTCTTAAGCCTGATTTCAAAGATGTTGCTGCTGCAAAAGTGGATATTGCTGATCTTTAAACTACTGCTGGGATTATTCTGCTCTCAGTTACATGTGCATCTAGAGACAATAGCCCTATGCAGCCATACAATACCATAACTAAATGATGTTATCAGATTTAATGTACTGGAACTACTGCCAGCAATCAGCCCCGGCGCCTGCAATAGAGATCTTCAGGGGGACGAACCCATTTGGAAAGAGCACCTGTTTCTTTGCACGGTTAATTCGGTGGCGTACGAATAGCAATTCACTATCCACAACCAATCATTGTTAGATTGGTCAATAACTAGAGTCTAGCAAACCATGACCTGTGCACTGCAAACCAAATCCCTTCTAGGGACTAAGGAACAGTGAGAATAAATGGCTTGCTCTGGGTCTCGCACTTCAGTGCTAAAGCCGAGATCTGATACCAGTCTGAAATGCAGGCATTAGACCACAGAGCTTCTTAATTCGGCTTGGTACAGACATGTGTTAATGGGAGCCTAGACAGGTTTTACAGCTGTCCTGTGGAGATGTAAAGCCACAAGTGAAAAGAAATGCAAAGGAAGGCACCTGGGTGTAGTATTTGTTTTACACATCCTGGAGCTTGTTGTGCACCTCTACCAGCTCTAATCACACACATTTTGCACTTCTTCAGATGCATCCTGCTAACAAGAGTGACCGTCAATGACCAACCGACTGCTGTGCCTGCAGTGATCTACCACTAATGCTGTTCCGACAACAAAGACTAAAGACATACGTACCGGGCACTTTGTGGCCCTGTTTCTCTCCTCTTAATTGAAGTGCAAAGCAAAACAATCAGGTGAACAGGAGCAGGCCGCGTAAATCAGTCTCAGAACGCTGGATGGGAACAGCTGACACTGAACTCACAACATACCTGCACCCTGTGCAGCCACCCGCGTTGTCCACCCTGAGACTTTATTTGGTACATTCATGTACAGAAAGAAGGGCCCCATTACGAGGTTGGCGGTAACACGCTGGTGTACCGGCGGGTTGCCGCTGACCTCGTAACACCGTTTCCACCACCTGATATGCTGGAGCCACCGGGATATTACAAGTCCCAGCAGCCCAGGATGTCAGGCGCGGGAACTGTAAGTCCCCATTCCCGCGGAGTCCGATAACTCCACGGGAATGGGGACACAGAAGCATCGCCAGTGTTGCTAACGGTGCTGGTGCTTCGGTGTAAATTGTACCTGCAGGGGCCGGTGCTCCCGGCGGGTCAGACTTGCCGTGAGCACTGGCCCCTGCAGCCATTCTCGTAATCTGGCGGTCCGGAAAGGATGCCAGTACGTTGCTACCAGCACCCGTATTTCTCTTCTTTTGTTTCGTCCTGTTCTTTGGTTTAGAGTCACTTTTGGAGACAGATAGCAAAGCATTCTTATGCGATTGCTGCACTGTGAGGCCATGTTCTGGTTGTAGTGCTTGCTTAAGGCTGAAGCGCACCATGGCTCATCATGTCCCCATGGAAGAGCTGCCATCTTGGCATGCACTCAGAGCCATGCGTTATTCCTTGTGCACCTCATGAAGCAAGCGTTGGGGAATGGGAGTAAGCAGCACACAGATGACATGGAGGTGACACCAGCCATTACCAACACAACAGCTCTGCAGAGATGGACTCAATAGTCAACTGTGACTTCACCCTACCAGCTGCGCCACAATATGCACTGCCAGTCTCCAGCTTTCCTTTTTTGTTTGGCATCACAATTGCAATATGTGTGACGTTTGCAAACTTACAACAAATCCCCTTCCTTAAAGGTAATGGCATCTCTTAGCAATGGCCTCAAGGGAGGTCAGATTAAATGTGCTTCACAAATTATGTTTCATCTGACGACCCCAGTGCTTCTGTAAAGCGCTGCATAACATACTGGTCATCAGTAGACGACAAGCACTAGCAAAACATGGAGGACTGTGAACTTCATGAAAATCTCCTAGGGCAAGCTGGTGAGATAGCTCAGCAGCTACAGATTTCAAATCCCGGCCACGTAGCTCTGCATGTTAAGGTGCCTGCTGCAGAGATCAGGGTGAAGCCTGTTGGTTGCAGGTTCCAATTATAGTAAAACAGCTCAGCTGGTTAATGCTTTTGCTGCAGAGATCCTCTCAATCACATGGCCCCCCGAATGATTGGCCAGTGGGCCCCCAGTGGAACCCTAATTCAACCCATGGGTCAGCCCAGAATCATGTACATTTAATGTCGTTTTGTTCTTTCTCCTACTAAAAATGCGTCCAACTCCTCTTATTTTCTAAGAGAAGTTGCCTTTTATCCGTTTCGTGGCATTACATATGCCTCTTTAAAACCAGGTAATCTTAAGAGGCCCTCGATACAGTGCTGCCCTGTTTTTCCTGCCAGGCCTCCAACTCATTTTACCACTATCTCTCACCCACGCCCCTCTCCCTACACCTACACACATGTCGGCAGGCATTTCGCCATCCTGCCAGTCCTCCCCACATCTGAGGTATACCGAGTGGCATGCAGCCAGCTGCCAGAGGGTCAATCAGCCCTGCTTTCCTCTTCCCATTCGGCAGCTCGCAGTTCCGTATCCTTCCCCCATTTCAAATGCAAGACTGTAAGGGGCAGCATGAAAGGAAGAAAGAAAACCTTCGGACCGTGTTGCTCCCACCTGACCCTCGGCCGATGGTGGGCTCCGAATGTGGGCTGAAACTTGAAGCTCTCTTCATGCCCTGCTGGTGACAGCATCTCTTTCCATTCCCCGAGCCGCATCTACACAGCAGCTCAAGTGAGTGTCTCCAGCACGGCACCTCTATTTGATTCTGCTCGTGTATTTCCTATGTAGCTATTTAGCTGTGGCGCAGTTGATTGATTGACTGATTTATTGCCATCACGGCACCTCTATTTGATTCTGCTCGTGTATTTCCTATGTAGCTATTTAGCTGTGGCGCAGTTGATTGATTGACTGATTTATTGCCATCACGGCACCTCTATTTGACTCTGCCCGTGTATTTCCTATGTAGCTATTTAGCTGTGGCGCAGTTGATTGATTGACTGATTTATTGCCATCACGGCACCTCTATTTGACTCTGCTCGTGTATTTCCTATGTAGCTATTTAGCTGTGGCGCAGTTGATTGATTGACTGATTTATTGCCATCACGGCACCTCTATTTGATTCTGCTCGTGTATTTCCTATGTAGCTATTTAGCTGTGGCGCAGTTGATTGATTGACTGATTTATTGCCATCACAGCACCTCTATTTGATTCTGCTCGTGTATTTCCTATGTAGCTCTTTAGCTGTGGCGCAGTTGATTGATTGACTGATTTATTGCCATCACGGCACCTCTATTTGATTCTGCTCGTGTATTTCCTATGTAGCTATTTAGCTGTGGCGCAGTTGATTGATTGACTGATTTATTGCCATCACGGCACCTCTATTTGATTCTGCTCGTGTATTTCCTATGTAGCTATTTAGCTGTGGCGCAGTTGATTGATTGACTGATTTATTGATTTATAGAGCGCTTTACACCAAGGCGCTGGTAGTGTGTGAAACACAAATCATTGTGTTTATATTTGGCGCTTCATGCCAAACTCTTCCAGCTTCAAAGCGCTATAATAACTGGTGTTATTACTGCCCCATTTTAAAATCGTAGTTGATTTATCAACCTCGGAAGGAGGCAGGATTAAGCCAGGGCTGCTACCGGGTTAGATCTGGTGAAGGTAAGGTTGCTGACTGTCCTATCAGACGACAAGACTCTGCCGTGTAGATGCCCACCCTTATCTGTGAGCCGAGGCATCTTGTCAAAAGCAGCCGCATGTCCCACCCAGAGCACGGGAGCGGGAGAAGGCTGGCGGGCCTGCGTGGCAGTGCTGTGCTGCCGCATGGATGCAGCTAGCTCCCTGTACACGTTGAACAACTTCCTGCCCATTAGGCTCCCACCAGGAAGCCCACAGAGGAACCACAGGTAATGACGTATGACCCTACGTCACAAACTGCTCGTCTGGGGAGTCGGGCCCTGGCATTCCCACACACTGTATTCTTCATGCAGTTTCTTGTATATAGTACGGAGGGGAAACCTGTGAAATAATTCAGAGGGTGGCCATGGAGAGTCTGTGTTCCAGTCTTAGTTGGGAATCTATTGACAAAGAAAAGCGTTAAAAGAACCGATCAGGTGTTCTCTGTCCGCACTCGGCCGGGTGCAGTGCGGGCAGAAGCAGGGCCACTTTCTCCCGAGCTGCTCTGGCATGTTCCACCACCTCCTTCCCGGATGCCCAACTTTGGGACTCAATTAGGAAGATCTTTGAGCGATATCAAATCTCACAAAAACGCCAGACTGGCAGCAAGCAGTGTGAGCCCATCTCCAAACCTCTCTCTCACCTTTCTGTGGATGGCTCGGCAGGCTATCGTGTATGATCTAGACTTGTCTATTGCAGGTGCGATTGAACCCGGGACATTTTTGCCACTAAAGACTGAAACAAAAACGAAAATGAAAAATACATGCTAAAACAATCAAAGTCTAATTTATGCTGACTCCTAGTGAGAGGAATTAGGTAATACGCGCTCGAGTGGATAGCACTAATCATTGCAAATATGAAATGAGAGTAAATGCACTTAGAGTATGGGAAAGAGTATGGGTACGCTATAAACATGAATACATGAGTCAATTACTATCAGTAAACATTGGCACTAGGAGTATAAATGAAGAAGTAGAATAAGAACGTTTCTAACTTTTCGCTTTTGTTATTTTTTTTTTTGCTGTTGTCTGATGTGTTTTTCTCAATTCACCTCAACCATTCTCTGCTTCACCACTCCCGCTTGGCTGTGCTACGGTTATGATCAAACCGTTTTCATTTATTGTTTGGTTATTTTTTCTTTTTTTGGAATGACCGAAACTATACATGGATATGCTGAATTGTGTTTCTAAAGTTATGTATGGTTTTGTAACCAAATTTGCCCTGATTTGAAAAAGGCACAGGATGTGGCGAAACACGTGTTAGCGAAAGGGCTCTCCCGCGGGAGTTTGAAAGATATGATTACATTTATCAGACAAATCCTTTAACGCAGCTGTGCCGCAGTTAATGTGTGAAAGGTAATAAATAATACCTTTATGGAATGACTCCTCCGTTTTCTTTCACACCCACGCGCCACGTAATAACAGAGGGTGAATGTGGTCGCAGAGCACTTAGAGTTGATAGTTTTAAACCCCTTCAGATTGGTAGATGTGATCTACACTTACACAGCATTCATTCCAGTGCCTATTTGGGATCTCTTAGTTCAGCATCAGATCCAGTGCTTTAAGTGGGGCGGGGCCTACAGTGAGGCTGAGCTGGGGTCCCCCTGGTCCCGCACACCATTGACGGGATGTATTATCCCACTGCGGCCGCAGCCGCTACGGGAGAGGCGCCCGCCATTATGTCGGGCAAGCTGACAGAAGTGCCAGCCGGCCACAGCGACACTGAGGCTGGCGGCACTTCTGTCAGTCAGTGTAACTTCCTCGGATAAACCCTCATCAGGGTCATCAGAGGAAGTTACTGTCCCTTTGTTTGCCCTCCCCAGGTAAGTGACCCTCAAGGGCTCCGTGATCTAATATGCAGATTAGATCACCTAGCCCGGGGGTTCGCAAAGGGTGAAAGGCGCCTCGGGGTCAGTGATCTATGTGCTCTGAGCAGAGATCACAGAGCCTGAGGCGTCTATCTCTGTCGACAAAGCTTTATAAAAGGTGCCTTCAATTGTGTACGTTTCAAACCATCTTTTATAAACGTAGAAATATTTCTATGTTTATAAAAGACGGCTTGAAACGTACACAATTCAAGGCATCTTTTATAAAGCATTGTGGGCGGGCAAAGCCACCTTGGGTTTTGTCCGCCATCAACGCTTTATAAAAGATGCCTTGAATTGTTTACGTGTCAAGCCATCTTTTAGAAACGTAGAAATATGTTACAAATGTCTATGTTTATAAAAGGTGGTTTGAAAAGTACACAAACCATAGTAAGATAAGTACACAAGTGTGCGTAACTTACTATGTTTGGTGCACTTTTCAAGTCACCTTTTATAAACATAGAAATATGTAACATTGCTATGTTTATGAGGCTTGAAAAATACACAAACCATAGTACTACGCATACAAACATATAAATGCTCACATATATTTAAATATGTCTTTGCACACCCTACTATGATTTGTGCACTTTTAGGCCACGCCCACAATGAAAGCCACGCCCCCAAACGAGCGCCCACCCCTCAATTTCTTACCCCACTTAAAGCACTGATCAGATCCCTCCAGCAACCTTGTCACCTCTCCTGTCAACCGATTCACTAACAGTCCTTCAAACACTTCCCAGGTGATCAAGGCTCAACTTTTCAGAACAACATAACTGCATATTTTGCAGCAGTCCTGCCAGCTTAGAAGAGGGATATATCGCTAGCAAAGGCGAGCAAATTCATTCCTGGTTTCTTGTGCCCTTGTGCCTTTTACTGTTTGAGAGCGAGTTCTTACAGGGGTATTTGCCCGAACCAATTCATGAATGTGCCATTCGTTTTGTGGACAAAATATATTTCAAAAGTCTACAGCGATGTAAATGTCAAATCAGCTTAGTGCAAAACAGAACGTTTCTGAAAGTCACAATAAGCTGAGGGGGTCTGCTGGATGCCCACCACTGCTACCCTTGTCTGGTGTTCTGGTGCGAATCAACTTCTCCTCTGTCCTTTTCAGTGCCTTTATCCCATGCTGGGTATTGACACTTTAGAAAAGGCTTCCTGTGCCTGAACATACACATGCAGGTGACATGGCAATATTTTGGCATGTCAACACAGAACCCCTGGACACAAGGATTTCAGAGCATCCAAGAATGGCCTGGGGCAGAATGCAGGTGAAACCACAATCATACTCTTTAAAAGGCCGCCCTCCAGCACATGAGGCTGTAGAAGACTCGACTAACAGAGTGGCGAGCAGCCACAGAGAAAATCAGGCAATGCAGGTGGGAGATGAACCACACTACATGGAGAGCAGATGCTAGACCAGGACCATCGGCGAGAAGGTGCCCCACGCAGCACCATGGCCCCGGAAGAGATGACCAAAGCAGCATACGGCTGGAAGCAGAAAAGCGTGACCTTCACCTGTGGTGAGACAACGGGTGGAGACCAGGAAAAGGTCTTCAAGGAAGCCTAGAGGAGAGAGTGCTGGTTTCTCTAGGAAAGGAACGGGAGGCAGCAGCTACATGTCCCAGCCACGAGGAAATTAGGACACCGCTTAAAACCTAGGTTTTACCTTGAGCAATCTATAAGCTTACATGCGTGAACTTTAAGCACACAGGCAAGCAATATGTGGTAACTCTTGATAATGTGCAGGAACTCAACATTAAGTGTCCTCAATTCAGCACTAAGTGAATGCATGCACTAAACTCTCACAAACACCGAGAGGCAACTGTGGTTGCAGTGAGCAACAAACCACTCAACAAGTGACCAAGGCTTAGAATCACTGGACAAGCCATGCGAGCAACAGGCCTCACTCACACTGGCCACGTCATGTTAGAAACAAACCTCACTCACCAAGTGTGCAAGACTTGTGATCACTGGGCAAGTCATGTTAGCAACAAACCTCACTCACCAAGTGTACAAGACTTGTGATCACTGGGCAAGGCATGTGAGCAACACACTTCTCTCACACTGGGCAAGTCATGTGAGCAACAAACCTCACTCACCAAGTGTACAAGACTTTGAATCACTGGACAAGTCACGGGAGCAGCATGCCTCACTCACTAAGTGGACAAGACATTGAACCACTGGGCAAGTCATGTGAGCAACACGCGTCACTCACCAAGTGGACAAAGCTTGTAATCACTGGGGAAGCCATGTTAGCAACAAACATCACTCACCAAGTGTACAAGACTTGTGATCACTGGGCAAGTCATGTGAGCAACAAACTTCTCTCACACTGGGCAAGTCATGTGAGCAACACGCGTCACTCACCAAGTGGACAAAGCTTGTAATCACTGGGGAAGCCATGTTAGCAACAAACATCACTCACCAAGTGTACAAGACTTGTGATCACTGGGCAAGTCATGTGAGCAACAAACTTCTCTCACACTGGGCAAGTCATGTAAGCAACAAACCTGACTCACCAAGTGTACAAGACTTGTGATCACTGGGCAAGTCATGTGAGCAACAAACGTCTCTCACACTGGGCAAGTCATGTGAGCAACACACCTCACTCACCAAGTGTACAAGACTTTGAATCACTGGACAAGTCATGGGAGCAGCACGCCTCACTCACTAAGTGGACAAGACATTGAACCACTGGGCAAGTCATGTGAGCAACAAGCGTCACTCACCAAGTGGACAAAGCTTGTAATCACTGGGGAAGCCATGTTAGCAACAAACATCACTCACCAAGTGCACACGACTTTGAATCACTGGACAAGTCATGCGAGCAACAAGCCTCACTCACACTGGGCAAGTCATGTGAGCAACAAGCCTCACTCACACTGGGCAAGTCATGTGACCAACACGCCTCACTCACACTGGACAAGTCATGTGAGCAACACACCTCACTCACCAAGTGTACAAGACATTGAACCACTGGGCAAGTCATGTGAGCAACAAGCGTCACTCACCAAGTGGACAAAGCTTGTAATCACTGGGGAAGCCATGTTAGCAACAAACATCACTCACCAAGTGCACAAGACTTGTGATCACTGGGCAAGTCATGCGAGCAACAAGCCTCACTCACTAAGTGGACAAGACGTGTATTCACTGGGCAAGTCATGTTAAAACCCTTAGAGAATAATAATGATTGGTGGCACTTATATATTGCACCCCCTCAATACACTGAATTGTCGCTCTGCAGTGATACACATCTGTTACTATTTCATGTTTCTCTAGTTTCAATGTGATTAAACTTGGAAAGACGAAAGTCTGCGTCACCTCATTCTCTTTCTGCCATTAGATGTTCAGCTTAGGCTCGTTTTTCGAGTGGGGCAGAATTGTTGGCATGGTCGGCTCCCTGGCTCCTGAAACATGCCAGTATGCGGGGACCCGACATCTATTGTTATGGGGAGTGTCGGTGGGGGGTGCGATGTTGGGAATGGGAGGATGATAAAAACGGTCTATGTTTCATGTGTAACCCAAGCTTTCAGGCTTATGTTGATGTTAGGACGAGTCGCTCATTCGAAAAGTACCTGGACCCAATGGTTTGCAGAGAGATAAGGCAACTTTATACACAACTGAGGATGGGGAAGGTCGCGCTGGTGGTTTGGGAAATGGTCTGGGCCTGAAGCAGGCGCCTGTCTGTGTCCCCGGGGTTGCTTAAGTCAGGACGCTTGAACTATTGTGTTCCTTATATGCCCTGCATACCAAATGCCTTGAGAAGGTGGAGCCAGGGTCCGCCATGCCTAAGAGATCCCCTGTGTGCCTAGAGTACAGCTTGCCCAGAAGTCCCTTGCAGACTGATGCTCAGGGACGGGTACAGAAGTCGAACAAGTGAGTGAGTACAAGGGATCTGGATCGATGCGAGTCCCGTAAAAGTAACACATGGGGTAGAGGAGCATTATAAATGCCCAACAAATAAATAAGTGGCGTTTGAGTGATATTCCCGCCAACAGTCTAAAAGGATTGATTTATGATACCGGACGTTTTAGGGAGGCTGCCATTGTTTCGGGTGCCGTCTTTCTTATTTCGGGTGAATATGGCGTTGGAGTAGTGCAGAATGCTTCGCTGTTTTCATGGAAGCGATTCTGAATAGAGAGTTGCTGTTGACTCACATCTCTGCTGTAGGTACTTGGACCCCTTTAAATAGCATCACATCGGAGGCACGAAGTGCTAGACGCAAAAGACCTTCTAGCCAGGATGTGCTGCCGAGTCCTCACCATTGTGTCAATAATCCACTGCAGTCCGAGGCAGGGCTGAAGGCGAATAGCAGAATGTCTGGCTCCGAGCTGGAGCATGATGCCAGGGAATCAATAGGCAGATCTGACCAGGCCTGGAAGAGCAGAACCGCAGAACGCACCACGCTGGGCGTGTTTCTAAGTGGGGGAGGAGGGAGGAGATGAACACGAGGAGAAGTATGCAATGCAACACAACTCTTTCCTTCTGTGAAGGGTAGGAGCATCTCCTCTCCTGACAGAGGAAGAGCTGCCTAACTGGCTCCTTGTGCAGGAGCTGTTGTATCCGCAGAGGAATTGCCAGAGCATTTCGGTGCTGGACTGCCCACGTGGGCGGGACAAAGACTGATATGCAAATGGATAGTTCCCATCTGTAAAAGTTACAGTGAGCAAAAAGCAGATGGCTGCGAAACTCTCAAAGTGGTTAATAACCACTGAACAGGTTATCATGCCATGTTCTTTCCAGAGAGGGGCGCCTGCTACCTTTTTTGAATCCGCAGAGGGGTTTCACTCCATGAGGGCACCAGGAGCCTACTCAGATGGACTTGGAAGGTTCTGGCTGCGGTGGTAGGGGGCATGGAATCCAGGTGCCAAAGTAAAGGCACTGTATGAATGCAAAAGGCATTGGATTCTTTTGGAAAAGTAAGGTGGTCACACACCATAACAGAAACCATCTCGACCTGCAGCAGGCCTTAAGTGGCAGGCTATTATGCAAGTCTATCCATAAAGGACGAGCATACTCGTCCTTGGCACTAATGAAGATCCCTGACCAGGTCAAACGATTGAGACCCTCAGACAGCATTAAAGAAAGGGGTGCTTAAGGTACACTTCAATACCATTAATGCGTGGCATGCCCCAGGATGTGCAATAAAAAGGGCTGTGCATTTTGACATTAAAGTTGATACACACACACATCGTTGTGTTGTGCCCATCTTGGACTCCTTGTCCAACTGCAAGCAGAAGCTGTTACTCGGATCTGACCAGTGACAGAATCTAAGCGCTAAGACTGAAATAGCTAGTGGGTTCATTTATCAATGCTGGCAACTGCCAGTTTTTAAATGATACGTCATTCTGGATTCATCCAGCTTCTAAACACTGTAAGAATAGCTGTTATCATTGCTCAATTTGTTCCCTAAATACTTGGGGCAATTCCCAAGTAGGAAGGAGAAAACAGACTTCTTAAGATTACGAGTCAACCTTCTCCCCACCAAAGAAGGGTTGGGTGCGCAAGATGACATCCTTCGTACCTTGCGCATGTGTAGAATGTGTCAAGCTTTTAACTCGATTGAAACTTTTCCTCTTTTTATAGAATGTTTGACACTTCATTTTATTAGAAGCCAATATTTTTCAAGATACGCACGCAGTCATGCATCTTGTCAACTCGTCAGAGTTTTGGGAGCAGGTTTTAAATGATAACTACACATCTTTAACAATTGCAGCATTGAAGCATGTACCCGAAATATTATTATTATTATTATTATGTATTTATTTATTTATTTATTTAAGGTTAGCTGATGTTTTTGTGTTTTCTGTCTGTTTTTCTTGTTTCTTTCTTTGTAGGAGCAATTGTTGTACATTGTATATAATATTTCCTTCTTTATGTGTATGTGATCGTTAAAAAACGAAAACACAACAAAAACCACCCAATTTAAAGATACTAAATCCATCGGTTTCATAACGATGAAACTCTGAAGTCCCTGCTGGATTCTGACCGTGGTCCTGCAGGATTAACATAAATTTCAGAGGTAGGCACTTGACTCACATACCTAGTTGCCATTTAACTCTTTACACCGGCCAAGTTCGGTGCCATCGACCTTAAAAGATGGAGGTTAAGGGCTGGCAATATATTTTCACTCACGTGTATGGGCAAAGAAGAGTTTAAATTTAAGCTATAGTGTGAAAGACGTCCCCAATGATATGATATGGCATTTGTAACGCGCCTATACACAAGTGTTTCGAGGCGCGACGAGGCGCGGGGGGGAGACACGGGGAGACAGACAACGATCCTACTAGGCCATTTGTCATTCAGATCGCGCAAGTGCAAGGGTAGAAGGGAAGGGAAAAGTGCAGGGGGAAGGGAGAGGGGAAAGTGCAGTACAGGGTTAATAGCATACAGGATAAATAACAAGGGCCAGCTAGTGGCAAGTGCGAGGTAAGTGCAGACAAGTGCTGGGAAGGGGGGATTGTAGGGATACAGACACAGTCCCGCAGTGCAGGGGGTGCCAGGGAGGCAGTGCAGGGGAGAGTGGCTGGGCCAAGGACCGAGAACGGTGAGTGGCCCAGTTGCAGATTCAGTGCAGTTTCAGTAACTTTAGCAGGGGAGAGGGGGAGAGAAAGCAGAGGCGAAGAGGAAGGTTTTGAGGTGCTTCCGGAACCGGAGATGGTTCTCCTCAAGTTTCAGGGAGGCAGGAAGGCTGTTCCAGAGAGTGGCCCCTGCAGCGGAGGGAGATCTGCCCCCAACTCGTTGTTTGGAGAAGCGGCTGACCCTGAGGGAGTTGGAGGCGGATGAGGGAAGAGCTCGAGAAGGGAGATATTTAGGAAGAGAGAGTTGAAGGTATTTTGGCTCAAGGCCCCAGAAGGCCTTGTGGACAATGCAGAGGGTTTGCAATCATGTCCCCTGGATCAGTGAAACTTTCGTGGGCAATCCAGAGCCGTGGGTAGGGCCGAAGAAAAGCCCCTATGCTGCAACTGTGCCCTCAAGATGTGCTGTGGAAAGGTCAACTATTTCAATTTCTCTTTTGGATTAGGAATGCTGCTGTGGCAGGAGATTAATGCTCGTTGATGCTTAGTAAGCATGGTGGCTTTTTAATGAGGATCTCCTCTGCGCTGGAATTAGTGGCTCAAAGCATAATTTCAAAGGGCACAGGAATCACCAAAATAAAAAGTGTAGGTGCCTTTTTAGTAGGGCATGTGAGAGGTATGTATTGCTTTTATTGCCTTTTGGGGCGGTGACTGGAGAGGGGCAGCTCTTTCCTGGAACCTCCCTGCCTCCTTCATAGTAGGGCCAGCATTAAGTGGAACTCGCATGTGTCTGTTTCCTTATCCAGATGTGGTCCCTTTTGGAGGAATTGCCATTTCCTGGAATTCTGCCTCGACCTTTGGCAACCCTCCGATTTTTGCACCTTAGCCCTACTTTTAATCACACCCAAATCCAGCGTCATACTGGGACATAAAATTGGCCTGGGCACTAATGAGCTGCCCCTATGAGCCATCTACTGACGGCTGCGATTGATGTCATAATTCAGTTGTCTGCCATGGAAAGTCTCTTTTATTCCAAAATGAAGGGCGCTGTTCTCTGTACATTTTGTAGGACCCCCCCAAGAAAGCCTGTGTTGTCTTGTAGAGCTCACAAGGTGAATCAATCCTTTGAGTTGACACATCTGCCCCTGAAGTAGATGAATGGGGGGGTCACTGGTAACAAAAGTGACACATTTGAAGGAATGTTTATTTTGGCAGATGTGACCATGTCCTTAAAAATTGTGAGGCAGAGTTACATCATCATCTAGTGGACACAGCTACCACAGACCCCAGGGGGCTTGGGAGGGCAGCAGATAGGTCTATGAGTGCCCAGATCCAGAAGAAGGCTCAGTCGAGCACACCCAAATCAGAAGCAGAGGCATCTGATGAAAGTAACTATAAGGAGGACAGAGGTGCTGACCCTCCTCCCAAGAGCGCCCCCCTAAACATGACAGGAAATCCCAGACACAATGGTTGTCAGATCCCCAAAGAAGGAAAAGAGTGAGTTTGCCTCTAGCATTGAGGCCCCAGCACCCCCAACACCCAAAGGTTATTTTCTCCATGGAGACATGGCACATAGATGGGTAGATCCAACCTGTAAGAGTATACCCAAACAAGCCATCGCAGCTGCTGCTCTAATGGAAGAGGCCTTTTTCAGTGTGGGCATCTTAGCAGATGAAGTACCGCTATGTCAGGGAGTGAGCACAGGATCAGTACCGGGTCCCCAGGGGAGGTCACAGTTTCTGCCAATATTTTTGGATAAGGTCTTCACTAATGGGGAAACTGCTCCCACTTTGCCTTACACCTAAATCAACTGGTAAAGAGGTTTGATGGTCTCAGATACTGTCCCTTGGCAATGGTAGAGCTTGGTAGGAGGGGTAAAACCTTTATCCACTGTGTTTCAGTCAAAGACTTAATTCTGCTAGGTAATGACCTCCTTGATACAGACATAGTTGCAGCAGTCAGAACAAGGGGGGCTCTGCAAGTAGCAAAGGAGGAAGTGATTGAAGCCCTAGGCACCGAGGCTTTTAAATCTAGTGAGTGCAAGAGACCAGACTAAATGATAGTTCCCAGTCCAGTCCTAAAGTCCCCTGAGGCACCTACTCCTGCTGGTGAAGGCCCACTGAGGTTTCTTCACATTTAGCATGGGGTTCGTCATCTCAGGGTTCCCTACCGGTGTATAAAAGGAACCTGGGGTGGACGGAGTAGCTTCAGACCTAATGGGCCAGCAGAACTAAGCAAGTTGTCCTTAGTTGGAGGCCCACGCCAATTTGACTTTTACCAAGAACAGAGGGACTGTTCCACTCTGGTGGGTCTGTTGAAGCAAGTGGGGGAGCAACCGCAGGGCAAGAGCCATGGCCTGTCGCAAAACATGGAGCAGGCACAATGTGATTGCCCTGGCCTTTTAAAAAACAGCGAGTCCAAGAATTTTGAGGTGAGGTGCACCCAGGACCCAGGAGTTTCCTAAAAACATGGCTTCTGAAAATGTGCTTAGAGGTAACTGGGACATCTGAACGCTTGTCAGATCATTTTTGCAGACCCCAGCTGGGTGTAAAAATGAAGGAAACAGTGTGCTCCTTCCAATCTTACCCAGGAGCTGGTAAAGTAGGAGGTCATACGGAAAGCGCCATTAAATCCACTACCTGTTGTGGGGGTGATCTTGTCAGAAGAAGGGAAATTCTCTCAGCTGTGATCTCCCCAGGAAGTCATATACGACATGTTACCCCACTTCATATCTATAGTCATTCAGATACCACAGAAAGGTCAGCATACCTCTGCCTGCCCAACAGATTTTCATTGCTGGAAAGATGGTTTATGCAGGGCCCCAGTTCTACACTTCCCAGACTATGGGCAGGGAATCATATGCCAGGCAGGCAGCTCTAAATCTCGAAGTGGCACAGACTCAGCTCCAGGGGCGCCACCAAGAGGTGGCCAGGGGGGGCCGTGGCCACCCTTATAAAAATGCTGGCCCCCCCATCGGCCACCCCAGCGAAAAAGCAAAAAAATAAAATAATTTCCGCACTGAACTGTTTATGAACAATAACATGCCCAGTTCAGTGTGAAAAACATCTTTCTTTTTTGCCGCGGCCGTGGATGGACCGTAGTCAGATCAGAGAGACATGGTGGCCCTGCACCCCACTGATCGATTTGCGCATGCTCAGTGGACCCGGCAACACAGCCTGAGCGCGCGCATTTTTGCTTTGGCTCGTGCTTCCAGGCTGTGTTCCAGGCTCTGAAAAGGAGACCTGGGCTGCGTCACTGACTGAGGGATCTATTGGTTCCTGGCAAACACTTCAGAGCCAGCTGAGGATGGCATGTGTGTGGCATCAGGGGGGTGGTGCTGCAAGACCACTCAGGAATCTGGGAATCCTGGGAAAGATCAGTGTTGTCATTGCTAGGAAGGTCAGCAAAAGTTCTGATGTACTGCCCCTTGAACCTGTAGGTGTTAAACCCAAACCCTACCTTTGACTAGAACTAATCATTTTCGAGGACAGGTGGGCTATAAGTTAGCAAATGTGTACTGGACTAGAAGCCTCTAAGGGTGTCTTGTATCCCCATTAGGTTAGATATCGTGACACTCAATAAATAATAGATCCCATTCTGACTCTATTCTTAGTGTTCTCAGAGAACAATATCCTATTTTGTTGTGGAAAGACCCTTTCCCCTGATAGGCCTGTATCCCCAGCCCATTCTGACAAAACTAAAAAAAAGATGATGCACTCTGTCGTCTAACTAGCATGTTTTCTTTTGCTCCTATGTTGAACTGCCCCACATCCGTGCCACGTTTCTAAAGTATTGCATTTCCTCACATCCGAGCATGCCATGCAGTACCACTACTGCCATATTTCCTAGACTTGCCTTTTTCTCTCTGACTGGCCCACTATCCTGTGTTGTCCGTTGACCTCTTTGCCAAATCTGATTTTTACATGGCTAAAAAGAGGCAGATTAGACCACTCTAAGGCACACCCTAACCCTACAATGAGTTGCAGTTTGCCTTACAAGGCTCCTGTTTTAAATGCCCCTTTTTAGTTTGGGCTATTATGTGGCAGAGCCACCTAAAAGCTGAAACTATTGCATTAGGAGTACAGATGGGGGAGATGGCATATGAGGAGGGAAACAAAGCTTTAATGTGTTTGGTTATTTACCCACCCATTGCCTGCCCATGGCTATTCTAATCCCTATGGTCCCTCCAACCAAGTACCCTCCCTCTGTCCCCAACCCCCGCCAAAGCACCTCCTCATGGAAATTCTTTGAGCTCTCTTTGTTCATGCTTTGCCATCAAACTTTGCTTTGAAAAAAACACTGGCAGGCCCTTCAAGTGCTGTATTCTGAGTGTTAATGACTTAATTTGTGCTGTAAGCGTGCTACTTATGTATTAGAAATGCCTTAACCAGGTCTAGCACCCAATTTATAAACACTATGCGTGTCCAGTGCTGAAGTCCTGTTAAAAACAAGTATTGGCAAAGTCAACAGTTTTTGCTTGTGTAGACATATTAGGCATTGCAAGGCACTGCTATTAGATGTCCAGGCACTCACACCGTTTGCACCTGCTACTATCAATGGCCAGTTAATATCACTATGGCATGGATTATTTGGGCCCTCCCGTGCCCCTGGGCTTGGGAGGGCTAAAGCCCCCCGCCCCTTTGACACAGCAGTCATCAGTGCTGTTATGCCCAGCCCGGGCCCAGCCGGCAAGAACCCGTCACATTTCTCCCCTCGGAGAGCGGTGTATTTATTTAAACAAATACACTGTTTTCTGAGGTGAGAAAACAGGCATTGAAGTGAAGGGTAGAGGCTGAGGACAAAAGCCTGCCAGCCCATCAGTAGGACTCCCTCCACCCCCATGTTGCAGCTAAAGGCTTAACTGCTGGCTCAGCTTTTACATGGCCTATGCTTTCAATAATTACCATTAACAAAAGAAAAAGTATATTTGTGTGCATGTGGGGATTGTATGTATGCATGTATATATGCATGCATGGATGAATGTATGTGTGCATGCATATAATGGAGTGTGTAGGTGGTTATATGTTTGTATGCTAGGCCTTGTCTGCAAGTGCACACCTGTGAATGAATGCAGTGCGGATGGTGTGACTGTGCGTGTTAATGAGCGCACAGTCTAAATGTTCTGGGTGCTCGTGTGAATGACAGATCAGCTGTGTGGGTGCATGTGTCTGAATGTCTCCATATCTCTGTGTATCTGAGGAGGGGCATTGGAGCATTGACATTTTTTGACAAGAGCATGGCATGTTTTACTGCTGTTTTTGGCCAACGGAAAGTCAACGTGAGTGTTTTTATGTGATGGTGGGGTTGCAGTGGGCGTGAGAGGGGGGAGAATACTACAGTGGGGCTGACATGGCTGGGTCTTACTGTAGCATAGAATGTTGTACTCGCATTGAGGTAAAAGGCAACATGATGAGTGTTCTTACATGGGGAGCGCATGTTTCCTTATTTTGAATTGGGTCTTTATTTTACTGGTGTTTAAGGTCAAAGGCAACATACATATTCTTACATGGGGAATATAACATGATGCATGCAACATAATTGCACTTATATGGGGGGATTTGTGTGATGATATGCTATTTAGTTAGTACTTTCGCCAAAGCGATGTACAGAGAACATATTTACATCAAATATATCACCCAGCCGAAGTTTGCACTCATTTAATGAGCTCTATTTATTATTGCATTTATTGACAGCGCCCAAACCCGTAAGTATCGCGGCAGTGATACAACTTGGTGAGCAGGGAAAACAGTACAGTACATAGTAAGAGAGGGGAAAACAGTACAGTACATAGTAAGAGAGGGGAAACAGTACAGTACATAGTAAGAGAGGGGAAAACAGTACAGTACACAGTAAGAGAGGGGAAAACAGTACAGTACATAGTAAGAGAGGGGAAAACAGTACAGTACATCGTAAGAGAGGGGTAACAAGGTGCACAAGCAACATCATAGTACAAGGTCCGTAGAGGAGGGTAGAGATCAGGGAGGTCACTTTGAAGTATGTATGAAAGGCTGAATTGGCCTTGCCGTGATTTGAACCTGCAAATCACACTCAGATTACAAGAGCATGTGCTCAGCCCGTTGAGCTATGTTACTGGGTAGCCAGCAAGTGCATTTCTTCTTTCTGTGGCATTGAAGTTTCTTACTGGTGTTAAGGCCAACGGCAACATAAGTGTTCTTACATTGGGGTAGGGGCATTTCTGCTGCCTGCAAAGCTGTTTTTTTTACTGTGGCATGAGATGTTTACTGCCGTTAGGGAGCAAATACAACATGATGAGAGTTCTTATATGGGGAGTGGGGGATTTGTGTAGCCAGCAAGGATAGATTTTCTTACTGTGGCATTAAGGCAAAGCCAACAGGAGCATGTTCTTACATGGATATACTGGCATGTATTGGGAGAGCTAGCATAAACATACTTTGTCATAGTATGGTTACTGGCATTATGGACAAAGCAAAAATGAGTGTTTTCCTATGTGGGAATAGTGGCATGTATGAGTGCACCAGAATGGACATGTGTGACCACAATCAATATGAAAATGCTTTTTTACACTTGCAGAGTACTGGCATATAGCGGACAAAATGAAAATGCTCCTATGCATTGTTGGTGGCTTGGCATCTAACGTACTTTGTATGTCTTGCCCTACAAAACCGATTGTAAACTGTGTGGCTTGTTACCCAATTTATCACAGAAAGTGTACTGTAAAATGCACTTTTTTAACCCATTATTTAAAACCTTTTCTCAAGGGGACAAACCCCCCTTGATTGGTTCGCCCTCCCTCACTACTCTCTGTCACTCCTATGCATTTGGCTGGGGGCAGAACAAGTGCCCTTCCGTCCGCAGACTCTTCCTAATTTGGCCCTACTACATCAGCTCCAGGCCCCACTTGTTACAGAATAATAGCTACGCCTCTGGTGAGTTGGGGTGAAAGATGGATCTAATGGGCCAAAGGAAGGCGTGATATCTACTCAGACTCCTGGGCTTGGCGAGAGGGCTGTAGGACGGGTGGGTTTGGGGGGGAATCACTAGCGCGATAGGTTTAATGTCCCGTCTTACTAACAGTTTTCAAAACTGCCATCCAGCCCCACCAAAATGTTGAGGCTGGATCCACCCCTGTGTGGCACCCTGTGTGCCACCCCAAGATTTCCTGTGGCCTCATCAGGCCACCCCTATGAAACATTTCTAGGGGCGCCACTGCTCAGCTCAGCTGTACTTATAATGGATTGATTAGCGCACGGCATTCCTTAGCAGGCACCTAATGGGAAGGGAAGAGGGAGAAACTGAGCCATAGTTAAAAAACATCCAGAGCCTTGGCCTTAGGCCTTATCGGTACAGAGATTCCAAATGGACAGACAGCCTAATCCTGGATCGTAACACTTCACGGCGGATGGCCACAGTATATTTTCTCAGCTTGACGGTGTGCCAAACCTTTAGAAGAGTGAGGCCCAGCCGTTTTGTCTGGGGATAGTGTGACAGAATGGCCACATGGAGAGAGCAGGATAGTCCAAGATAAGTTGATGCAGGTAATACACGAATGTGCCTTTGCTGAAACAGACTATGGGCATCCTTAGCCAACAGCTCTGTAGTGGCACAGAGCATTTTCAAAGGTCAAATGTGCATCCCCTGACAGCTGCTGGGGCACAAAGTTCCTGCAGTCAGAGGTCGTTTTTTAACCTTTTTCACCTCTGATCTCAATCATATTAATCGCATGCCTTAGTCAATCTGGGGACTGATCAGAGCACACCTCAATGGCCGAGTATAAACCAATCCGATTAAGACATATGCCCTCCCCACCCCTCTCCCCCGCTCAATCCACTCCCCCACCCCCCCGAGTGGTCACTTCTGTCAAAGCTATTGATTCCAATGAACGCCTGGTGTATAGTCAAGTGGGGCAACCACCTGTAGACAGGTGCCAGAACCTTGAGGACGAGGCATTTTGAGAATACTTCTGACTTTGCCGTGGCCCAAGGCTGCGGCGCTTGCTGGCAACAGCTGCCTGTGGCAGATGCGAGGAGCGCGGTCTTCACCTGCCCGGCGCTACGCCATGGCAGCTGCGCTATTGCATCTTCCCAGAGCCAAGCAGGCAAGACAGCTCAGCCTTCGCCGAATTGACAAGACAGTTCATTCTCAATAGCTGCTTAATTGATCACCCAAATCCATAGCAAGACCTTCCTCAACTCCCGTCAGATGAAAGACCGGGCTCCCATTGGCTGTGCCGCTTATGCAGCTCCTGGCTTCGGGCCATGCTGTCTTGTTGAAATGCAGAGTCAAAGGCAAAATAAAAAATGGCTCAGTAATTAGCAAGGCAGTTTGAAGAGGAGGAACGGTTCGTTATAATGGGCGCATAATGGGATTTCTATTGAAAGCTGTCTGATGGCACCGCATGAATGTGCGCTAAGTAGAGTTTGACCTCGGATACAGCAATTTTACAAAATAAAACCTTAATAATAGCTTGCAATCACACTCGGCTGGGCATTGCTTTCCCAGACACGCCGCGTCGGGATTACAGGGCTCGCGCGCGCGATGACTCATTCCGCCAACAGCTGCGATGGCACCGGGCACGCTGCTTGTTATTCTGACATAACTTCTCCGGGGCATGTTGTAAAATTCTATACCTTTGATTCCTCAGCAAAACATCTGCCGTCTGTAACCGAGAAGGTGTCTGTCCCTAATCCAGGCTGCTCTGCCCTTTATAGTTTATGAAAGAAATCTGCTGTGCGTGCGCATGCGCAGAATGGGGGGAGCACACGCGCTTCCCGGGTAAATGACAACACTGCTGCTGGTTGAAATGTGCAGATAGTTCCCTTAAATCGGGGGCGCCGAGCACATGGGAAAAGCCTTATCTGCAGGTAAAGTTCATTTACTTATAATGGGACGGCCGTAAGGTTTGTCCACCCCCACACTGCCTTAAATATGTAAATGTAAATTCATATTGAGCCCTAAACAGTGGCACTAGAATGTGATATGTGATTGCAGGCCTTTTTAAGGAAGACTGCACCGTTCTGTACAGAGAGACATGTCGATTGGTCCAGGACCACTGTGTTGGGGGCGGGTCGGAGCCCCCACGCGATCCCGTAAGCCCCCACCACATGAAGGATTCACTCCGGCACCAGTCCTTTGTGTTCGGGCTTCCCGGTCGCTCTAACGCGGCCGGGAACGCCCCCTTTATTTATACACAGCGCGGCGGCGTGACACGTCACGCCGCCGCGTAAGCCCGTCATCGGGCAGCGCCACACTCCTCCTTTTCCGGGAGGAACAACAACATAGATTAACAGTAACTTTATTAACCAGAAAACCACACATCTATCATAAACACTACTGCACACCCAAAAACCCCTTTAATGTCATCCACCCAGATCTTCTCACCCCAGTTCACTAACCAAACGTCCCACAACATATTCGCTGAGGTAGGCAGGTTTCCCTCGCCCAGCCCTCTGGGGGTACCTCCGGCCTACCTCCGGCACGTGACATCCTTCCGCCGCGTCTCCCCGGACTGGGGATTCTGGTACTTCGTCCCAGAGACCTCCGTCAGCAGGCAAGTCTGGTGGATCAGGTTCGGGTGGGGTTTCAGTTCGGGAATCACCCAGCTTCTTAAAGAAACTCACATTTCGGGTGACAGCAGATCGTCCATCCGAGGCCGTCACCATGGACCCTTTCACTGCCACCACATCCAATGGCTCTGGTTCATAGGGGAGCGAGAGCTTGCCGTGGGGGTGTCGGTTGCGGATGAGGACCTCATCTCCCGGTTCAAGTCTTTGAGGTCGGAGACCCCTGCGCAGGTTTTCTTGTTCCGTTCGGACTCGCCTTTCAGCCTCCACCCGCTGACTATCGATGACCCCTGGTTCTTTCTCCCCAACTTCCGGCAGCAGTCCCCTGGGGCACCTCTTGAATAACGCTTCTGCCGGCGCCACTCCCGTGGCGGCATGTGGGGTGGTGCGGTACACCCGCAGAAACTGATAGAGGGCGCGTTGTAAGGATTGCCCCTGCCCCTGAGCAATTCGGAAGGTTTTGTTCATAGTCCGCATCAGTCTCTCAGCGTCCCCGTTTGCTCGGGGCCACAGTGGGGAGATCTTTCGGTGCTGTATTCCGCAGCTCTCCATCAACTCGGAGAACCGCTCACTTTGGAAGGGCGATCCGTTGTCAGAGCATAGAGTGTGGGGAAAACCATGGGCCGCAAATATTTTCTCCATCGCCACCACCACATGCTCAAAGGCCACAGATTCGACGAACTCAACCTCCGGGTATCTCGAGTGTTCATCGACTATTACCAGGAAGTGAGTGCCCACTGATGTTGAGCCAAAGTCGGCGTGGACGATCTCCCAAGGCCTCGTGCCTCGGGGCATTGCCTCAATGGCAGGTTCTCGTTGCAGAGGAGAGGCCGCCTGACACCAAACGCATGCCGCCACAAAGTCGTCCACCCTTTTCTCCAAATCCGGAAACCAGACTTTCGAGCGAAGCCGCGCCTTGGTCTTGTCGGCGCCCTGATGTCCATGGTGGGCGAGACTGATCACATCGCTCACCTTTGACCGTGGAATAACGATCCGGTCACCCCGGAGTAGCAGCCCTGAGTCGGAGAACGACAACTCCTCCTTCACCTTCCACAACTGTTCCAGAGCTGTTTTGGCTTCCTGCGTGCGCCCGGACACAGTTCCGAGGATGGACTTCCAAGACCCATTATGCATTGCGTCCTTCAAGATTCGAAAACACTCATCCTCAGCCGCAGCAGCCTCCAACTCCTCTAGGGACATCGCATTTGGCGTTGCCGCCTCCACCACCATTCGTACATAACTGTCCGCTTCTTCTCCGCAGGTGTCATGTCCATCTCCCCCACCTACTCCCGGATGACGAGACAGGTAGTCCGCAGCAATGTTGGCCCCTGGCCTATACACCAGGGTGACGGAGTACTCGAGGAGGGCGAGCATCCACCTCTCAATTCTAGCCGGTGGTTTTGACGAGGAACCCACCAGTATCGGAAGCAGTGGTTTGTGGTCCGTTACCACCGTCACTGGACGTCCCAAGACATAGAGCCGGAAATGTTTGCAGCCCCACAGCACTGCCAAGGCCTCCCACTCGATCTGGGAGTACCTCTGTTCCGTTTCGGTGAGCGCTTTGCTCGCATATGCCACAGGTCGAACAGTCCCGTTGTGATCTACTTGAGTCAGCACTGCTCCCAACCCGAAAGGACTTGCATCGACCACAATCTCTGATTCCAAGGCTGGGTCGAAAAACGCCATGGTGTCCCCCGTTGTGAGGGCACCCTTAATGTCCTCAAAGGCGGCCTGTTCGAGAGGGCCCCAGTGCCAAGGTGACTCCTTCTTGGTCAGCGCCCGGAGTGGTTCAGATCTCGCGGCTAAGTTCGGGATGAACCACCCACAATAGGTTACCATCCCCAGGAAGCTCCTCACGTCCGTCACAGACTCGGGGGCCTTCGCCGCTTTGATGTCCTGAACCTTTTTCGGGTCTGGCGACACCCCGCCTCCTTGAATATGAAGCCAAAGAACTCAATAGAGGGGCGCATGAACTCACACTTTTCCCTGTGAAGGGTGAGGCCCAACGATTGAAGTCGTTTCAGAGTATTATCGAGCCTCTTCATGTGATCCACTTCGGTTTTGGCGAACACCAGAATATCATCGCTGATATTAAGGACGCCCTCCAGATCTGCTAGGGCGCCCCTGATGATGTTTTGGAACACTTCAGCGGCAGACGATACTCCAAAACTCAGCCGCTTGTATCGATACAGTCCCCGATGGGTGGTAAACGTTGTTATGTACCGTGACTCTGGATGAAGGACGACCTGGTGATACCCTGCTCGGAGGTCCAGTTTCGAGAACACCCGAGCCCCCTGCACATCAGCAATGATATCATCGATCGTTGGTGTACGATGGCGCTCCCTTTTGATCGCCTTGTTGGGGAGGCTCATGTCCACGCAAATGCGTACCGAGTCAGGTTGCTTGGGCTTTCTGGCCACCACGATCGGAGACACCCAGGGGGTTGGGCCCTCAACCTTCTCGATGATATCCAGGCTCACCAAGTTGTCCAGCTCCTTATCGACCTGCTCCCTTAAATGGAATGGTACTCGGCGGTGTTTCAATGCGATGGGCTGCACTGACTCATCGATGTGTAATCGAACTGGTTCCCCCGTCATCTTTCCGATCCCACTGAAGAGTGCAGCATATTTGTAAAGGAGATCATTAATGTCCTCCAGGTGGACGGAGTATGCAAAGCTGACGATACCTAAGGCCTCCGCAGCTGCGCAACTGAGCAAGGTATTACTGCTCACCGGGGTCACGTAGAATCGAGCCTTGATTTGTGAGCCATCATGCTCCACCTCTGCTACGAAGGCACCGTCTAGCGGTAGCGGTTCCTGACCCCCAAAAGCAAATATGCGGGCCTTCGGTGCGACCAGACCTGGGAGGGGTTTGAGAGAGTCATAATGCCCTCTGGCCATCACATTGACAGAGGCGCCTGTGTCCACAAGCACTGGGACTGGGGAGTGGTTGATCTCGACCACACATCTCGGCTGTCTCCTGCTTTTTCCTTTGAGTATTCCCACGCTTGAGACGAAAAAAATGTTCTCCTCGTCTTCCTCTTCGGCGCCTTCCGGATGGGACTCAACTTCACCCTGTTCTACCTGGGCAACACTGGGCTGTTGGCTCTGGCGCGGAGTCCACGTCCGTGCCTGACCTCTCGGCACCATCACCGGCATGGCTGCATGACATACTCTCGAGAAGTGATCGGCCAGTCCACACCTCCCACAGATTTTTCCAACCGCTGGGCATTCTGCCATGTGAGGGAGGTCGTACCCGCACTTCTGGCACGACTCCCCGGCTCTTCCTGCCCTGTCTCGGGGTCCTCCTCCCGGGCGTCTCACTCCTCGGCCACCCCGCCACACGACACACACCTCCTCCGACCTCACTGACCGCGACCCTGCTTCCATCTTGTTGGCTCGTGCTTCTGCTACCTCGTGGCACCTGCCCAGCTCCAGTATGCGGGGCAGCGTGATGCCCTGCTCTCTCAGGACTTGCCTCCTGAGCTTGCCGGAGGAGCATGCCTGGATTAGCATCGTGCGTATCATGTCGTCTGCATCTCCCCATGCACATCCGAGGGAGAGGCCGCGTAGGCGACCATAAAAAGTGTCCAGTGTCTCCTCTTCCTTCTGCTTAGCCGAGAGCATGACGAACCTCTCATAGTCCACGTTTGCAAGGGGAAGGAAGTGTGCCAGGAGTGCCGCCTTGGCCGCATCATAAAAGTTGTTGATTGGTGTAAGCGATTCAAATATCTCCTGGACTGCCGGCCCTGCCGAGTACAGCATGGTGGCAATTCTGCTGTCATCATCCGTCACCTGAGCAGCCCTGAAATACATGTCGAGGCGACTCACCCATCTTCTCCATCGGGGTCTCATGCTCGAGGGTGGGCCCGACGCATCGAACTCCGGGATGGGCTGCAAGGCGGCATGGGCCGCGGGTGCTCGTACTTGAGCCATGATGGGAAATCCTGGTTGTCCAGGTGGCGGTCCTGCAGGGGCTTGAATCACCGGAGGTAGGGCGGCCTGTTGTTGAGCCGCTGCCTGGCCACGATCACGGGGGAGCGACGCTGCTGCACCACCACTGTCTGAATCCTCAGAGTCACACAGGGGCTTGAGCGCACAGGCACCCCCACCTACTGTCCTGAGGGCCGCAACTCAAACTCCCACCATCATAGTGCGACTCACCCCTCCTTTTCGGACACACGAACAGTTCAAACAAGGGGAGGCTTCCGGACAAGGCACCAGTGGATGCACAAAAGGCTCAGATACCCAGAGCAGCCAAGCTTGATGATGAAGAAGACAAAGAAAGAAGAAGAACAAACCCACGGCACTCTGATGAGGAAGAGGACAAAGAGAACACCGTGGAACCACCTTGCTGCAATCCACATGGACCTGGGAGTTCCAAAAATTGAGCCGAGGCGATGGATTGGCCTAGACAGGCCTTGTCATATAAGTCCTTCTCCTGGCTTTCACACGACGTAAGAGTCCCAAAATTGGGTTAAAACCCACAAATCAGACATGGGCGTGCAGGGTAGACTTCCTGCTATAAATGTGTCCAAAAATGAGGCCCGTGTTGACTTCACGCTCCAAACCGGAGCCTCGTGAAGTTTCATGGCCTCCAAGACAAAATGGCCACCGGCCGCGTGTGCGTCCCGCGACCCAGCATGAAACGAAACGAAGGTCCGTTCCGCTTCGTTCAAAAAATTTTCTTCCAAAGATTACACCGCCGGGCCCGGGTCTCCCTCCCCACTCGTCGCCACTGTTGGGGGCGGGTTGGAGCCCCCATGCGATCCCGTAAGCCCCCACCACATGAAGGATTCACTCCGGCACCAGTCCTTCGTGTTCGGGCTTCCCGGTCGCTCTAACGCGGCCGGGAACGCCCCCTTTATTTATAAACAGCGCGGCGGCGTGACATGTCATGCCGCCGCGTAAGCCCGTCATCGGGCAGCGCCACACACTGTATCGTCCAATGCCAAAGCTGGGATAGGAGTATTAACACTTAAACTCAACAGTCTTAGATATGGCTACCCAATTTCCGTCTGACTATCAATTTATGCACTTAATTGGTAGTGCTTGCCCACTTTTTACAACCCTTGTCTTGATCAACCGAGCTCTAGACCTGCACTATAGTGATGCTCTATTGGCTGCAGGTGTGTTGTTTTGTAGCATAGTAGGTGTTAATATCACCAAAGGATATATACACTAAAGTTTGTCTACCTCAGAGAAAGGAAAGGCTTGCCAGGATGTTGTACTGTGATCTGGCATATGAACACATATTTCTCCAAAGAGTGGTTAACACACTGAGCTATCTTCTGAATCATTGTCTACCTTGACCCTCTCGCCCACTTGATCTCCACATTCTCTCCTCACTTCCAGTGGTATGCTGATGACACACATCTCTCTTTTAAGCTTTACTCCTCTACCTCCTCTTCCTCCTCTCTCATACCTGACTACTAATCAGGCCAGGTGTTCTGCTAATGATCTCTGCCTTAATGCCAGTAAGACCGAGATCCTTCTCATTGGGACGGCTGCTCCAGGCTTCCCTCCCAATCCCTGGCCGCCCTCCTGGGGCCTCCTATAACCCTCTTGTGGGGCTAACAATCTCAGGGTCATCTTCGACTCCTCTGCCTCCTTTTCCCCCCACATCCTGGCCTTTGCCAAGAAGTCCAACTTTCAGCTCCACCTCCTCAGAGGCATTCTACCTTTTCTCACCTTTCCCCAGAAGCTTTCTGTCTCCAGAGCTCTGGTTCTCTCTAGGTTGGACTACTGCAATAGCCTCTTCAACATACAAGACACAATAACAGACAACGTCCACGTACATCAAGCGTTAGGGCAGAGTATTACTACACTCAGTCCCCATCTAGGCCCTCGAAAACAGGGCTCAGGCACAAAATCGACAAAACCCGAGACGGAAATTCAACCAAGACTAGAGATACGACAACATCAAAAGGATCGTGGTCATGGCTCAAATCAGCCCTGAATCCGAAAACAGAAAAATAGCAACGACCACCAACCTCAGAATCCACACCCAAAGGAATCAAAAAACCTGCAGAAGTTGCATCCACCGAAACATACAACTTGGGATCGTGGAACACGAGAGGTCACTCACACCTGACAATGTTAGGAGATGTCGATCTGGGCCGATACAATATCCTATGTCTACAAGAGACCTGGTTGGTGGACAAGCCATCATTAGATGGATTCATGGTGGAAATATCTCCAGCCTCAAAGGGCCTATTAGGCCGTCCGTCTTCGGGACTGATGACAGCTATTAGAATAGGCTCAGGCTTAACTGCACCAAGAAAGCTGAAGGAATCCTACGAGATGCTGGTCACACTGATAACATGGATCCACCAAGCTGCAGCTCCATACCCAGAATATGCCAATCAACTGGCAATAATAAACACATACTGGAATCCCCAATGTACAACAACAAAAGTTTTATGCACGAAAATGGGAGAAACAATAGATTGGATTTATGGAGAACACGAAAAGATTGACATCATCGTGTGTGGGGATTTTAACGCAAACTGCAACATACACTAGGATGATGCTAAGGATCGTGTGGCACTAGGAGCGACAGCTGAACGAGGAAAGGCCTGGATGTCCATCACCAAATCATGGAATATATACAACATCGCTTCTCTGTTCCCTCAGCAAAAGACTATCCCGACTTGGGAACGTTTGAATGCAAAAGCCACACTGGACAACATCTTTGTAAGCCAGGGTCTCCTACCAATCATTCTCCTCTTCAAAGTCCAAAGAACCACTTACAGCGACCACAACCTCCTCCACTACTCATGGCAAGGAAAGCACCCAGTAAAACAGATCTACAAGGTCAACGTGGAAGCAAATAACCAGCAAACTAGGCTACGCCTGACGGAAGCAGATGTATTGAAGATAAATGCTAAATACGAGCTGATTGGAGGCACAAACGCACTACACCAGGTTGCAGAGAGACCAAACTACCTTCCTCTACTACTAGCATACAGAATACCAGCGGCAGGTCAGAAAAACAAGGTGACTCCACCAAAACACATTTATGACAAATTGGTGGTCGAGAAAAGAAAAGTGGTGCAGAAACTAAGGACAACAACAAAAAAAAAACATACCAAAGAAGCATGGGAAAGATGGCAAATTGAAACAAAAACTTATAACAGCTGGCTAAAACACCACAGACTGCTCTTGTACCAACACGACGGGGAACAAATGTTTAGAAAACTGAGCACAAAAAAATCAGGAGACTTTTAGTCTTTGATCAAAATGATGACCATTCCATCTACCAATGAGATCTCAAATGCTGTATCAGAACAAAAATGGTCAACGTACTTGGCGGCTCAATTTGATTTTCCTCAGTCCATTATACCCAGTTTAGAGCAGGCCGCAACTACTACATGGGTCGACATTTCAAATGCAGATGACATTGAAAACGCAATCTGCAAACTCAAAACATCGAGAGCCCCAGGCCCAAAAACATTCCCCAAAAGAGTGGTCAGTGGTAATTAGCAAAATCTTCACCCACTGTGGAGAAACAAAAATGATTCAAGAAACCTGGTTGAATGCCATAATCATTCCAGTGTACAAAAAAGGGAGCAGAGATGATCCGGAGAGCTATAGACCTATAGCTCTCCTGAACATCATCGGCAAAATCTTTGCTACACGCCTGCTGGATCATTTTAGAAGTTGGGCCAAAAACGCTCCATGTATGGACAATTTTCAAACTGGTTCCAGAAAAATGGCAGTACTGCCGTGAACATCCTGCTGATAAACATCTTGAAGGCCAAAGTTAAAGAAGGAACACCGAGAGTGTACCTCGCATTCGTGAATCTATCTAAGGCATTTGATAAAATAGATCGGGAAAAACTGTGGTCCAAATTGAAAGACTGGAAATGCCTAACTTCCATCCTGGACCCAATAATAGCTCTCCATGCTGAAACAAAGATACAGGTCAAACTAAACAAACAAGGTATGCTGTCAGAGGAGATATCTGTCAACCGAGGCGTTAAACAAGGGTGCCCCTTAGCCTCAGCTCTCTTCATCGCCTTTCTTGGAGATTACCAACACGATGAATCTAAAATAAGGGCTTTCCCACCAAAAATAGGGAAAGGAACTATATCACGACTTCTCTATGCAGATGATGCCATTGTAATAGACCAAAGACAAATTGGTCTACAACGCAAACTAACCAACTTGGCGAGATACAGTGAAGATAACAACCTGGAAATTAATAAAAATGAAAACAAAAATTCTGGTCCTAGACAAAACAACCAAGAAGTCACCCAAACATCAAAAGTGGTTCCTCGATAAAACAATCACTTCAAATATCTAGGAGTGATAATTGAAGGGTCAGCTAGAGAAAAGGAGATGCAAGACATGCTGTGGGATAAGGTAAAATGATTAACAGCCCAAACTAGATCGGTTGACAACAAATTTGGCAAATTCTCGCTGTTACCGTGCATCAATTTTTACAAGGCGAAGGACGTTCTGTCGCTTATTCATGGCATGGAAGCAACATTAAACATGCCACACTCTATATGGCAGAAACTAGAAAGACATGTTTGGAAAGTTCTCCCGCACTGGTCCATCCCCAGGAACTGGATCCAACAGCTATGCCTGTGTCCTGGGCATCTGGTTGACAGATCCCCGGAGACTAGTAGGTGAGACACCTTCAGGTTTCACATATATCCTTCCCCTATGTGATGTAGTCGCATATGTTCCCTTGGTCTTTGCCCTTTCGGTGTGCCACAGTGAAACAGTAGGGTTACAGGTCTAAGAACCATCACATGACTTGAGGGTTAGGATCCTTTCTTTTCTAAAAAACGATCTTTATTTAACTTCTGCACAGAGTTACATCATGACATTCCATACAGTTGATCTACACATTGCATTCAATTTACTACAACGTTTACGTTCAGGTGATTTCTATACAGACATTATGACACTTCATCTTGACTGTCCCCCACATCACTGTTATTTAGCAGGGATTGTCTAAATCTTCCCCATATGTCCTTGGGGCGATTTGTTAAGGGTAGTAAGCTAGAATAGACTTCTTCATTATCATTCGCCCAAGTCATATCATTCACCCAGTCTGCCACGGTGGTGGGTATCTTGCTTTTCCATTGCATAAATATGGCATGCTTGGCCAACAACAGACCCAGATTGAGAAGTCTACATTGCACAGGGTTCATTTTGCATACAAAGCCCAACAGACATGATTCCTGTTCCCAATGTACAGGTCCACCATTTCCTCCAATGCATTACACACATTTTCCCAGTACCCAGTAAGCGCCCCAAAGGACCACAAAATATGGACTATATCCACTTCCTCGTTCCCACATCTAGGGCACTTCCTGTCAGCCGTAAGATACATTTTAGTGAGGCGGGCTGGGGTGAGGTGTATCCTGTTCAGTATCTTGAAGTGGATTAGTCTGTACCTGGAGTTACAGGAGATCTGCTTGGTTGGCCTACATAGTTGCATCCATTGTGTTTCGGTGAGAGTAATCCCCAAGTCCTTTTCCCACTCCCCTTTAATATCGGGTGTCTGTATCTTCCTGGTCGATAATGTCAATTTGTACAATGCCGAGGCTGTCCTCTTTGCTATGCCGGGGGTGAATGAATACCTCAGGTGCGAGGGCTGTTCGCGAGGGAATCTGTCCCAGAGTGTCGCCAATGCAGAGCGAAGTCTAAGATACTGTAATTTCCGCAGTGGGGTGTCACCATTACTTGCCTTAATGTCATCCCAAAGAACAAACTGACCATCAGGGAACAGATCGCCAAAGTGAAGTATGCCCCTGTCCTGCCAGTGTGTGGCCAGGACCACGTCTTGTGATGGGGGCAGGTATGGCGCGTCCCAAATAGGCATGTACGAGTCATACATTATGGTGTCTTTTGGGTGGCCGACTAGTCTAGCCCATGCTCGTCGCAGGACTGGATCCATTTGGTTGTCGTTCCTCGGCTTCCTTTCAGCCAGTCCATGTAAGAGGCAGGCTCAATATTTCCCATTTTTCCTTTGCTCCATGGGGCGCGCTAGGTCCACTTTCCGTCCAGTATACCGCATAATAAGCCTGCGGAGCTAGGAAATATAGTTAAAAAATCAGGAGTCGCCAATCCCCCTTGTTCATATGGCATTGAAAGTCATTTCCAACTAGCTCGTACCTGCCCCTTCCATACAAACGTTGAGCATGCCCATTGTATTTTTGAGAGGAAAGACCTTCCCGGCTATAGTGGTATCGGGGTGAAGAGATAAAATAGTTTAGGAAGTATAATCATTTTTATTAGTGGCAATCGGCCCATGAGTGATATAGGGAGATGTTTCCAGCGGTCGATCTTGGCATAGAGTGCATCGGCCAGGTCATCATAATTGAGGGAGCGTACTAGCTGAGCTGTGCGCGCTATCCCAATACCTAAATATTTCACCTGTCTGGGTGCCCACTTCAGCCGGTACAGATCACTGGGTTCACCAGACTTGTCTGTCAGTGGGAACATCTCAGATTTGTTGGTGTTCAGTCTGAGACCTGAATACTCCCCGAAATCTCGGACCGCTGCTAGCACCCTTTTTAGGAAACTCCTGGGTTCCCTTACATACAGTATAATGTCGTCGGCATAAAGAGTTATCAACTCCACTCTCCCCACGATAGTTATCCCAGCCCGGGAGTGGCTGCTCTCAGAAGGTCTGGTAGTGGTTCTATGCAAACAGCAGTGGGGAGAGCGGGCAGCCCTGCCTAGTGCCCCCTGCTAATTCCAGAATCGAGGAGAGCACCCCATTCACACACACCCGTGCATATGGTTGCATGTAAAGAATGCACACCCATTGGATGAAATTGGGGCCAAATCCATAGTTATGCAGCACCCTGAATAGAATGGGCCAGTATACAGTGTCAAATGCTTTTTGCATATCTAATGAAATCGCGGCTCCAGTAATGTCCTGCAGGATCCTTGCTACTATATTGTAACACCTCAGGATATTGGATGCCGTTGATCTGCCCTGCACGAATCCCGCCTGGTCTTCATGCACCATATATGGCATAAGTGGGTTTAGTTGGTGGCTAGTATCTTTGCAAATATATTTGCATCAGTGTTAATAAGGGATAGCGGGCGATATGACCCACAGTCTTCTGGTGGCTTTCCTGGTTTCAGTAGTAGGGTGATGACCACTTCTCGCGTTGTGTCCAGCAGGATGCCAGCTTCCAGCGCTTCGGTCCACATTAACAGGACATGGGGAGCCAATATTTCCATGAATTCCCTATAAAACTCTGCACCCAGCCCATCTGAGCTGGGAGCCTTACAGCCTGGAAGATTCTTTATAGCTTATTTTATCTGGCCCAGTGCTATTGGTGTTTCCAGAACATTGTGAGCCTCCCCGACAGTAGAGTGGTGGGTATTTTTGCTAAATAATTGTCGATTTCTCAGTCTGTAGCCACCCATTGAGGGGTGTATAAGTTAGCATAGAAATCCTAAAAGACCCCACTGACCTCTTCCTATTTAGTAACAACTACCCCATCTCACCTGGTGACACACGGGATGCTCGTACTACCCCTCTTGCTGCGAACCATATGTGCAAAGAGCTTACCTGGCCTATCCTGTTCCCCATACCTGCGAGCGGCTGCCAGTCTGTCGAAATAGCGCAGTTCCCTGTCAGCCACCGCTCGTATTCATCTAGGTGTGTTTTAATCTCTACATTAGTCTGTGCTGTCAGGCTGCTAGCGTACTCTGTTTGCAGTGCAGCGAGTGATTCTTCTCTTCTCCTAAGCTCTCTCTGTATGTCTTGAAGTACTCTGAGTTCTGTGGACATGGCAATGCCCCCTGATGTAAACCTTGAATGCCTGCCATAGAATGGCCTGCTGAGCCACCGACCCTTTGTTATGCTCAAAGAAGCCATGTTGTGACAGACTGGTTTTAAACACAGGGTCGATTAGGGACGCTGCTTTGAACTGCCATGGCACTCTCTGAGGGGTTCCCTCCAGGATATCTGATAACAAAGTAACATGGGAGTGATCTGACAGGTTTCTAGGCAGTATCTTGACCTCTGTCACCCAACCTAGGACCCTCTCAGAAATTAACCAAATGTCTCTTCTGGAATGCATGTCGTGGACTGATGAGTTTCTTAATAATAATGGTGGAATCCCGGTGTGCGCTTACAAAGCTAATTACTAAGTGTGGTCTCTATCTAAATCCGAGGAATAGAAATATCAAATTATCTGTAAAATAGAGGCCAAATGTTGACAGGGCGAGAAACTGAGGGATAACCTGTCAGTCCATCAGCATGAATATAAAAATAAATGTATTATGTAACAAAATACAAAAGCAATATGGTTAAAAAAACATACAAGTGTAACCATTGCGAAGGGTGATGCAACTATTTACATGGGTGAAATCATTCAAATAAGGACAGTCAATTGTCTGTTTATCACAACAAGATAAGTGTCTCATACATCAATCTATCAGATCACAATGGTCAAATTGATAAAATGTACTCTCTCATTGTTGAGCCTATGTGTCAATACACAAGTTACAATTTCTACATGGTTCTTTTCTTTTATAATCAATATTGAACATTCTTCAGGAAGTTTCACCAATTAGGCTTCCTATTACTGCAGAAGTAGTGATTTCTCAGTTAACAAGTGTCTTTAAAATTCTCTCGGCCTGTCAATAAGAACAAATAAAATAGTGTAAGCTATGAATACTTCAGTTCTATTTTGGTTTTAACATTGAACATTGAACAATAGTCTTAGGGTAAATACCTGGACTAGTTCTGTGGGGGCTTCTTAGTGGTCCTATGGTGCATGTTGCAAAAAAAACATAAAAAGATGCTTTTAGAACACTACTATAGTGCAGCTTCTCTCTGTCCTGCACATGCAAGTGGGTCACAAACGTTTAAGAAAGAATCTCGAAAATAAACCCCCACCTGTATTTAGAGTAGTTGGGGAATCATGTTAGCTTCTCCCGGGGATGTATCGCCATTCGGTCATTGGTTGTTCAATTCGATACACGGACCATAGTTGCATTACTTGATGTGGGTATTCCTGTTGTAAAATGTGTGATAGTGTCTTTTAGCCACACAAGCATGGTTAAGGGCTCTTCTATGTTATAGTCGTTCTCCATTAACTTTATGAGTGTGCAATAAAGTTATTACCTTAGTTCGGCCTCGACTTCACTTGGTTTCAAAAGAGCCTGTGTCCGTCTACTGATTAGTTTGAAGCATCTTGAGTATCTTTGTTCATTGAACTCTCTGGTTCCTGCTTCAAGAGATATGGTTCGGATGTGGTTCTCGATCGCTTCTAGCTATCTGATTCCGCTGTCCTGTCACTGTAGGGATCATCTCAGTTACTGCAAAAATTTGGGCGGGGTCCAAAGAAACAGCTAACAAATTCTCCTCCTGGATCAACACGCTGAACCCACATTAAAAATTCATCATAACTCTGAGCGAACACACCACTAATTTCCTAGACCTTACCACATTTCACCAAAATGGAGCACTTAAGATTAAACCATACCATAAACCGACAGACAAAAACTCTCTCCTTGACTATTCAAGTCATCATGTTAAACATGTAGGGGACAATCTTCCATTTGGACAATTTTTAAGATTAAAAAGGAACAGCTCTGAAACCACTACATATGAAGAAGAAGCACAAATTATTTCTTCCAAACTAAGAATAAGAGGTTAGCCCAAAATAATGGTAAAGAAAGCCGCTAAACGGGCTTTTAACAACAATAGAGAAGCACTTCTAGAAGCAAAGAAGGATAAACCAAAGGAAGACAGATTAGTATGTGTTAAAACCTTCACTAATGAGAGCCTCAAAATAAGAAATATTATCCAGAAACATTGGAAGATTTTCAACACCAGGAAGACACTGATCCCTCCACCAATTTTTGCATACAAAAAGAGCACCTCAATTGGGAATAGGGTGAGCAGCAGTAAACTAAGAACCATCAACACCCCTACCCAGAGTATCACATCACTGTGGGGTATGGAACAGACCACTGGACACCATACATGTGGGAATTGTGGAGTCGCAACTCGGGACGGCCGGGCTCCTATGTGATATCCCAGAGGCGAGCTGGTCAGTTCACTGGATGGCCTAGGAGCACTTCTGAGAAGGCTCTTTTGGTGGGTAATCAGGAGGTGCCGAGTATAGTTGTTCCCACTACTCCAAAGGGTGGAAGCTTCCTTGCAGGCCTTCTAAGATCGATGACAAAAGCAGGGGTCTGATGGGACAGCAGCGGGATCAGGGTGCCAAACCTTAAAGTGCGTCTCTGGTGGTTACACAGCTCTGCTTCAGCGTTTCAGGTTACTTGGCTCCTTCTATGGTTTGGAGTGAACTTCAGTAGATTGACCTGGAATGAATGCTGAGCCCGTTCACTTATCCAAAATGTCTTTCACGCTCAGATCTGGGATAACCAATGGAAGATGTGCTCTCTTGCATGCACGCCATTAGCTGGCCAATCATGGCTCACAGTGGTCTCGGTCGTTCAGGCATACCTGACATCCTTGCACCAGTAGTGTGGATTGGCACCAGACAGTCCCATTCCTCTTCCTGGGCACCAGCACCCTTGACATGCAGGAGCCAGCGAAAGATGTGGTTTTCATAGGACGTTGCATGCCCAAAGAAGGAAGTCCCAGCTCAGCTTGACATGGGTAAAGGTTAGGGGCAAGATAGCCAAATGACAGAAAAAATGACTTCGTGGCATGGCCTTTTTCGGCACTGGCCACCGTCAGCGACCAACTCCAATAAACGCTGTATGGTACAATACAAAGAAGTAAAAATACCAGTAAAGTAAACTGCTGCCACAAGTTCATCCTAGGTACACTTGTATAACCACCAAAAAATCCTTAGACGGTGTGTAGGGACATAAAATGAAAAAGATTCCTGTATGCGGTGCAGTTAAGTACTTGGTGTACAGATAAAAGTTACCAAGAAATGGCAACAAAGCCAGCAACTAAGGGAAACATAGGGCCTCATTACGAGTACGGCGGTAGGGGGTTAACGGCACTGGTAAGGATGCCGGTGCCGTTAACTCCCTACCGTCGCATTCCGAGGTCCCTTAGCGGGTCCCACTAGGGCTGGCTGGTTTTACCAGTCACCCTTAGTGGGACCCGCTAAGGGACCAGGGAGCTAAACGGGCCCACTATTTGCGGGCCCGTTATTAGCTCCTTCCCCATTCCCATTTAACCCTATGGAGGCTTGAATGGGAATGGGGAATGGTTTTCAGAATTGGGACTTATTGGGTCCTCCAAGGTTGGAATGACCCAGTAAATCCCCATTCCGACTATCCGGACACGGGTTTGGAGGCAGCCATGGTGCTAATAGCACCATGGCTGCCTCCAAACTCGTAATACGTCCCATAGTTTTCAAGTACTGGCAGTCTGAAGCACAAGTTAGTTTCCCAACAACAAATGAGCAAAATCCCAGGGGAGCGCAACTGAAGGATGGGCTCCACTGGAAAAAGTCAGGTTAGGTCAGTCAAACAAAAGCAAAATGTTTTGGGGGGTCCATAAACGTGGAGGCAAAATTGCACTTAGAGAGGTCTTTCCTAACACAGACTATGGTACCATAGCTGCCCCCCTGACTGCACTCACTACTCCAAAGCAACCTGAGAAGGTCTCTTGGTCTGAGGAGTGTCGGAAGGCCTTTAGAGGCTTAAAGGACTCCCGACTATCAGAAATCTTTTATTGGGCAGACAGATGCCTCTGACACTGGGATAGGTGCAGTTCTATCACAGCTAGATGACACTCTATTGGCATCATCAGTCGCCAGCTTAAGGACAGAGAGCTCAGGTGGTGTACTGTGGAAAAATTATTTTTTCTAATGTGTGGTTCCCTAGGGAAGCTGAGGCCCTACCTATAAGGTCCCACTTGACTGTGCAGACTGACCATGAGCCCTTAAAGTAGCTGATGAACACGAAAGAAGAGAATCCTAAATTGCTCAGGTGGTCCATTAACCTCCAAGGCTTTGACTTCAAAATTGTGCATAGGCCAGGTGTCCAACATAGCAATGCTGATGGATTGTCCAGAATGTTTAACAGACCTGAACATGAGACTTATCCCAAGGTGTATTAAGTCCCCTTGTTCTTAGTCTGGGAGGGTGAGTTTTAGGTAAAATTTCACTTACTGCTATGTTACCTCTATATTTGTGGACCCCCCCCAACATTTTGCTTTTGTTTCAGCTTCCTGTCCTGACTTTCTGCCAGTGAAGCACGGCCTTCTGCTGCGCTCCACTGGGCTTTCACTCATAGTTCTCAGGAAACGGACTTGTTCTTCTGACAGTCAGTACTGGGTTACATTGTTTCCCTTAGTCATATAACTTTGTTGCCACTTTTTGCAACTGTAGTTCAGTGTGCAAAGAACATTACAGTACATGCGATTTCGAGCCCTAGACATCTCTTAAGGATTTTTTGGTAACTGGACAATGTGTCTAGGAGTAGTCTGGTGGCAGCGGAAGCTTTTTCATGTATTGTTATTAATTTTTACCGAGCCATACCACGTTTACTGCATGTGGCTCATGACTGTGGTTAGTGTCTGTCATGGCCATGTCACAAGTTTGTTTGTCTTTTTCTTTGGTCATTTTGTCTGATAGCCTTTCCCTTGGTTTTTGTGACCTGGGGAGTCCTTATTTGGGCATGCATTCTCCCACAAAAGCCGGTGCTTTTTCCAGGCTAATGCATGTCACATTTGTGGGTACCCAGGAAATGGGGTGGGACTGTCTGGTCCCAATCCACACTACTGGTACCAGAATGTTTGGTGTGCCTGTGTACGTGAGAGCTGCAATAGTCCCTGATTGGAATACTGTTGGCAGGCATGAGTGGGCAGATCTCCTCATTGGCCAGCCGGGTGCGAGCCTGCCTAGGACATTTAGGATATGAGGAGGAGCTCTGAGTGCAGACCCACAGATGCCTATTAGGACCGAATCAGCCTATACATGGAGCTGAGTATCCTGAGAAGCGAAGCAGATCCAAGGACTCTCCTGAACCACATAGAGACGGTTTGGCTACCTGAGGCTGCTGTTGTTCCGGTAGAGCCCTGCTTTGCGTTCTATCTACGAAGACCTGCAAAGGTGCTTCAATCATTTAGAGTGGTTGGACCAATCACCCTCAATGCCTCCTTGCTGTCCTGCAAACAAGCCTTCTCGGAAGTGTCCCTGGGCCATCCAGTGGACTGGCCAGCTTGTACCTTTGCATCAGTGCTGGATCATTGCTACAGAGAGTTTCAGCTTGAGCTTTGGGAGAGCCCTAGTTCACACTACAATGCCTCTTCTTGACACATCTCGTTGTCCCTACTGCTTTGGCCCGTGAGAGAGAAGTGTGTCAGTCAACGAGACTTGGGTGCTACTGCATCATTGTGCAACAGTGGTGGTTACTGCTGATGACTTTCCCACCTTTCTTCAAGTGTCCTGAGACCAGCTTCATTGGTGCTTTCTCTGTCCTGCATTTGTGATGAGAGATCCAGCTTCATATGAAAATTGGGCCCGTGTCTGCACCTGCAGCGCCTGTGCTCTTTGAAGTGTAACCAAGGAGGGGATTTAGTAGTCCAGGCAACCTTCTTCAAACCTGCTAAGTTTGAACCCGGCGTGAGCTAAGGGAAGTGAGTAATCATAGTACTTACCAGTGGCCCCTAGTTCAACCATACCATTTACTACGCAGAAAGGATCCCTTGTGGTCCTTGCCTTGACTTGGGTGGCTTTTGCTTCATACAGTCATCCAAAAGTTGGGGACAGCTTTGTTCTACGTAGCAGACCCTCCTCTGACTCTTGGAACCAAATTTCTCACACTCCAGTGTCCTCTTCTAACTTTTCAATTCCATTGAAGTTTGCCCTTTGTGAGCTTCACGCATCGATGAGCGCTTTTACGCACAAGCATAACATTGAGCGCAATGCTCCAATCTTCGTAGTGCTGGAGTTGACATTTGTGATAAAGTGCATTTGCTTTCCCTCCTCACAAGTTTTGGCAGGATTCTGCACTTTACCGCATTGACCAAAAAGTGACTGTATATATATTTTTCATAGTGTGTGTTTAAGTAGTATTTTAACTGTGTTCTTCAATATTCACTTGTCGGCCGACTGTGTGTGCTCACCCAAGACCTCAGGTCACCCCCACTACTCCTGAGTCTTAGCCTTGACTGCTCTCCAAGCTACCTTGAATTGTTCTGGCTAACTTCACAGAAGTGTTCCCTGTTTCACTAAACAAGGGTGGCGTCCTGAACATCTGTTCACCAGAGCAGAGTTCAGAAATCCATTCTAACAACATTGTGTGATGTAACAATAATCCATTGTTACTTTCTATGACTCACTGGTGAAATTCCGTTCAAATTCCAGCCACTGCACATCGACATCCCGATTCTGAACCTTATAGTTTCTTTCAAGTGACATTGGTTTAACAAGCAAAATATCATTCATTTGTGATGTAGTATGAGTCTTCCTGTTCTTCTTCTTCCGAGCCCTCTAATAGATCAGATAAATAAGCATTATTTCTTTCCCACTTACAACACATATGAATATCACTCTTACAATCTAATACCAACAAACCCATTTCAAAATAACGACTTTGATAAAAGTTGAGAACCCTGAATCTTAGGTATCCTGGTTTTCCTAGTGCATTTTGATACAGTCAATCTTGCTGTGCTGAGTTAATCCCTCATCTGTAACAAAACATTAATATAAGTTGTAAACAAATGTAAATACATTTTTGTTGGTACCTTTCCTCCTTCAGTTGGCTAACAGTCAACTACAAGAGTGTTTAAATTCATGTACAATCCAATGCATGAAAAATATTGAATGGCACAATATTTGTCTTTTAATACGCATTTATCCAATTTAAATTTAATATACTACTAGTGATCATTGGTTATAGTGTTAAGCCACATTTGTATAACACTGCCTTGTTATAAATATTGTTCTAAGTCCATTCGCGTTACATGGGAAAACGCATCTGAAATGCTTCGATATTTGATCAACTTCGCTGCCATTTTAGGAATTGTCCGCCATTTTGATTCCGACTCCGGCTTTGTATTCTAAAATGGTGGACTGTGTTTTCAACTTGCAGCTGAGCCGAACGACATTTGAGCTTTGTTATGTTTAGGCTGAACGAGAGCAGACTGTTTGTTCAATGCAAAGAAACCTTGTGACTCGAATGAACTGCAATCCAAGTGTTGTCTGTGCTCACAAGCCTCATCCTCATATAAACAACGAGACAATGTAGAACAAATTCAGATTGTGTGCTTTTGCTGAACTGCATTGTAGTGATTCTTGAAACAAGGCTTACTGTGGATCAGAGAACCACAGCATCATTTTAACTTCATGGACATGCAAACTTGTTAAATCCGTTGTACAATATTGTAATATTTGACATGTGAACTGGGCACGAACTCTAGCATTTAACTTATTAGTTAGGAGAGGGGCTGGACAATGTTTGTAAAACTGTATAAAAAGGACAGTGTTAAGATGTCCAGCACTCTCTCACCCCTCACTGTGTCTGCTGGTACACACTGCAAGGTGTTGGGAGCCAGATAGCTGTCTGTTTGCTTTGATTCAGAACAGAAATAAAAGATACTTGTATCTTTTTGACCTGTGATTGGCATATTTCATTTTGTGCTACTAAGCCTCGATATTTCTTTGGTCTTTCAGATGGCGCCCAAATAGGGACCCTCAAGATTGATGTCACCTCGCTGAAAAGAAGATGCGGCTTTCGGACCGGGATCGTAGAGTGAGGAAAATGGGGCCCCTTTGTATGAGATGCGCCACCTCGACAGTACTGCACAACCAGATCCCTGAACAGTGAGCACGCGGTTCGAGAGGGCATCTTGACGAGGGTCCCCATATCCAGACGGGCTCTTTGCCGAAATCACCAACAACGAGGATCCTTTGTAATCCGATTGGACCTCCTTTGTCCTTTTTAATCAGGTGAGTCGTGCCCCGATTCCTAAGCATCCTGATATTTGGTTGTAGATTTGCGCTCACAAGTTCAAACTATGCCAGGTAACACCAGTGATCTGATATGTCTGAGAAATTGCCTGTTTCAGGGGTTTATTCCGCAGAGACAGATAATCTTTGGAATATAGCTGACCGGCACCACCGGAGGGATTGCCGGCGTGTACTATGTACTGTAAGTACGGCATTTTTTAGTATAGTATTTAATGATATTTGGCACAGACAAACTAGACATTCTTCTGAATTTCAGTGGTCAGTTCATGGTAGTTTTGAAATTGACCGTATAGAGTATGTAGAGTCTATATTGTTAAAGAAAAAGGCTACGCCTGCAGCATTTGTTGTAATTAGGAATTGGAGAAAGGAAGCTATGCAGCAACTTAAGAGTAAAAAGAAACACGCACGTCGACATATGTCTAACTCAGAGAAAGGATTATTGTGTGATCAACAGAAGCAGTCGGAATCTATTAAAAGTATGGATAGGGCTTTCCAACTTGGTGTACAGAAAATATATCTGTCTCAGGACTTTCATGCCTCAGACAAACTAATTGATAAGCTTTTAAATTAGCCTAGGACTGTTGCCACCGCACCTCCTCCTTATGTGACTCTCCCTGTTGTTTTACCTCTTCCCGCTGTTGCACCTACTCCTGTTGTTGCTCCTGTTCCTCCCATTGTTCCTCCTCCTCCAGTTATTGCTCCTCTTCCTGTTGTTGTCCCCCCTTCTGCATCCCCGTCCTTACCGATAGTTGCTGTTCCCGTAATTCCATCTTTACCAACAGCGGTAGTGTCTCCACTACCCCTTGTACAAGATTTGTCGAACTTTCTTTAGCAAGTGGTTCTGCTCCACTTGCAGCGATTGAAGGGGCGAGTGCCGATCCAAAATAGTGACTCGTGGTACAGTATCAAAGGCTAGAAAAAGAAAATTGTATTCATGGACTAAGAAATGTATAGAAGAAGGTGAAAAATCAGTTGTCTTAGCTACAATTTTTGACCAAGAAAGTATTCCCGAACAAAATATTTTTATAGAGGGGATGGAGATGCACTTGGCTGAAATGTGGAGCGATTTGATGGATATGGATGTCCCACAAGGATTGAGGGATTTGAATGTTTTAGCTTAGTCAAGGGACACTGCAGAGAAAGTACATGAGCATGTTGAGAGGGTTTTTGAGTTTGGGAGGGAGTTAGATCGGTTACAGAATGATGATATGGATGGAGATAGATTGGATCCTTCATATGTGCAGAAACAATTTCTTCCCTCTTGTAAACCAATGAGTGAAGCAACGCGTATTTGCACAAGAGACATGCTCAGATGGATTTCGGATGTTTCAAGTTCTCGCATTGAAGTATATGACACGTTTAGTCAGCATACTGCGGCAATGCAAAGGAAAGTGTTACAGGTAATGGTAGAATACCTGCAGGATGAGTGTAAGAAGAAAAAGGTTTGTTGTCCCGCAGATTTGATGGTCATTTATAGGAGAGCGTTTTCTCCTGATACTGCTTTGACTACGTTGTTGCTAGATTTAGCCCTGTTGCTTAATGAACATTCAGAATTGCCTACTTCTCAATTGCCGATGAGGGAAGTTCCTCCGACATTTGTTCCTAAAGTGGAAATTCCAGCTAATGCTGCAACAGGCTCAGCTGCCACTACTATTGAAGATCATTATGTCTCACAGTTTGTTCATGTTCCATTCTCTAACATGAAGTGAATACCATTAGACAGACGATCCCAGATATTAGGAAAAATCGAACAGGATTTTAGAAAGAGATAGAATCTGTCTTGCATTCGTCAGATTTCACGCTGGGTGTTATAGACTTGTTCCCGGCGATCCTAAATGCTTATTTATGGAAACAGATTAGAACTGTAGATGATTTGGCAGGATTGGGTGAGACATGGGTTAACTTGGTATGGATAGATGGAGAAAGGAATGCTGGTGAGAGACCGCCGCAGGTGATATTGACCTTGCCAGACAGAATAGTAACGAAATTGAAGACTTTGGTACAAGAAAGAAGAATAGTTTGGGACAAGCTTACAGCTTGCATCCAGGGGAAATCTGAAGGCGCTACTGAGTTCTTTAATTGGTTCGAACAAGTGTTTTCGGATTTTAGCAGTCAGGATTTAAGTACTGAGTCAAGGAAAAGGCTTTTTGTGGACACATTTGTACATGGATTGTTGCCTGATATCCAATCACAAATTATGACTTCCAAAAGCGCCTGGCAAGCAAAATCGCAGTCTGAAGTATTGCACATGGCTCAGAATTATGAAAATAGGGTCAATAATGAAAAAGAGAGGATAGAAAAGAAAAGGGGAGACTTGAAGACAAAAGTATTGTTGCAGCAGATAGTAACAGGAAATAGATGTGGAAATACACAGTTTAGAGGACAGTTTGCACCACAAAGTAATGCGTAAATGGGTCCTGTACACATGAACCAATGTGCTAATTGCAGACAAGAAGGTCATTGGCGAGCACAATGCTCGATCCTTCAGCAGCGATCGAATAACACATATGGTACCATGGGTAGACGATACAGAGGCTGTCCTGGGATAGGGGGTCCTGTAGAAGTCAGTTCACTCAGAACCAACAGTCATTTTCACAAGATGGTAAGCAGCATAGTGTTGATAACAGGAACATTTTTGATAATCCTTCGGCTGTCTATCTTTCTGAGGATCTTGCTTTTGATGATGTACGTTTCCGCTAGGAAAGCCCGAAGCAGAATCTGGAGCCAGTACCTACACAGAAAGAGACAAGAGCCTTGATAGGCATGGCTTCGTACTGTAGACAGTGGATCCCTACTTTCTCATTAATGATAAAACCAATGTTGGCAATGACAAAGAAGGGCATTTCTTTGCCTTTACCGTGGAACTTGGATTGCCAGAAAACGTATGATCTGCTCAAGGCTGCGTTGTGTTCAGCACCGGTTTTGGGCACACCAAATTGTGAACAGGCCTTTGTTTTGTATGTGCATGAATGTGATGGATGCGCTTTGGCTGTGTTGACGCAGGAACATGGAGGAAAGAATAGACTGTGCGGTTATTTTTCCTCCATGCTTGACCCTGTTGCATGCACTTTGCCGAGAAGTTTGCGAGCTGTTGCTCCTGCTGCTGCATCTGTAAAGAAAAGTGAGGGTATGGTTCTGGGTCACTCCTTAACCGTGATGGTACCTCACTCTATAGGCGTTCTATTGAACTGAACGAAAAACGCAACATCTCACATCAGAACGATTAACAAGATATGAGCTGATTCTATTTGCACTGCATATCCAAATTAAGAGATGTTGCACATTAAATGCGGCCAAACTATTGCCTCTTCTGCAAGAAACTGACATCAATGTCAAGGTCTTTGAGGAGTTGGCAGATGTCAGAGGAGTTTTTGACAGAAGAGCGAGAGTTGACATTATCAAGTCATAATGTACTTGATTAAAAGGATAAACAACGAATTATGGAGGTGTCTGTGTATGCAGCTATTATATATAGATTAAGAATATCCTCAATCTTCATCATAGTATTGAAAGACCAAAGAAATATTGAGGCTTAGTACCACAAAATGAAATACGCCAATCAAGGGTCGAAAAGATACAAGTATCTTTTATTTCTGTACAAAGTCAAAGAAAACCGATAGCTATCTGGCTCCCAACACCTCGCAGTGTGTACCAGCAGACACAGTGAAGGGTGAGTGTCATGATCTCTGCTTCCAAAAGGTCAGGGTTTTCCCAACTCCCTTGGAAGCAGATCCATAACCCAGGTTCCGAGTGCCAACCAGTCCCAATTGGGACCTTTTGGACCCAGTCCTGACGCCAGTGGCACCAGGCTCATAAATATGCCCAGTCCCAGCGCTGGAAGCGCCGGGCTCATAATGCTTGGGTGGACTTACCTTCAGCAGACCATGCTGCTTACTTGCCTGCCAGTTGAGCCTCTGATCCTCTTCTGTTTGGAACTACTTTTCCTGTTGGGTGGGGCTGGAGCCGCTCCCTAGATTCAGAACACTGGAACTCTTCTGGAAGGCAGGAACTCTTTTCTTACCAGGAACTCTTTTCTTACTTAGGCGTGGCTGTGGAAGGAGACACCTAAGCACTACAGGAGGCTATTTAAACCACACCCGGTGGATGAATCTTGCTTTGCGTTATTCTGCAACCTCTGCAGCAGAACGCTCATCGTGTCTTCTGCATCCGGTCCTGGGCCTAAGGAAAAAGGCTTACCATCCTGAATCCAGTCTTCAGCAACACCTATAAAGACAAGAAAGAACAGGTTAGCATTCCGGCATCTGAAAGGCAAAGGCTTACCATCCTGAATCCAGTCTTCAGCAACACCTATAAAGACAAGAAAGAACAGGTTAGCATTCCGGCATCTGAAAGGCAAGTTTACCAACTCTTCGCACGCTCCGGAGGCCTTCGGCGCTGCATCCCGCATCTGAAAGACAAAACAAGGTGCGTTTAAAGACATTGGGGAACTTTAATACTCACGTGCCATTACTCCTTTCCACATCTAATCCAGTGGGTATTCCGGCACCCTGCAGCCGCTCCGAACTCGTACCTGCAAAATAAAAAGACAGTTAGAGCGCATAGTGAAGCAGGCAACAAGCGCTTACTTACGTGCTTCCAGGCGCTTCTATTCATCACACGGGCTCCATCTTCAACTCACTTCAGCCCGTCATCCGCCATCGCCGGAACCCTGCAAAACAAGAGACATCATTACTAAAGACTTTAAAGACATTTGAATGACTCGAAACTTACCGTTCGTGCAGTAAACGACGGACAGCAGTCCTCTGAAGTCAAGAGGCCTGCGCTACCTATCCAGTGAAGAAACTGGTTACAGCACCCTGCCCCGAGGCAGCTGGAGAGCTCGGCATTCACTTACCTAAGGTGAGAGCGTTAACCTTTGGGGGTCTACAGGAGAGGAGAAGAGGAAAGAGATAGGGACACCCCAATAACCCCAGTTCATTAACCCCATATTTTCTATCTGCAGACATCTTACTCTACACGTCAGGCATACAGTGCACAGAGGTCCAGCCCAAAGAGCCAACCGGGTGCTACACATCACCTTTGAAGATACGGTAGTCGCCCAGTCAAGACCGGCGCCTCTGCGAGAATCAGGTGAGCGTTACAGAACGCAAAGCCTACCGCAAAACTCTCGCCCAGGCACTATGGAAACCTCGGATACTGACCCCCTAGCCCGGTTACTTGGGGAACTAAGGGCAGAAGTGCATGCAGCTCGTCAGGAAACGAATGCTCTAAGAAGGGAACTAATTATTTCCAAGGAGAGAACAGACAATCTTGCTAGACAAGTGCTACAGTCACAAGCCGGACAGACCCCGTTACCCGCATCAGGGGCAAATCTTCCTTCAACATCCTCTATGAATCCAGTGCAGATCAACCTACCTGGGAATGTACCTCTGGCTCCGCCCGAACGATTTTCTGGTGACCCAAAGAGGTTTGCAGTATTTATCAATCAGTGCCGGTTGCACTTCTTATGCCGGCCAGCAGCCTTTCCAACTGATCAAGCAAAAGTAGCTTTTGTACTTTCGTACCTTAGTGGCAATGCGGCAGACTGGTCGATCCCTCTAGTTAATCAAGATGATCCGGTTCTCCATGATTTTCAAGCCTTTCAGCTTAGTATGGAAAAACTGTTCGCAAGACATTCACAGGGGCAGGCCTTGGACAATGAGCTTCTTTCGTTGCAACAGGGTAATCAAGACCTTTTGGCTTATATTGCATCTTTCAATAGACTAATAGTGGAAACTCAATGGCCTGAGGACAAAAGGATTACGCTGTTTTATAGAGGTCTATGTGGAGAGCTCAAAGACGTTTTAGCCCAAGTAGTGAATCCCCCACAAGACTGTTCGGATTATATAGACTTGGTCGTTCAAATAGATCACAGGCTGCAGAACAGGAAGGCCGATCGTTCCAAGTTTGATGCTCGAGTATTTTCCAAACCGCCAACTCCTTCCAAAGGAGTAGACTCCGGGGAACCCATGCAAATAGGGGGTCTGAAAGGTCCTCTAACACAAAGGGAGCGGGAAAGGAGGAAACAGTTGCAATTATGCCTATATTGCGGAAACTCAGGGCACTTTCTTCGAGACTGTCCGGTGAAACCTGCCAAGAAGGCAGTAGGAGCTGCAGTTACCAAAGTTACAAACTCTGAGCAGGGAAACAACCTCGCTCGACAAGAATAGAGGTCCTCTTGCCGAGCGTGAAAACCAGTTCCGTGACCTCGCATTTCGTGATACCTATGGTCCTCATTAGCCCTGATAATCCGGATCGATTACATGCAATTGAAGCTTACGTCGACAGCGGTGCCATCGGCAATTATGTGGATCATGAAATGGTTTTGAGGATGAATCTAACTCTTTGTCCCAAGGCTGTAAAGGACGTCATTACTACGGTGGATGGTACGGAGATAGCCTCCGGGCCAGTAACGCATACCACTCAAGAGGTGACGCTAGTAAGTCAAGATGGACACCATGAGAAGATCGTGTTCGATGTGATCAAGGCCCCTCAGTTTCAGATTATTCTAGGAATACCTTGGTTAGAGAAACACAATCCTCTGATCGATTGGCGAGCAAGAACGGTCCAGTTTCCAGAATGTGTCTCTACTTGTCACCCTCCACCTGGTGTTGCACTGGCTGCAATTTCTTCAGAGACTCCCCAGTTACCTCCCGAATACCTAGAATACCAAGATGTTTTCCGGAAGGATCAGGCTAACTCTCTACCTCCTCATAGGTCTTATGACTGCCAGATAGACCTGATACCTGGATCTACTCCTCCTTGTAGTAGAATCTATGCCCTCACCGAGCCTGAGAACCTTCACCTTCGACAATACCTGGATCAATACCTGGCAAATGGGTTTATTCGTCCTTCCAAGTCCCCTGCTTCTTCAGCTTTGTTCTTCGTTCCAAAAAAGGAAGGAGACCTTAGAACTTGTATCGATTATCGCTCCCTGAACCAGATCACCGTTAAGAATAGATATCCGTTACCTTTGATCCCTGAACTCCTGGACCAAGTCAGAAAAGCATGCATATATACAAAGCTGGATCTTAGAGGAGCTTACCACTTGGTACGAGTAAAAGAGGGCGATGAATGGAAGACGGCCTTCCGCACCAAGTATGGGCTATTTGAATATCAGGTCATGCCCTTCGGACTTTGCAATGCCCCGGCCGCCTTTCAATATTTTATGAACGATGTCCTCAGAGAGCTCATAGATGTATGTGTTGTTGTTTACATTGACGACATCCTCATTTATTCTTCATCGGAATCTGAACATCGGAAACACGTGAAAATGGTCCTCGAAAGATTGCGTCAACACAAACTTTTCGCTAAGTTGGAAAAATGTGTTTTCAACGTGACTGAAGTTGAATTCTTGGGATTCATATTATCACCTGGCGGAGTGCGTATGGATTCAAAGAAGGTCGATGCAGTTCTCAAATGGCCATCACCATCCTCCGTAAAAGGTGTGCAAAGCATGTTAGGCTTCGCTAACTTTTACCGCAGGTTTATCCCCGAATTCTCTCGAATAGTCCAGCCCATCACTGCCTTGTTAAAGAAAAACAAACGTTTTGAATGGTCTACCGAGGCGGAACAAGCTTTCCAGGATTTGAAGACTAAATTTATCTCTGCACCAATCTTAAAACACCCTCGCCCCGAACTCCCCTACATCGTGGAAACTGATGCTTCAAGCCTTGCCATGGGGGCAGTTCTATCACAAAAGGACCCGGTAACCAATCAGTTGCATCCCGTGGCATTTTGGTCCCGCAAATTCTCGCCTCCTGAAATCAATTACACGATTACTGACAAGGAACTTCTGGCTATCAAGTCTGCCTTTAAGGCTTGGCGGCATTATCTGCTGGGGGCCCGACACACCGTTACTGTGATTACGGATCACCGAAACCTGCAATATTTGAAGACCGCAAAAGCCCAATCCTCTAGACAACTACGTTGGGCATTATTCTTTGCCGAGTTTGACTTCATAATTACCTATCGACCTGGTACAAAGAACGGTAAAGCCGATGCCCTTTCTCGGATGGGAGTGGAAGAACACTTGGTCAACCCTAAACCTGTACCAATCATTCCCGAACAAAGAATTCTGGGTGTAATCGCCACAGAATCCATAGAGGAAATTAAGGATAAAGCCAGGCAACTTGTAACTCCAGCAGACATACAGAATTGGCATCTGCAGGGAAAGGACTTTGCAGTAAAGGACAACTTATTGTATTTCCAAGAACGATTATACCTACCCAGCACAGATTTACAGAAAAAAGTAATCTCTTGTTATCACGACTCTTTAATGGAAGGTCATCCCGGTATAGCCAAGACCTCAGAAAAGATCAAGCGCTACTTCTGGTGGCCGTCTTGGAAAAAAGATATCAGAGACTTTATAATGTCCTGTGGAGTATGCGCCCAAAACAAGAGTCAAAAGGAAAGACCAGCAGGCCTCTTACGCCCTATTGACATCCCACCTCGCCCTTGGCATACGCTTTCTATGGACTTCATCACCGATCTACCTCCATGCTCCGGATACAATACGATTCTAGTAATCGTGGACTTATTCTCCAAGATGGCGCATTTCATTCCGCTCAAAGGCTTGCCAACAGCAGCAACTCTGGCCCGAGAATTTCTCGAAAACATCGTCCGACTGCACGGTTTTCCTTCGGTTCTAATTTCGGATCGAGGTAGTCAATTTATTTCTCATTTTTGGCGAAGTTGCTGTCGGTCGGCTCAAATTGATGTGAGACTATCGACCAGTCACCACCCTCAGACCGACGGACAAACCGAGAGGACCAATCAAACTCTGGAACAGTATTTACGCTGCATGCTGCAACAAACTGAAAAAACTTGGAAAGATATCCTTTGGATAGCCGAGTATGCCTACAATAACTCTGTCCATTCGGGAACTGGGAAAACCCCGTTTTTTCTTTTGTACGGCAGTCACCCTCGAACCTCGGAGTTGGATCCCCTCCAAGATCTTGAAACACCAGCAGTAGACTACCTGCATTCTACAATCACCCAAGCCTTTAAGGAAGCTGTTTCCCACCTTCAAAGGGCTAAAGAACAATCCAAGAAAGGAGCAGATCAACATCGGAAGGAAGCCCCTCACTATCAAGTAGGGGATCAAGTCTGGTTATCCACCAAATATCTATCTCTAAAAGGGCCACGCACATTCAACCCAAGATACCTTGGTCCCTATTCCATCACTACCATAGTAAACCCAGTAGCGGTCAAGTTGGACTTGCCCCCGCACATGAAGATACATCCGGTCTTCCACGTCTCTCTATTAAAACCCGTGCAACCTCAAACCCGACTAACCAAATCTCCAAAACCTATCCTAGTGGATGGAGAACTCGAGTTTGCAAAACCCCCGGAGAAGCCCGGTTTCGGAGGGGCCTTGAGGGGGGGTACTGTCATGATCTCTGCTTCCAAAAGGTCAGGGTTTTCCCAACTCCCTTGGAAGCAGATCCATAACCCAGGTTCCGAGTGCCAACCAGTCCCAATTGGGACCTTTTGGACCCAGTCCTGGCGCCAGTGGCACCAGGCTCATAAATATGCCCAGTCCCAGCGCTGGAAGCGCCTGGCTCATAATGCTTGGGTGGACTTACCTTCAGCAGACCATGCTGCTTACTTGCCTGCCAGTTGAGCCTCTGATCCTCTTCTGTTTGGAACTACTTTTCCTGTTGGGTGGGGCTGGAGCCACTCCCTAGATTCAGAACACTGGAACTCTTCTGGAAGGCAGGAACTCTTTTCTTACCAGGAACTCTTTTCTTACTTAGGCGTGGCTGTGGAAGGAGACACCTAAGCACTACAGGAGGCTATTTAAACCACACCCGGTGGATGAATCTTGCTTTGCGTTATTCTGCAACTTCTGCAGCAGAACGCTCATCATGTCTTCTGCATCCGGTCCTGGGCCTAAGGAAAAAGGCTTACCATCCTGAATCCAGTCTTCAGCAACACCTATAAAGACAAGAAAGAACAGGTTAGCATTCCGGCATCTGAAAGGCAAAGGCTTACCATCCTGAATCCAGTCTTCAGCAACACCTATAAAGACAAGAAAGAACAGGTTAGCATTCCGGCATCTGAAAGGCAAGTTTACCAACTCTTCGCACGCTCCGGAGGCCTTCGGCGCTGCATCCCGCATCTGAAAGACAAAACAAGGTGCGTTTAAAGACATTGGGGAACTTTAATACTCACGTGCCATTACTCCTTTCCACATCTAATCCAGTGGGTATTCCGGCACCCTGCAGCCGCTCCGAACTCGTACCTGCAAAATAAAAAGACAGTTAGAGCGCATAGTGAAGCAGGCAACAAGCGCTTACTTACGTGCTTCCAGGCGCTTCTATTCATCACACGGGCTCCATCTTCAACTCACTTCAGCCCGTCATCCGCCATCGCCGGAACCCTGCAAAACAAGAGACATCATTACTAAAGACTTTAAAGACATTTGAATGACTCGAAACTTACCGTTCGTGCAGTAAACGACGGACAGCAGTCCTCTGAAGTCAAGAGGCCTGCGCTACCTATCCAGTGAAGAAACTGGTTACAGCACCCTGCCCCGAGGCAGATGGAGAGCTCGGCATTCACTTACCTAAGGTGAGAGCGTTAACCTTTGGGGGTCTACAGGAGAGGAGAAGAGGAAAGAGATAGGGACACCCCAATAACCCCAGTTCATTAACCCCATATTTTCTATCTGCAGACATCTTACTCTACACGTCAGGCATACAGTGCACAGAGGTCCAGCCCAAAGAGCCAACTGGGTGCTACACATCACCTTTGAAGATACGGTAGTCGCCCAGTCAAGACCGGCGCCTCTGCGAGAATCAGGTGAGCGTTACAGTGAGAGAGTGCTGGATATCTTAACACAGTCCTTTTTATAAAGTTTTACAAACATTGTCCAGCCCCTCTCCAAACTAATAAGTTAAATGCTAGAGTTCGTGCCCAGTTCACATGTCAAATATTACAATATTGTACAACGGATTTAACAAGTTTGCATGTCCATGAAGTTAAAATGATGCTGTGGTTCTCTGATCCACAGTAAGCCTTGTTTCAAGAATCACTACAATGCAGTTCAGCGAAAGCACACGATCTGAATTTGTTCTACATTGTCTCGTTGTTTATATGAGGATGAGGCTTGTGAGCACAGACAATACTTGGATTGCAGTTCATTCGAGTCACAAGGTTTCTTTGCATTGAACAAACAGTCTGCTCTCGATCACCCTAAATATTAACAAAGCTCAAAGGTCATTCAGGCTTGGCTGCAAGTTGAAAACACAGTTCATCATTTTATAATACAAAGCAGTAGTCGGAATCAAAATGGCAGACGATTCCTAAAATGGCGGTGAAGTTGATCAAATATCAAAGCATTTCAGATGCGGTTTTCTGAGTAACGCAAATGGGCTTAGGCCAATATTTATAACAAGGCAGTATTATACGAATATGATTTAACAAACCCTCCTTTTGGCCTTAGCCAAGAGCATTACTCAAACATTTGTTTTACTCAAAACCCCACGTCTCAATGTCCGTACATCCTGAATCACATTCTTCAGAAATATCAATCGCCATAAATTCCTTGATAGTGATATCTTGCATCACAAAATCGTTAGCAGTTTTCTTAGGTGCATGTACCTTTGGTCCTAATGTAGCTATAGTTTGTGCACAACATCCCCCTAGCATCGAACATATAACAGGAAGACATTGTATACAACAACAAGAAAACAGCAGAACACCAAGGACTATCATTTGGAGAATTCAACATCCACCTGGATGCCTCTGACCCCGCCTCTGGGCTCTTCCACAACATATGCGATTCTCTCTCCCTTTCTATTCTACCCCCTGTGTGAAAACAAAATCAAAATATTGAGGCTGAGTACCCCAAAAGGAAATACACCAAACACGGGTTACAAAGGAACATACAAAGTACTTTATTTTATACTGAATCCAGTTACAAAAACAGAGCAAAATCATATAGCTATCGGCCCTCAGTACAACACAACGAACTCCAGCGTGGTTCAGTATGTTCAGTGAGAGACGTTGTATATTAGAATGCATTCGCTTTTTATACATTCGGTGGGCACGATGTCCAGCCCCACTTTGGGTTAATATTCCTTTTAATACATCACCGATTTAGGGTTCGTGCCAAGTCCCGAACAACCGCATATAACTGGTTTTGCCTTTAATACATGTATCAACAAGCCTATGCACTAACTGTGTATTCTAAGATTTTCCATGCAGGCCTTCTCAAACATTAATACAATGTAGTTAAACAGATGTTCTTCGTTCAGTATTTGAATACATTGGCCCTCATTAGGACCCTGGCGGAGTGGGTTTCCGCCAGCGCTAATCGCGGCGGACCCGTCCGCCGTACTACGAGTTCCCTTAGCGCCATGGAGGTTTTCTCCGCCTGGTTTTACCGGGCGGAGAAAACCATGGCGCTAAGGGACCTCGTTGTTAATTACGCCGCCGTACTTTACGGCGGCGTAATTAACTCCTTCCCCACTCCCATTATACCCTATGGGGCAAGAATGGGAATGGGGAAGGGTAAAATGGGGATTGGGGATTTACTGCTCCGCCAAGTTCGGCATGGGGTGGTAAATCCGCCAACCCCCATGGCGCTATCGGCGGCTTTCCGGCATGCTCCGCGGTGCATTTAGCACCGCGGATTCCGCCAGGGTCGTAATGAGGGCCATTGTTTCAACATATGCTCGTGGATTAGTTTCATTGCACGAGTAATCCTTCTACACATAGGTCAACGAAGGACAAGGTCTCAGTTCATGACCTCGACAAGTGGCCAGCAGGCAAGTTACACACTAGCTATGTACAGAGGTCAAGACGGCCATGTTGTATTCTGGAATGACATCGTCCACTATTTTAACTCACAAGGTGACTTTTACAAAGCGAATCCTAAAATGGCGGTTTCACCTAAAATGGCGGTTTACATGGATTTAAGGTCAGGACCTTGCAACACGGATTTCTTTCGCAAGCGACTTTCGAGCAGCTTGGCGTAGGCCAATATTAATATATTTATTACAATAGGAGACACAATATGATTTCTCTTTCGACACCTGGACCAACACACTGTGGCGACAAACACCTTGGATGTTTTCACTGCCTCAGACATCCCCCTCTCCAACCGTCTCACTTCTCCTCTTTCTTAGACTGACCACTTTCTGCTAACCTCTCATCTGAAGCTTCCTGTTCCCCAGGCAAAGCCCATCCAAGCACTGCCACCTTCTTTCTCGGTCATCCGGCTCATGAAACGAGTGTCAGTGGCTGCCTTTGCCTCCACTTTCTCAGCTCCTCCTAATCCTGCGGCTGACTCCTGACACAGCCATCTTCAACCTGCATCTTGCTATCTCCAACACTTTGGACCTCCTTGCCCCTGGCCACCTCTCCTGTTCCCTTTCCTCATCCTCCTTGACATTTCCTCTGCCTTTGATACAGTCAATCACACCATCCTGATTAATCGACTCAGAGAGAACATGGACATCACGGATTAGGGTCTGGCATAGCTGACTTCCTTCCTCTTGGACTGACCCTCCCAGGTCCAACTTGGGTCTTTTCTCTCCCTCACCTTTCTTTCCACTTGTGGTGTTCCCAGGGCTCTATCCTCTCACCCTGGCTCGTCAATGTCTACTTGGCCCATTTGGCCCACTTGATTCCCTCCTTCTCTTCTAGCTTCCAGTGTTATGTGTATGCCACACAGCTCTCTTTCAGGCTTCCCTCATCCTCTGCTCCTTCCTTGCTCATTCCCTATTGTCTATTCGCGATCCAGGAATGGTGCGCTTCCAACGATCACTGCCTCAATGACAGTAAGAATGAGATTCTTCTCATTGGGACCCCTACTGTGGCTTTCCCTCTTGCCCTCAGGCCACCCTCCTTGGGCCCTCTACCCTTGCCCACCTAAGAGGCTAAAAACCTCTGGGTCATCTTTGAGTCCACTCTCTCTTTCTCCCCTCACATGTATTCTACCTTTTCTCACCTTCCCCCAGAAGCTCACCCTCTCCAAAGCTCTGGTTCTCTCCAGGCTGGACTACTGCAACAGCCTCTTTCTCAATCTGCCTAACTTCACTCTTTGCCCTCTTCAACTAATCCAGAACAGGACTGCAAGACTTATTCTTGGCCTCGGGCCCAGGCAGGGGCGTTGCTAGGGGGGGGCTAAGGTGGATATAGCCCCTGATCTTTTGGTTGTAGCCCCGGATAGAATCTCAGGAGCTGCAGCCAAAAGACTAGCTAGCCCCCAGTCCCAACAGTTCTGACATCAGCTTAGCCCCGGGTCTTTTCCAGACCTAGCAACTCCCCTGGGCCCAGGGACCACATCTCTATAGCCCTGAAGTCTTTGCACTGGCTCCTCGGTGTCTGCAAGGATCAAGTTCAAAACCCTTTGTATTGTCCGCAATGCCTTCTGGGGTCAGGGTCAGCACTATATCCGACTCTCTCTCTCTAAACACCTTGCTTCTAGAGGTCTTCACTCAGCTACCCCAAATTCTCTGAGGGTCAAACGCTTCTCCAAGCTGAAATTGGTGGGAACATCTGTTTCCTCTGCAGGTGCCTCCCTCTGGACTGGCATCCCTGCCCCTCGAAAACTTGAGCCAGCCCACCTGAAGTTCCGGGAGCTGCTCAAGATCTTCCTTTTCTGCTCTGCCTTCTCTCTCCCTCTTTCTTGCTAACCTTCCTGTCTGCATGCCCTGAATTGCTACTGGGTACCTCAGAGTCTCACAGGGTACCAGGCCCCTCCATGACCAGTCTTCCGGCACTGCCTCCGGTCCTACCACACACTTAGGGGCTGTAACTGCACTCGCCTACTGCCCCCTGTCTTCCATGAACTTACCCAGTGATGCGCTGCCCTGGCTACACTTACTCAGATCCATGGTGCCTTGACTGCACTAAGTTCCCCTCTCCCCTGTACTTCCACCTCACCCTTTCCCCTCGCACCTTTGTTCTCGCACTTGCAAGATCAGAATGACACAAGGCCTAGTAAGATCATTTGTCCTGTTTTCCCTCTATCTCCACCTTCCTTGTCTTGTGGCGCCTAGAAACACTTGTGTACAGGCGTGTTATAAGTACCGAATTATATCATATCATATCATGTATTTGGACAGATTATGATCGAGTGTGATTGATACTGGTAACATATTAATGGCAGTCCCAATAAAATGTGTTGATCTTGCTGGTATAGCATACCATTTTTATTAGTAGTATTGTTGGTGTTGGTCACTTGCACAAACACTTTCATTCACTTGTCATCTTATTATGCCAATGCGTGTATTTCCTATTACTGTGAAATTGTAAGGATTGTTAACATTTAATAAAAGTCTTGCATATTCCTAAGTACAATCAAATTTAATTTACAGTACATGAAACAAAGAAGCAACATGTGAAGAAATAATAAGAATAAGAAATGCAACCCCCCCTTATAATGCAAGTTTTGGGTATTGCTACTTTAGGGTTCGTGCCCTGTTCTATGTTGTTTGGGAACATATGAGAAAAACTTGAAAGTCGTTAGCAAAACTAAAAACTTGAAATGAAATACACTAACTTGAAATAATTAGAAAGTAAACAATTCCAAGTTATTAGAAACATATGTTTTATTGAAAGTAACATATTCACATAAATATTGCATTTTTGAAAAACTCTTTAAAGGTTTATACAAACCACAAATGTAATGGTACTGTGTATAAAAATCCAGTGTATTGTCCAGAGGCACGGAGAAATTGTTCACAGATTGCTCTAACGGCACGAGCAGGTATGATACGTCAAACGCAGAAATGCAGTCTTCCATAAATCCACCAGATAAACGCTCAATAGGCAAAAAGCCTGTACCATCTGTGTAAAGAGAAATAGTTTTGTTGAATTAATCCAATAATTTCATTTCTATTTTTTGGCCATCTTCCGCATAAGGCATGGATAGGAATTCAACAACATACTTTGTGAATAAAGGAGTCACAGTACAATATTTCAGAAATAACAATACTATAAAAATATATACGCACTTTGGAGAAAAAAACAAGGTAGGAACAATTGTCATAGCTTGTAATTGACAACATTATTTTTTTTACTCAAAATATAAAATGGAATTGTTTAGAAGGAACAAAGAACAATACATTTTTAAAGATATCCAAAGATATATTTTGAGTGAGCTCATGTTATCTAAATGGACTTGTAGAGCAACATAAAAGGCTATCGTACAAGGTTGGCACAAGTAAAACGGACGGACACGATACTAATTACTAGGAAAACGATGCCGAACAGTTGCTATGAGTTTGTGTATCTGCACCATCAGCATTCTCAACATGGATCTTGCAAGGCAGGCTGCCCTGAAGTCTTGCCGCGGAGTCAGACATAGTGGTGGTGGTTCTTCTTCTGCTATGTAGGTCAAGCAGCCAGAGCTTTCTGGGCAGAAACTGTTCCCCACCAAAGCTGGCATTAGTTCACATAGACAGCACATACACCAAGTGGAAGCGTCTTCCATGCAACGAGGATCAGAATCCTGCAACCGATCATCACTACTTTCACTTGATTCACCATCTTTTCAGCAACTTTCTCACACATTTCCTCTTCAGTATACTCGAGCTTGTAAAAGTATTGTTGAATCGAGGCCATAATTATAGAGAATTGAAGAAGGAGAAAATCAACTGTGGATGAAAACACATATTTAGTAATTTAGATAAAAGAAGGCATTTATGTTTTTTAAATGGCATGTATAATAAAAAATGATGAGTAGAAGATACAAACATGTTACAAAAACTCATAGTGCAAAGACAACAGGAATAGGCCCAAAGTTGGAAAGTTTTCCTTGGCACATGAAAAAACAAACTGATCTAAATATTCAATTTAAATCTGGTTTAGCAAAGACTATTGCCAATTATGTAATAATTATTGAAAGTTAAAGTGCTTGTAGAGAAAAGACATTAGAGATAGTGTATGTACCCATTTTGGTTGTATTCATCGTATTTTGTTCGGTAGCTGAACTAAGCAAAAAGGTGTTGTGGAGGATCGAAATGAAATAGCTGTCTATTTCATTTTGAAGACCGAGGAAAGTCCCATGTTGTCTGATCAGAAAGAGTTTGACAGTTATAGAGCAAAGGAATTTCCATGGAGACATGAAGACTTGCTTTTGAAGCAGCCACGTAACTTTCAATTTCAGCTATAGCTACAGAACGCTAGGCAGGGAAACTACATCCCCCAGCAACCCCAGCATTCTATTAATAAGGTGACAAGACGCACCAGCGCCCACGCACGTGAGTCAAGCCTGGTTTTTGCCGGTATAAATACTGTGCTTATCTGCAAATCATTCATAGACAGCTAATATTGATTGTGGGAGGTAAGTGTGGCCGTGAGGATAGTTGTCACTGTGCAGAGTAAATACACACGGTGCACGTGATATTACTGAAATATACTTGTGTTTTACTTACTCTAGTCAAGCAGAACTCCTCATTCATTTTCATTTCAAACTATATTGTTGACTGTGTTATCTGTCTCACTTCGCTGCATGTAAGTTGCTGGAAACTCGCATTTGAAGCAGCCACGTAACTTTCAAATCCAGCAACAGGTATAGAACACTAGGCAGGGAAACGGATTCGAGCCTGGTCTTGATGGCACAAAAAGCAGCAAGACTTGCTAGGGTTACCAAATACCTTACGCATAAAAGGGATAGAGCCTCCTTTGCCCAAAGTAACTCTCTGATAGAGACATCCCCTATTATGGACTCCCAACTGCAAGATATTTTTCAGTCGTCACAACGGGCTACGACACTACATCCCGCTAGCCACGGAAATTCTATAGACATGGAGGTAACCCCTATTGTGCCTCAAGAACAGGAAAAAATAGAAGTTCAAAACATCTCACAAAATGCAAACTTAACAGTCACATGTAAAAACTCTGAAATGCCTACCTACCGCACAAACTTGATTGACGGCCATGAATTAAAAATTGCTTTATTGAACACAAGATCATTAAACAAACACACATTGGACATTCATGACTATCTTACCCTCCATGACCTCGACATCTTATGCTTAACTGAGACTTGGCTTACAGAGGCAAGTGGTCCAACCATAGCCAATGTGGTCCCGCAGGGATAATTTATCATTTGTAAGAACTGAGCAGCAAGTCAGGGGGGTGTGAGTGGGAGGCTGTGGCAGTCATCACAAAAAACATTTTCAATTTTTCGAAAATGTCCTGTATGTGTGACAATTATGAGATATTGCATCTGAATCTTACACCCACCCCTTGTAGCAGTTTCAATCTTATTGTGATGTAATATCCACCACATTAAATGGCCAATTTTAATGAGGACTTGCTCCAGACCAGAGAAACCATGTTAGGCACAAACTGCTCCACTCTTGAGTTGCGAAATCTTAATGGAGGGCTCCATGACCCTAGAGACAAACAATCAGTCTCCCTGGAAGAGGCTCTCTTTGAAATAGGTTTTAAGGTTGAGAACAACAAACCAACAGCAAGGTCTGCAAATGTCCTGGATTGGGTGATGTGAGAAACCAGAAGGTGTCTCACCCACTTGTCCCCAGGGATCTGTCATCCGGGTGGCCAGGACACGGCCATCGCTTTTGAATCCAGTTCCTGGGGGTGGACCACTGCAGGAGGATAAACTAGGTGAGGAGTCTTCGGGCAGTGGGAGCGGGACACCAGATGGCGAGACGCAGTATCCTTTTCCCTGTAACAACTTTACCCCATCCTACAGGTAGTATATTTAGGAACTCTAACCCCCCTCTTCTACAACACAAACATTTTCTCATGGACAGCCTGCTATGAGAGAAAACAGACTAACACCCGAGCAGTATACATGAAGTGTCCCAATACAATGGCCAAGCGAGGTCAGGCAATAACTGACCATCGCACACACACCTGACTTCCATTAAATAACCCCACACAGATAAAAGGCAGAGTATGAAAGCACACTCTGAATGAAGCAATGCACACAAGGAAGCAGCAGTTTTGAGACGGCAGCTGAACGAGAGAGGAAATATGGCAAAGAAGTTCTCTTCAACTTTTTGACAAAGAACTGTTACTTTCCAGAGACCTCAAGAATAGAAAGCATAAGACCAGGAAACCAGGCTGAAGAACCCTGCATTGTGTGTCGGAGGTACCCAGGGGCCTCCTGTGTAAAAAATCAAGGCAGGGAGAAGCGCCAGCCGCCATGGCCGTGAATCAACACAGCCGGTGAGTTGTGGAGACCGATACAATACCGGTCTGTGTTGAAGCTAAGGCTGCAAGCAGCACCATTGTATGTCGAGCACTGGAATGAACATTGTTCACACACGTGTGATAAGAAACGCAAGTAAAGTTGAACTGCTGATGAGTTATGTTATGTTAAGTTATTTGGCATTCATGTAGCGCTCTATATATCATTGGTATGATCTCAAAGCGCTGGAGTGACTGAACTTTAAAAAACATGATACAATACATTTGACAGAGTGGTCCAGCACCGCGTGGGTGCTCAATCGAAGGTCTCTGTAAGGTATCCAGCTGAGATGTTGCAAAAGTGAATGTGATTAAACGGCTTTATCAAGAAGAGAACGAGTAATTGTGAATCGAAGTGGTCCTGCGACGGGTCAAGCAAAATCCTGCGCACAGTCGAAAGTCTTCGATTTTGATGAAGTGAAATATTTGGTCCGAGCCCGGCTGAGGAAGACTGATTGAAGGTTTAGTGTTAAGGGTCTGAGCACGAAGCGGGACCGGGGGGGAGGGGGAACAGTAAATCACCTGAGAAGTTGTATGTGAAATCCTAAGAAGAAAGGAACTTTAATGTTTGTCTTGTTGCATCAGGCACTCTGAAATAAGAGACTTTGGGGGTCATTCCAAGTTTGGAGGTAGCCATGGTGCTATTAGCACCAGGGCTGCCTCCAAAATCGGTCCGGGTTCCTTGAATGGGGACTTACTGGGTCATTCTGACCTAGGAGGACCCGGTAAATCCCCATTCAAAAAAGCCATCCCCATTCCCATTTGAGCCCCCATAGGGCTCAATGAGAATGGGGAGGGAGCTAATAACGGGCCCGCTTATAGCGGGCCCGTTATTTGCTCCCTGGTCCCTTAGCGGCTCCCACTAAGGGCAACTGTTAAAACCAGCCGCCCCTGTAGGGACCCGCTAAGGGACCTCGTAATAGGGTGGTAGGGGGTTAACGGCACCGGCATCCTTACCGGTGCCGTTAATCCCCTACCGCCAGGGTCGGAATGACCCCCTTTGATACACAAGGCCCTGATGTTGAAGTTTTGAACTGCATCCTCATGCTAGAGAAGCCTTAGAGTGTGCTAAGCTTGACTGAGCCACCTTGTCCAGTGCTGAAAACATGGGGAAGGGAAGCCTTGAATATCCTCACATATCATTTATTGAACATTTTTCTTTTGCATAATATTTTTCCCACACTATTTGTATTTAGATGTAAGGATTGGCAATATATTTATTAGTATGGGCCCTTTTATTTTGACAGACTCTACTAGGGCTGCATTATTATAATTTGATCGTCGTAGCCTGCTCCCATCTTTAGATTTAGGATTAAATAGGTACCATTCCTTCCTTGCATATGGTGTCAGGAGTTGAATATGATTCAATTGACACATATTGAGAATCCATGTTGATAATCGTTGTAGCACCAGAAGGCAAAAATAGAATTGTTGAACTCCTCGTTTCTGATCGTGTATCCACTGTTAAACAGTTTGGGTTTTCCCAGCTTCACGTCCCAAATGGTCAACAAGATTTATTTTTCAAAGCTCAGCTGTTATTAGACACCCTTTCACTTTCCCTCTATAACATCCAACAGTGGGATCAAATAATCTTACAAATACGACCACACACATCTTCATTAGACCTAGCATTCTGAATCCCCCTCTTCACAAACCTTTCTTTTTGATATCAAATTCACTTTGATCCCTGGTCCATCAGGCTTAGCAATCGACCTATCCAGATCTTCCCCTCTGTTGGAATCAGACTGGGAAGAGTCCGACGACTCTGAAACCCTAGCGGAGCGAGTCAAGACCTTTTTTATTCTGATTCAGAAAATACAACATAGGGAACCCTTACCCCGCCGGAAGACATGGCTGACCTGACAGCCAACATGGCCCAGCTGGCCACCCATCAGATTCAGGCCGAAGCTTGCCTTCAAGAGAATTTGATGTAATTGGATGAGCTACAGGAAAGACCCCTACTACATCAAGAGATACTACAACCATACCAGAGGGGGAAGACCTAGGAAATTTCTTTTTGAATTTCAAGCGATTAGCCAATCAATTAGTATGGGAAGAAAATCTAAACAAATGTTATTTAGGGCCTCTGCTGAAAGGTGAGCTACAGACCGCTTACCAGCTACTTAGTCTTGCACAGGGGGCTACCTTTATATCCATAAAAGAGGGGTTTTCTAAAAAAGGGTAGGGAAAACCTGTAACTTCTATCAGTAAAATGTAAGGGCTGTTAGACTCAACCCCAGGGAAATCCCCCTTGAATTAGGAGAAAGAATTAAAAATACTGTTGCCCTCTGGATTAACAACAAAACAATGGAAGAATTGGTAGACATTATGACTCTAGAGCAATTCACCTACTCTTTACCACCTTTTTTCAAAAGGCAGTACTACAACTGAATTGACCCACCCTAATTGTGGCTATTGAGACTGCCCAAAACCACTTGGATGCAGTCAAACTCTTCCACTCGGTACATTGAAGTGAGGAGCAGAAGGATCACAAGCTTACTCACTGCTCCCAACACCAGGAACTAGATCGAGGGGGTGGATCATATATATCCAATGAATGGTACCGAAGGAAAGAATGGAAGTTAAAAGAACTGACCCAAGGGGTAGAGAGCAAAGTAAAAGAGAGGAACCCAAAGTAATCAACCCCTCTCTTCCCATTTGCTTTTCATGTAGAGGAACTGGCCATTTGGCCAGAAACTGTCCTAAATATCTAAAGGAAGAACCCATGGAAATAGGCTGTCTAAGAGGGGAAGGGTGGGATGAGCCTGAAGAAGATCTGGAAACCTTTAGTATATGTTTATGTCAATCTTCCGCCAACTTTACATAGGAAAAGGCCATGTTAAATGGAAAACAAGTAAAGGCATTAATCGACTCATGTAGCAAACAGACCGCTATAAGGGTCGATTTGGTTACAACAACAGACCTCGAGATTGCAACCCTAGTTAGAGTTACATGTGTGCACGGGGATAACTAAATATACCCCACAATACCCATGTACATTAACATCAGGGGAGAATCCTATTTGGTATCATCAGCCATCATTCCTGGGCTCCCTGAAGAAGTCATTGTGGGAAGGGACTTCCCTGCGTTCTCCACTCTCTTGCAGGAATTTCCAATTCCCCATAGGGAAGTTATACCCCAAAACCATTGGCACGCCAACTGTTACTCCCAGACCTCTCCCGTATGGGAGTGGACAGAGACAGAACCCCTTGAGCCTACCATTTACCAAAAACATTCCATGAAATATGGAGAGCACCTAATTCCAGAGTCAACCATTTGATGCCGGTTCATGGGATGCATTCGGGAGATGAATGAGAAGATCTCACGTTTACCCGAACAGAGGAAAAGAAACCTGTGGACTATGCGAGAGTCCTTGGATATATTTCCGTCTTATTTTATTCAGGCTCTTCAAATCGAAGAACCTAGGAAAAGACCAAGTATATCCACCTCACATAGGGCAAGGGCATGTGAGAAACCAGAAGGTCTCCCACCCACTGGTCCCCGGGGAGCTGTCATCCAGCTGGCCAGGACACGGCCTTCGCTTTTGGATCCAGTTCCTGGAGGTGGATCAGTGCAGGAGGATCACCTGAGTGATGGCTCTTCGGGGAGTGGAAGTGGGACACCGGATGGCGAGATACCATATCCCTTTCCCTGTAACACCCTTATCCCATCCTACCAGGTAGGATATTTAGGAACTCTACACCCCCGCCCCTTCTATAATACAAACCCTTTCTCACGGTCAGCCCGCTATGAGATTAAACAGACCAACATCCGAGCAATATACCTGTAATGTCCCAATACAATGGTCAGGCGATGTCAGGTAATTACTGACCATCACACTCACACCTGACTTCCATTAAGCATCCCCAAACAGATAAAAAGGCATGAAAGCACACTCTGAGCGAGGCAATGCATACGAAGAAACAGCAATTTCGAGACGGCAGCTGAACGAGAGAGGAAAGATGGCAAAACAGAAGGGGATCACAAGGAGGGAAGTTCCCATGACCTTTTCGACAAGGAACTGTTACTTTCCAGAGACCTCGAGAATAGAAAGCGTAAGACCAGGAAACCAGGCTGAAGAATCCTGCATTGTGTGTCAGAGATACCTGGGGCCCTCCTGAGTCAATAATCAAGGCGGGAGAAGTGCCAGCTGCCGTGATATCATCCTTGGCTCCAAGAACAAAGCAGCGTCAATGCATCAACACCGCCGGTAAGTTGGGGAGACCGATACAAGACCGGTCTGTGCTGATGCCAAGGTTGTAAGCAAGCGTGTGTAAAAGAAACGCAAGTAAAGTTGAACTGCTGATGAGTGACTGAACTTTAAAAAGCAAGATACAATACCTTTGACAGAGTGGTCCGGCACAACGCGGGTGCTCAATCAAAGGTTTCTTTAAGGTATGCAGCTGAGATGTGGCAAAAGTGAAAGTGTGAAAAAGCTTATATTCATCTCCCAAAAAATTGCAAATACTACCTATGACTCCTTATAAACATCATGCCCTTTAAGTCTGCCTCTATTGGTTGAGCTATCATTCTTTCACATCTCGACTACTGTAACTCACTATTAATAGGGGCCAGTTAAAAATGTCTGCACCAGCTTCAAATTCTCCAAAGTGATACAGTCCGTATCATCAAGGGCATTCCAAAGCTTGACCATATCTCATCTGGCAGGATATCACTACATTGGCTCCCCATCTCGGCCCGTATTCACTTTAAAGTTGCAACTCTATTGCATAAGTGTCTCTACGGAAAGGCGCCAGTGTACTTGAAGACCTCTATCACCCAATACACACCCTCACACGTTCTCCGTGGGAGGCCTCGGGAGGGCTTTCCCTATGTGGGCCGCGCTGGTGTGGAACTCTCTCCCTAGCACTCTCCGGTTGGAGAGAAATATGAAAACGTTCAGGGCTGCACTGAAAACTATTCTCTTCAATTAAACTGCAGGCTCACAGTCAGGGATGATGTAGCCACCTTAGACCTAAACTGATACTACCACGTCCTGTCTTTTTGTTCGTTCACTGTGTTAATATTGCTCCCAGATGCCTGCAGGTTAATGATGCGGTATATATAAATACATAAAATAAAAATAAATAAATAATGTCAATAGACTGCGCACAGAGGATGTTCAGTTGAAACATGCACTATACTGGTGACAAGCGGCGTAGGCTCAAAGTTAGCATCTGGTGATGTCAGCTTGATGCTGTGTGTTATGATTTACTGCCACCAGGGCACTTGAATTTAGGGCGACTGATCAACAGATAAGATTATCACAAGATGGTGTTTCCAAGCTGTGCGGTTCGTGTGTCTAAACGTCAGAAAATCTAAGGTAACCTTTACTAGAAAAATAAAATGATCAATCGATTTATGATCAAAAATACATGCCCTATCCATTGCGCCAATAAAATTCCCGAGAGAACTTCACCTTTAAGTGAAATATGAAATCGGTGTGGAGGTTTGGGGCACCCAACATGTTGCAAAAGAAAAGTTGGGTGGTAGGCCTCACAATTATCTGGCGCAACTTCCGAATCCCAAATTGCTAAGGAACCTTTAAGAGTCATGCAGCCCATGTCGATTTATCATACCTGGAATCAAAGGGAGTGAGATCTATTGTGCTAAATATAGTATAATTAACAAGCTGCACCCAGCATATCAAATGCCAATCTAGTGCACTCTATATCAATCTCTCTCACACACACTCCGTGTCTCCTTCTCTCCCATGCTCACTAATTGTCTCTGGGCCTCATTACGAGTTTGGGGGCAGCCATGGAGCTATTAGCTATTAGCTCCATGGCTGCCGCCAAACCGGGCTCCTTTACCGGGTTCCTAGAATGGGGAATTACCGGGCAATTCCGAGTACGGAGGGCCCAGTAATTCCTCCCTCTGGGAACCCTGGCCCGGGCCTTCCCCATTCCCATCTGAGCCCCCATAGATTACGAGCGGCCCGTTGTTTGCTCCCTCTTCCCCTCGCGGGACCCTGTAACGATGCCTGGTTTTGCCAGGCATCCTTACCGGGTCCCGTGAGGGGACCTCGTAATTTCGCGGGACGGGTTTAACGGGTCTGTCTCCATTAGGGGAGCCCGTTAACCCGTTCCGCGAACCTCGTATTGAGGCCCAGAGGGAAGAGTCGATCAATGGCAGCTCCTCTATTGGAGTGAGGGGTTCCGCCTTTCTTTTGGTGAATGATGTAAACATTAGATTAGCATACTGAAGTGTGTCTCTAATGTTAATCTAAATGTGCATCTATCACACAGTTCAAGGCAGCGCAGTTCACAACAGTGCTTCATTTGCACGAGAGGACTCTGCTGCCTGACTCTGAGCATGGGTGCATCCACCGCTACATATTTATTTTTCTTTTGTAAGGAGGAACCATTTACTTAGGGCCTCATTACACGGTAGGTGGAGGACCAAGGTGCTATTAGCACCTTGGTCCATGCCGGTAAAATACCGGCACCGCCTTGGTGGAAAGGGGAATTACCGCCCTATTCCAAGGTTGGCGGGGCGGTAATTCCCCCTTCCCCCATTGCCCTTCCCCATTCCCATTTTTGCCCCATAGGGCTCTATGGGAATGTGGAAGGCGCTAATTACGGTGCCGCAAATTGCGGTACCGTAATTAGCACCCTGGTCCCTTTGCGGGTTGGTTTTTAACGCCTGCTAAACAGCAAGCGTTAAAGTACCTACCCGCAAAGGGACCTCGTAGTAAGGCGCTAAGGGTTAACGGTCACCGGTACCATTACCGGTGACCGTTAACTCTTACTGCCTTCCGTGTAATGAGGCCCTTAGAGTACAATAATGAGAAGACATCGGGCGTTGGAGGTTTGGCCCTGCCGCCTGTCATTTCTGCAGTAACAGCATTTAAGCGCTGAGTGACAGGCACTCAACAGGCTCTGCATAGAAGAGAGGTGAGCCATCCAGTCCCATTTGGCAGAGGCAGTGTGCAGAGGAAGTGAGCAGGTATGTGTAGTATTAATATTCATGCAATGTGTTTGTATGTGTGCATTCAAGGTCGGTGTCTGAGTGTGCATGTATGAAAGTGTTTGTGGGTTTTTATGTATGTGTGCATGCAAGGTGTTGCCTGAAGGCTATATGAATGCATGGGAGAATGAGAGTTTGTGTGTTGTTTGCATGCATTTCTATGAATGAAAGCGTGTGTGTGTGTGAAGGTGGAATGGGTCTCTAAATATAGCGAGTGATTGGGGATGCTGGCACAGGACATTTTTAATGCGCAAAGTGGGTAACAAGGGAAGAGCAATTATGATCAGTGTTATTACGTGGTTGGACTGGCCTACACATTAATGGTGCTAGTCTGCATATAATTCTTACTGAGGAATGCCATTTATTTTGCTGTGCATAAAGGGTAACGCAAACATGATAAGTGTTATTACATTGCTAAACTGGCATAAGTTGGTCCAGCTGTTGTTTGCACGTACAGCATCCCATTCAGGTAAAGAGATTAAGGATGAGGAAACCCTATTAGAAAGCAACATTGGGGGAGCAGAGTCAAGCTTATACCGTGGACAGTGCATACATTGGGCCTCATTACGCAGTAGGCGGTAGCCATGGCGCTATTAGCGGCATGGCACCCCCTTACCGCATTCCAGGTCCGGGTTCCTGAAATAGGGACTTACCGGGTCATTCCAACCTTAGAGGACCCAATAAGTAACCATTCCAGGAACCATTCCCCATTCCTATTTGAGCCCCCACAGGGCTCAATGGGAATGGGGATGGAGCTAATAACGGTACCGCAATTTGCGGTACCGTTATTAGCTCTGAAGTCCCTTAACTGGCCCCTTCCATAACGCCTGGTAAAACCAGGCATTTAGGAAGGGACCCGCTAAGGGACATCGGAATAGGGTGGTAAGGGATTACCGGCACTGGTGCCCTTACCCGTGCCGGTAATCCATTACCGCCTACTGCGTAATGAGGCCCATTGTCTTAGTTATGTCTGAAACATATTAGATACTCACATAGAGCAACACAGAAAGACCAACACATGTACTAATGTTGCGGTTGCAGCGGTCATATATTGGGTGTTGGTATAGGTCCAATGTTAGTTGATGTATTGTAGTGAAATAGGATAGTGTGATGTGCGGGAAGGATCGAAAAGAGCGGAGGATGGAGTCAGCAAGGCAGTGTGGTAGGAGTGAGGTTGGTGTGTTAACTTGGCAGAAGTGTCACCATTTTTATATTACAGCTTAATCCATGATGAAGAGAAGACAATGCATGTATTAGTGTGGAGCTCTGATAGTTCTGCTCCAAAAACAAATCCCTTTTCCCGTTCCTCAGGAGAGAAGCCGAGGTCAGAGGCATCCATGGTGCGCAGATAAGCACTAATTGTATTTAGCTGCAGGGCCTGAAAGTGTCGGGAATGGAATGTTAGTTAGTAGAAGAGCAAGAAGAGACACATTCATGAGAATAGATTGCAAGGCTCTCGGATGCCAATATGATATGATATGATAGTTTATTTATATAGCGCCTATACACAATGTGTTTCAAAGCGCTTCAAGGCAAGGGAGGGAACAAGGGAAAAAACAATGACATTCTTACAGGCCATGAACAGTAAGGATGTGAAATTAACTATCGTACTCGGCCTGATGACATTTCAGATAGTGCAAGAGCTAAAACATAGATAAGGAAGGGAGGGGGAGAGTGGGAAGGAAATGGAAACAGACAGGCGACTACCGTACTAGGCCTGACGACATTTCTAGTAGAGCCGGAAGAAAAACAAGAGGTGAGGGAGAGGGGTGCAGAAAGGTAGGGGAGGAACAAAACAAGCGACTATCATATTAGGCCTGACGACATTTCAGATAGTGCTGGAGGGGGGTTGGGGTGGAAAAAACCAGTAACGGGAGGGAGGAGGAGACAGACGAGGTTGCTATCATACTAGGTCCAGGGACAATTCTGATAGAGTAAGTGCATAGAAGAAAGTAAGGGGAGGAGATAGGAAAAGGGAGAAGGGAAAGGAGGAGAGAACAGAGAGCAGTCAAAAGAGTGGAGAAGCAAGAGGGGAGAGTGAATACAATTGCAGAAGTCAGTAGTAACACATAATGTTGCAAGCCAGGATACAAGATGAAGATGGGAACAGCATGATTCAGGCTCACCATGAGTACAAGATGCAAAAGAAGTTCAGAATGAGAGTTGAGAAAGGGTGACGCACCATGAATGAATAAAGTCCATAAAAGTCAAATCCAGCATTGTCCACAAGACGGTGATGGTGAAACCAGAATGGTGCGTCACCCTTTCTCAACTCTCATGCTGAACTTCTTTTGCATCTTGTACTCATGGTGACCCTGAATCATGCAGTTCCCATCTTCATCAAGAATCCCAACAAAATGCAATACGAAACGCAGTTCCCCCCCAGCAAGCTTAGAGGAAAACAGGTAGAAGTTTGAAACACAGGCCAAAAATGCTTTGAATGTGATGACAATGAAGTGAGAAATGCGCTAAAAATGCTTTTAATTCCCTCTAGAGGTTCAGGTTGTTGATATCTAGTTTATATTAGTTCAGGCTCACTTTAGTAATGCTCTATAAGTAACTAGCAGGTTAAAACGAATTTTAGCAAAGGAAAGCAAAGAGCTGCTGATTTTTACACGTGGCTGAAATTGTGCAAAATGTCAAATCGCGGCAAATTTAATCGCATGCGTCGAGCGTAATTACGGAGGCCCTATAAGGAGTAGCAAGTCGGTTCTAGGTTCGTTGGAAAGCCTAGAATCTTAGCTTTAAGATAAAAGTTAGAGTTGAAATTTAAAAGTTCAAAATGACAGGTGACAGTCTTCAGTTTTAAAGATGACAGAATGACACGATTCTAGGAGGCAGTTCTAATAGGCAAAAATAGTTTGGATTAGATTATTTTAAACTAAGAAATTGGTTTTGGCACAGTGAGTACTCACACTATATTTTTGAAATAAGCCGTCAAGGTCTGGTCAGGTTGGACTTCTGCTAGCGGTTCTTCACAGCGGTCTGGTCTCTGGTTCTGCTCTCAGCACTGCACAGTTCTGGTCTCTCTGGATCTCTGGTCTCTCTAAATCTCTGGTCTCTCTGGATCTCTGGTCTCTGGAGGTTGATGGATTTGAAGTCTGTGTTACGCTCACCTGACTCCCACGGAGGCGCTGGCCTGGTTCGCGCTGCTGTGACCTCTTCTAAGGTGATGCGCAGGGTTCGGAAGACGGACTGGACCGGGCCCCCAAATCTGGCTTGTCTGGCTCGCAGAAGTATCCTTCTGTAGGCGGAAATAGGGGATTAACTGTCTGCGGGGTAATGCAATCGGTCTCCCACTTTCCCCTCTCACCCTCCTCGAAACCCTTCTGTGATTCCTCGTAGCGTCTCACCTTAGGGTCTGGAAGGACGAGCTCTCCATCCTGCTTCTTATGCAGGGGCGCGTTGGTATCCAGTTACTTCACTGGATTTTCGGATTGGTGAGAACCAAACTTGCTTGGCTTCCAGGTAAGTTTTTTGATAAGAGGTTCCCCTTCTGTCCATGCATTAATGTACTAATGCTAGTGTCTTTTTCCCCATAGGGGCCGGGGTACGGAATGCCGGGGAACAGGCACCGACCCGAGATGAGAGGTGAAATCCTTGTAGAAATCAGGTAAGTCTTTAATGAGCGTTTTTTGGTAATGTCTTTTCATTCGCTCATTAACGCTGATGTCTCTTTTTCCCCTTAGGGGCCGGGGTCCGGAAATGCCAGGATGCGGCGCGGACCCGAAATGAAGAGGGAATGAATCAACAGGTAAGTCTTAACATGGAGATTTAGCTTTCCTTATTACCTTCTCTCTCTCACCTTTTGTTCTGGTATTTTTCTCCCTAGGCGCTGGGGCGTGACTGCGAATCCGGATGATCGCTGCTGAACATGGAGGCGCCCTGTAAAGGTGAGTGGAATGCGGCGCTGCAGCGATCGACGCGATGAGCTTTTAAATAAAAGTTTTCCTTTTCAGGATTGTCAGCGAGATGTCTCCGGGATGCGGATTTAGCAGGTAAGGACTTTTCTTTCTTCTGTTCTCTTCTTCTCTTCCTTTGCAGGTGATCCAGGATGCTGGCAGGCGTGGCAGAAGTCAGGATGCAGGAGCAGACACGGTGAGCGTCCAGCTGCTAGATGCAGAACAACGCGAAGCACGTGTGGCTGTTCGGGTGGGGTTTAAATAGCCTTGGAAGAAGTTCCAGGTATGTATCCTTCCTCCAATCAGGTATGTATCCTTCCCCGACCACGCCCGGATGGTAAACTAGTCCCACAGGTAAAGTAGTTCCTTTCAGGCCTCAAGGAGGCCGGGATCCTGCAGCATTGTCTGCATCAGGTAAGTGCACCCAAGCACTCCCATAATGAGCCTGGCGCCTGTGGCGCCAGGACTGATGTCTTTTATGAGCCTGGCGCCATAGGCACCAGGACACTGTCCAAAGGGCCCCTATATGGGGTTGCTGGGTCCTTCCTTGGGGACTGGATGTCCGCTTTCGGGGACGCAGGGCTTGATCCGGCTCCCCGGGAGCGGGCATCATGACAGCACTCCCCCCCAAGGCCCCTCCCAAGGTTGTTCCCTCCAGGGGTTTTGGTTTGTCTGGGAAGAGTCGGTGGAATTTCCTGACTAATCGAGGTGCATGCACATGGTCGCTGGGTTCCCACGACCTCTCCTGAGGTCCGTACCCCTTCCAATCAATTAGGTAGAACAGTTTTGACCTAAACATTTTTGAGTCTAAAATGTTCTTCACTTCGAATTTGGGCTCCCCATCTATTAGAATAGGTTCTGGAGGTTTGAGTAGTCGGGTTCCGGGTACCACTGGTTTCAGAAGTGACACATGAAAAACAGGGTGAATTCGCATACTAGCTGGTAAATCAAGTTTAACAGCCACTGGGTTAATTATTTCCGTAATAGAATAAGGTCCCAGATATTTTGGGTTAAAAGTTCGAGGCCCTTTGAGTGGTAAATGTCTGGTAGCTAACCACACTTGATCCCCAATCTGATACGGAGGTGCTTCACTCCGATGTAGATCAGCATTCTCCTTGTATTTTCTCTTGGCTTGTCGTAAATGCGTAGTTGCCTCTTTGAAGGCTTGGGTAATTGTAGAATGCAGATGTTCTACTGCAGGCATTCCGAGGTTCTGAGGTGAGTCAAGGTTTGAGGTTCGAGGGTGATGCCCAAACAAAGTATAAAAAGGACTGTGGCCAGTTCCAGAGTGTACCGAATTATTATATGCGTATTCGGCTATCCAAAGAATGTCTTTCCAGTTGCTTTCAGATTGCTGTAACATACACCGTAAGTACTGCTCAAGGGTCTGATTTGTCCTCTCGGTCTGACCATCGGTCTGAGGGTGGTGACTGGTCGATAATCTTACGTCGATCTGCGCCATTTGACAACATTTGCGCCAGAAGTGGGAAATGAATTGGCTTCCCCGGTCAGAGATTAGTATAGATGGGAATCCATGTAGCCGAACAATATTTTCGAGGAATTCTTTGGCTAGGACAGAAGCTGAAGGTAAACCTTTCAAAGGAATAAAGTGGGCCATTTTGGAAAACAAATCCACAATTACAAGAATAGTATTGTACCCAGAACAAGCAGGCAGGTCCGTAATAAAATCCATTGATAGGGTGTGCCAGGGTGCTGGCGGTATGTCTAGAGGTTTAAGGAGACCGGCTGGTCTTTTCTTTTGACTTTTATTTTGGGCGCAAACACCACAGGACATCACAAAAGATTTAACATCTTTTCGCCAAGAGGGCCACCAAAATTGTCGTTTCACCTTTTCCTCTGTCTTGGCAATACCGGGGTGTCCCTCTATTAATGTATCATGATAACCGGAAATAACTAGTTCGTGTAATTCCTTATGTGGCAGGAATAAGCGTCCTTGGAAATAAGGTAAACCATTATCTATGGTAAAGTCTGATCCCTTTTGTATCCATTCCTGTAAGGTTGTAGGGTCCAGGAGTTGTTTCACTCTGGCTTGAATGTCTTCAAGCGTCTGTAACGAAGTCATGCCTAGAATTCTCTGTTCGGGAATTATTGGTACTGGTTCTGAGTTTGTATCAGATTCTCCCATTCCAATTCAGGATAAGGCGTCTGCTTTGCCATTCTTGCAGCCAGGTCGATAGGTAATCACGAAATCAAATTCAGCGAAAAACAAAGCCCATCGGAGCTGCCGTGATGACTGAGCCTTGGCGGTTTTCAAATACTGTAAATTCCGGTGATCAGTGATCACTGTGATGATATGTCGAGCGCCAAGCAGATAATGCCGCCAGGCTTTAAAAGCGGACTTAATGGCTAACAGTTCTTTGTCCGTGATTGCATAATACTAATAAAAGTATTTGAAAGCCGGTCAAGTGGCACAGCGAGTAGAGCGCCCGCTTTGACACCCGTGCAGAGCCTGTTAACGCAGGTTCGAATCCCGGCGGGGCCAAACTCAGCCTTTCATCCTTCCGAGGTCGATAAATGAGCACCACACACCGTGGGTAATAATAAGCAGCGCTCAGATACCTGAGGGTTTGTAGCGCTATATAAAAGCCTAATTATTATTATTATTATTTTTATTATAATTAACTTTGGGTGCCGAGAATTTTCTGGACCAAAATGCTACGGGATGCAGTTGGTTGGTTTCGGGATCTCTTTGGGACAGGATAGCTCCCATGGCTAGGCTGGATGCGTCAGTCTCGACGACATAAGGGAGATCTGGACGCGGGTGTTTCAATATAGGTGCGGAGGTAAACTTAGCTTTTAAATCCTGAAAGGCCTGCTCGGCTTCTTCAGACCATTCAAAATGTTTATTTTTCCTCAAGAGTGCAGTAATGGGTTGTACCACGCGTGAAAATTCCGGGATAAACCTGCGATAGAAATTGGCAAAGCCGAGCATGCTTTGAACCCCTTTTACAGAGCTAGGTGATGGTCATTTGAGGATGGCATCCACTTTTCTTGAGTCCATTCGGACTCCTTTGGGTGTCAGGATGAAACCTAGAAACTCGACTTCTGTGGTATGGAAAACACATTTCTCCAATTTAGCAAATAGTTTGTGTTGGCGCAGTTTTTCAAGTACTGCCCTGACGTGTTTTCTGTGATCAGATTCCGAAGAGGAGTACACCAGAATGTCATCGATATATATGACAACACAAACATCGATGAGTTCCCGAAGGACATCATTCATGAAGTATTGGAAGGTAGCCGGCACGTTACACAATCCGAAAGGCATCACCTGGTACTCGAATAATCCGTATTTAGTACGGAAGGCAGTTTTCCATTCGTCGCCTTCTTTAACTCGTACCAGATGATAAGCCCCCCGGAGATCTAACTTGGTGTATATGCAAGCGTCCTTCACCTGGTCAAGGAGTTCAGGGATCAGAGGCAAAGGATAGCGGTTTTTAACCGTTATCTGGTTCAATGCGCGGTAATCGATACAAGTTCTAAGGTCGCCTTCTTTTTTGGGCACGAAGAACAAAGCCGAGGATGCCGGGGACTTTGACGGGCGAATAAAACCATTAGCTAGGTATTGATCCAAATATTGTCTCAAATGCAGATTCTCAGGTTCGGTAAGGGCATAAATCCTGCTACAAGGGGGTTGTGCACCGGCACCAGATCGATTTGGCAATCGTACGATCTGTGAGGAGGTAACGTGTTGGCCTGTTCCTTTTGGAAGACGTCCTGAAAGTCTTGGTATTCCGGAGGAAGTTGCATGGAGGCAGAGGTTACAGATGCTAGATTAATCTTCAGGTTTTCTGGGTAGCAGGTTTGTGTACAATCCGGAAAGGTTATTCTCTTAGCTCGCCAATCAATTCGAGGATTATGTGTCTCTAACCAAGGGATTCCAAGAATAACCTGAAACTGTGGAGCCTTGATTACATCAAACACAACACCCTCCCGATGGCCGTCGGGACCAATAAGAGTCACCTCAGTAGTGGAATGTGTTACCGGTCCAGAGGCAATTTCAGTTCCATCGACTGTGGTGATGACATCTTTGCTGGTTTTAGGACGGAGAGGGAGGTTAATCCTAGAGACCAATTCACGATCCACATAGTTTCCAATAGCCCCACTATCGATGTATGCCTTTATTGCATGCAACCGCTTAGGCTGTTCTGGATCTACGAGAACCATTGGCACAATGAAATGCGAGGTCTGAGAGTTAGTTTTCAAGCTCGGCAAGCGGACCCCTACACTTGTCGGGCAGAGTCATTTCCCAAAACAGAGTCTTCATGGTTTTTAATCAGTGGCTCCTACCGCCTTTCGGGGCGGTTTTGCCGGGCAATCTCGTAGAAAGTGTCCAGAATTCCCACAATAAAGACATAATTTTAACTGCCGCCTCCTTTCACGTTCCTTTTGAGTTAAGGGTCCTTTAACCCCTCCAATTTGCATAGGCTCAGAGACATCAACTCCCTTTGGATTAGCATGGGTCTTGACCAACACCCGGGTCTCAAACCTGGACCGATCTGCTTTTCTGTTTTGAAGTCTGTGATCCAATTGGACCACTAAGTCTATATACTCTGTGCATTCTTGGGGCGGATTTACAACTTGGGCCAAGACATCTTTAAGTTCTCCGCGTAGGCCTCGATAAAACAACGTGACTCTTTTATCCTCTGGCCATCCCGTTTCCACAATTAGTCTTTTAAAGGTTGCAACAAAGGTTGCAACACAGCAAGCTTAGAGAAAAACAGGTAGAAGTTTGAAACACAGGCCCAAAATGCTTTGAATGTGATGACAATGAAGTGAGAAATGTGCTAAAAATGCTTTTAATTCCCTTTAGAGGTTCAGGGTGGGTGATATCTAGTTTATATTAGTTCAGGCTCACTTTAGTAATGCTCTATGAGTAACTAGCAGGTTAAAACGAATTTTAGCAAAGGAAAGCAAAGAGCTGCTGATTTTTACACGTGGCTGAAATTGTGCAAGATGTCAAATCGCGGCAAATTTAATAGCGTGCGTCGAGCATAATTACGGAGGCCCTATAAGGAGTAGCAAGTCGGTTCTAGGTTCGTTAGAAAGCCTAGAATCTTAGCTTTAAGATAAAAGTTAAAGTACGCTCCTAGCACAAACGGTTCCGGAGATACGGACGATTTTGTGAAGGTAGTTTTTCGGATTTGAAATTTAAAAGTTCAAAATGACAGGTGACAGTCTTCAGTTTTAAAGACGACAGAATGACACGATTCTAGGAGGCAGTTCTAATAGGCGAAAATAATTTGGTTTGATTATTTTAAACTAAGAAATTGGTTTTGGCACAGTGAGTACTCACACTATATTTTTGAAATAAGCCGTCAAGGTCTGGTCAGGTTGGACTTCTGCTAGCGGTTCTTCACAGCGGTCTGGTCTCTGGTTCTGCTCTCAGCACTGCACAGTTCTGGTCTCTCTGGATCTCTGGTCTCTCTGGATCTCTGGACTCTCTGGATCTCTGGAGGTTGATGGATTTGAAGTCTGGATCTCTGGATGTGAAGTCTGAAGTCTCCCGGCAAAGCGTCCCGCAAGAAAGTGGAAAGTGAATGTCCTGCCTGTCTTTCAGTGGTCCTTTTTATGTCTTTAGAAAATGGGTGTGTGCATGGGCCTAGCTAAGCCTGCCCCTCTCACTTATCATTGGCCAATTCCTCCTCTCTCCCTTGATTGGGGGAAGGAAATGTGAGTCAGAGTGATGCTGTAGGTTTTATGGTCCGAGGATCCTTCCCCTGTCAAATTGCACACAAATCTTTATTTGATCCAAACACACATTTATCTATGTACCATTTTTCTAATATTATAGGTCCAGTTAACATATTTTCTGTAGTACCAAACCATCCGATCCCTGTCTTTGTATGATGTTGTGTCCACTTTTGACAGAATTCTTCCCCTTTTCATCCAGATAACGACCTTTAAACCTTTCCAGATTTGACACAACTGTACACCCCCCTTCTACACACATTCCAGTAAATTTTCATTTGTCTAGCTTAAACACAGTGTCTGCAATATCAATAAATAGCGGGGTTCTGCCTCAGAACATGGTACAGAGTCCTAACGCCTTTTAAAATGTGCACGGAAAAATCCCAAGAATAATGATATTATGTATATAATTCTGACCAGTCCGCACAATGAGTTATCTATCTTTGTAAAATTATGCCCTGGTCAAAAAGGGGTGTGGCTTCCCACATCACATGGTGGAATAACTGGTTTATCCATTTCCCCCAAGCTCAGTTTGCTTTCACAGGCACTGCCCCTCCCAGTTTCTGTAACGCTCACCTGATTCTCGCAGAGGCGCCGGTCTTGACTGGGCGACTACCGTATCTTCAAAAGTGATGTGCACCACCCGGTCGGTTCTTTGGGCTGGACCTCTGTGCACTGTATGCCTGACTCGAAGAGTAAGACGTCTGCAGATAGAAAATATGGGATTAATGAACTGGGGTTATTGGGGTGTCCCTATCTCTTTCCTTTTCTCCTCTCCTGTAGAACCCCAAAGGTTAACGCTCTCACCTTAGGTAAGTGAACGCCGAGCTCTCCATCTGCCTCGGGGCAGGGTGCTGTAACCAGTTTCTTCACTGGATAGGTAGCGCAGGCCTCTTGACTTCAGAGGACTGCTGTCCGTCGTTTACTTCACGAACGGTGAGTTCCGAATATTTCAAATGTCTTTAAAAGTCTTTTGTAATGCTGTCTCTTATTTTGCAGGGTTCCGGCGATGGCGGTTGACTGGCTGAAGTGAGTTGAGGATGGACCCGTATGCGGAATAGAAGCGCCTGGAAGCGCGTAAGTAAGCGCTTGTTGCTTGCTTCACGATGCGCACTAACTGTCCTTTTATTTTGCAGGTACCAGTTCGGAGCTGCTGAAGGATGCCGGAATGCCCACTGAGTTCGGCGTGGATGGAGTAATGGCACGTGAGTATTGAACGTTACCCAATGTCTTTAAACGCACCTTCTTTTGTCTTACAGATGCGGATGCAGCGCCGAAGGCCTCCGGAGCGTGCGAAGAGTTGGTAAGCTTTTGTCTTTCAGATGCCGGAATGCAGTGCGATGACCTCCGGAGCGCGTGAAGAGTAGGTAAGCCTTTGTCTTTCAGATGCAGGAATGCTGCGCGAGGCGTTGATGACAGCCGATGGACCAGGTAAGAGATGCGCTGTCACTGAAGACCGTAGTGCTAACCTGTTCTTTCTTGTCTTTATAGATGTTGCTGAAGACTGGATTCAGGATGGTAAACCTTTTTCCTTTAGGCCCAGGATCAGATGCAGAAGACACGATGAGCGTTCTGCTGCAGAGGATGCAGAATAACGCAAAGCAAGATTCATCCATCGGGTGTGGTTTAAATAGCCTCCTGTAGTGCTTAGGTGTCTCCTTCCACAGCCACGCCTAGGTAAGAAAAGAGTTCCTGCTTTCCAGAAGAGTTCCAGTGTTCTGAACCTAGGGAGTGGCTCCTGCCCCACCCAACAGGAAAAGTAGTCCCAAACAGAAGAGGATCAGGGGTTCAACTGGCAGGTAAGTAAGCAGCATGGTCTGCTGCAGGTAACTCCACCCAAGCATTATGAGCCCGGCGCTTGCAGCGCTGGGACTGGGCATATTTATGAGGTCCCAATTGGGACTGGCTGGCACTCGGAACCTGGGTTATGGGTCTGCTTCCAAGGGAGTTGGGTAAGTCCTGGCCTTTTGGAAGCAGAGATCATGACAGTTTCTCCCCAGAGGAAGCCATTTACGACCCCCCCAATATAACATTTGCCTGAGTCCAGGACAGGGCTTTGTTCAATTTCCTGCAGTCTGCAGGTACCCCTCCCTTAATTCAATCAGAGAGGTGTGATCTCCTTTTGGTGGGGGCAGCAGGATGCAGCCAGGCCTGGGAAGAGTTGTGGAGCCAGTTCAACTCCTGTCGGGTGTAGTTGTCAGGTAGAATTCAATTTCTTTAAGCCAAGCTTCAGCTAAATGTTCTGTTTGTTCCCAGTTTAAATAAAACTTACAATTTTTACGCATGCAGCTAGAATGCTGATGCTAAGTTCAAACCCATGACATTTAACAGTTGCAAACTATGTGACACTCAAAAGTAGGTCACTCATTTAATTTAAACATTTTGATTTTAGTGGTTTTAAATCCAATTTCAATTAAGCTGCTGACATCCACAGCTCAGCCAGTTTTGTTATAAACATTGTTTTGGGCTCTTCATCTGCCCAGATTTTGTATGCCCACAAGAATACATTCTGCCAAATGTCTGCTGGTGTTCATTGAGATTTTTGAATATCTTGTGATGTTTAAAATAGGCATTTTGAGCTTGCATTTAGGGAAACAAAGGTGATTTTAAAGCCCTTTTAATCTAACAGGCCTGTTATTTTTCCTTTGACACCACCTTTCACCCCTGGCTCTTCCGGTCCATCATGCTGGCACTGGTGGGTGGCAGGTTAGACAACCATTTTGGTGTGTGCACAACTGTGCGGTTTTCCTGGTTCTGGGATGGAATGATGGGCGGCGACAGCTCATCCCCACATCCACCCAGTCTATTGATTTAGTTTTGTTCTGGGATAGAATAATGGGCGGCGACAGCCCATCCCAACATCTACCCCGTCTAATAATTCAACATGGGTCAAAACCCTTGACAGTGCTGCAGCATACAATAAGAGGTGAAGTCCAATATTTGAAGGACTTGGGATCCCTCCACTCTGCACAAGGGGGTGTGAGAACATAGATTCACTCTTATCAATACAAGGAGAAAGGGTTTACAACATATGTAAATAAGCGTGATTTTGTTGTGTAGGTACATTATATTGCGGACATGGGATTCCTTCACCCGGCAGAAAGGGGGCGTAAGGAGGTAAATGCCCTCATCTCGAAGTGGAGATTGAGGAAGGCTCTAAAGCATTGTGTATATATTTGTGTTTTTGTTTTATTTGTGGTTTATGGTGTCATTGAATTGTTTTGGTGTGAAGAAGTGGTTTTTGAATTGTATGGAGAGATGGGTGCGGTATTAGTGTGTGGTGTGAGGGGGTGATGAGGGAAGGGAGGTGCAACAGGAAGGGTGGACAATAGTGGGAGGAGGAGGGGGATTGATACTGCTGGATCTGTGTTCAAGAGGTAAAATAGCGCTATGAGGTTATGCTTAGGTACAACATGAGTTCCTTGATGCCCCTTGAATATATGTGTACAGTGCTTCCGCTTTACCGGGTAAAGATCATTAAATACCACAACAAGTGGGTGGTCGATACCAGAGGGGGCATGTATAAACCCTGACCCTAAGAAAGGAAGGAATAATACAGAGGTCTTGGGTCACATGTATACTTATCTAGCGGCAAATATATAAGGGGAAAAAGTTGATGAATAGAAAGGGCATTCTTGAATTTTGGAGAATGGTAGAGTATTTGGAAGATGTCCCCATGGATACAAAGAGGTGAGAAATAGCAAATCAAGCGCCTTGTTTCAATCCCGTAACTAGTGTACGACCTGCGTTTTGTGAACAACCCACAACGCCCGCAACCCCCACAACCCACCCACCCCGACAGGGCAGTTACCCCATGCAAGCAGCTGCAGGGTATACCAACCCAGAGTATGTGCCCCATGTAGTCTCTCGACAGCAAGCAACCACAACTTATGAAAATGTTCCACATCCGTTAGCAGCGAGTGCTGCGCGCAACCCATTAGTGATGGAATCACAAAAGAGGGCACAAAGAGAATTAGAAACAGCTCTGCATGGGGCAGAAGCAGAGCTTGCACGAGTAATGCAGGATAGGAGCAAGGGGAGAAGAGCGCCGATAGATACCGATGAGTGGTGAGCGGGCGATTTGACAGCACTGAGATTGGAGATGTACATGCTGAAATGAGGGATGATAGGAGTTATGATGAAGGGTATAGGGGAGGGTGACTGCAAGCAGATAGTTTAATTTACAAATCCATTTCATCAGGAGCTGTTGCAGGAATAACAGAAGAGGATGAAGAGTGGGGGACACCTAGAGTGATGCCAAGAGTAGAGAGTGTGTGGGGTCCAAGATTAAGAGTGCAACTAGGTCTTATGGCAGTGGTAAAAAGGGAAGCAAGGAGAGAAGAAGTTACCAGTGAAGCAGGTGGGAACACAGTTTCCGTTGTTACATAAAGGCCTTGGCAGAGTATATGCCCTGGCCACAATTGGATAGAAACAATTTGATTAAGGCACTGACCTCACTCGCCACAGGAAAAAGTGGATATATGGATTGTGAGAAGCAAACGGCGGGCATTAAGTTGGCAGTGGGAGACATGAAAAATGTGTTTGCCACAGTATTAGGAGACCAAGCGGATGATATTTGACAATCATGATGGAGCAGACTTCAATGATTGTTGGGCTAGAGTGTGGGCGGCTTTAAGAAATGCATATCCTGATACGCCAGACATACACTTGAGCATGGCAACTCTCGCCCACTGCATTGCCATTTTCAGCTCAAATTTCCAATCTTACGCTGATGACACTCAACTCATTTTCAGGCTGCCCTCAGCCACCTCCTCTCCCTCTCTCATCTCTGATTGCCATTCAAGATTAGTGTGCTGCCAATGATCTTTGTCTGAATGCCAGCAGGACGGAGATCCTCCTCATCGGCACTCCTTCAAAATCCTTTCCCCTCATTCTCTGGCCGGCCTCCCTTGGCCCTCCTCCTACCCCCATCTGCGAGGATAAGAACCTCGGGGTCATCTTTGACTCCACACTTTCCTCCCACATCTCTGGTGTCTCTAAAAAGTCAAACTTCCAACTGCAACTCCTCAGAGGTACTCTGCATTTCCTCTCCTTTCCCCAGAAGTTCATGGTCTCCCAAGCTCTGGTTCTCTTTAGGTTGGACTATTGTAACAGCCTCCTGCCTCTACTCGCCGTCCTCTGCAACTAATCCAAAACAGGACTGCGAGACTTGTCCTTGGCCTCAAGCCCTGGGATCGTATTTCTCCAGCTCTGACATCTCTCCATAGGCTCCCTAGTGGATGCAAGGATTAAATTCAAAACCCTCTGCATTGTCGACAAGGCTTTCTGGGGCCAGGGTCCGAAATACCTTCAGCTATTCCTCCGCAAATACCTCCCCTCTCGAGCTCTTCGCTCCTCTACCTCTAACTCCCTCAGGGTCAGTCGTTTTTCAAAGAAACGGGCTGGTGGTAGATCTCTGTCTTTGGCTGGGGCCTCCATCTGGAACAGCCTCCCTGCCACTCTAAAACTTGAGGAGAACCATCTGCGGTTCCAGAAGCACCTCAAGATGTTCCTCTTTGCTTCTGCCTTCACTCCCCCTCTCCCCTGCTGATCTTTTCTCTCTTGGCACCTTGCACCTGGCCACCCACTGTCTTCCGGACCCAGGTACCTGCTCACCCTGCCACCCACCCGCACTGCCTCCGGGCCACTCCTTGCACTGGGGTCTGTATCTGTACCCATACAGTCCCTCCCCCTTTTCCTCCTGCACTCATCAGACCTACCCTGTCTGCTGCCTTAAACCCAGCACTTGCCAATTGCTGTCTGCACTACCACTGCTTGTTGTCTTTATTATTTATTTATTTACTATTATGTATCTGGTTCTCCTTTGCTCCGCACTTTCCACTTCTCCCCCCGTCCATGCACTTCCCCCCATCCCGCATCTCCCATGCACTTGCACATTCTCAATGTCACGGAGCCTAGTAAGATCGCTGTTTTGTTCTCCCCTGTTCCCCTCCCTTATCTTGTCGCGCTCTGAAACACTTGCGTAGGAGCGCAATAGAAATACAATATCAATATCAATATCATGGCATGCACTATGAAGGATGTTGAGGACGCACAATACATGTTACAGATTCAGGAGATGTGGAGGGCGGAGACAGTGGAGTCATGGGATAAAACAATAGCGATATTCTATAACATGCTGAAGAAAGGACTCTGCAAAGAGGTGCAAAAGGCTTTGGATAAAGTTCTTGGGATCAAGGTGAAAGGTTGGGCAGAGATTCAAACAGTTATAGTTCACCACTGCAAACAGCAACAAGAAAAGGAAAGGGATGCAGCAGATACAGCACAGAAGGCAGAGGCAAAGTTAGTACAGAAAAGGTTGGCAAAATTAAGTATAGAAGGAGCATGATTATGGGGTCACCTGTACAGCAGGCCACACAGTGAGTGGCTCTGGTAGAAGCGAGAATGGCACCAGAGTGGACTGAAGGGGGATACCAAGGACATCCGGACAATCGAGATACCAGGGTGGATACCAGGGTGGTTACAAGGGAGGTTACCCAGGAGAATATCTGAGGTTATCCACAAGGAAGAGGAGAGCTTCAAGGGGGCAGGGGAGGTGGAGGAGGATTTGGCAGGATGAGGCTGAGATTTGGTGGGTCAGGACCGTGTTGGTCATGGTGGGTCACTTTGCATGAGAATGTAGGAGCAGGCAAGCTTATGCATATAATTATGGATCGTATCTTAGTGGACCAGCAAAGCCAGTTAAATATTAGCAGCAGTATGGGATGATACTCCCAAGCGTTTTGTATGGTGCAATACCCACACAAGCATCCCAGCAGGCACAATAGCCCCAGTATCAATATCAAGCACCAGTATCCCAACAGATACAACCTCCAGCACCAAAATGTGCAACAGTGTATGTGCAGCAACAGCCCCACAGGTTTGGGATGAAAATGCTTTGCCTCACGGCACAGTGACATCATACACAGGGGCAAGTCTGGTGGGCGGTAACCCTTTCGTATTCCCTGGGTCAAACACATATCCGGATTAGGACAGACCATAGTAAGCCCTGACATGCCTAGTCCTGTCAATCACTGCCGACCCGGAAGAGTAACCCCTGATAGGTTTGGAGATAGGCAACAAATCATTCATTTCTATAGTTGATACATGTAAAACAAAAGCATGCATAAAGGAAGGGTGCCTCCCCTTATCAGGTAAAGTAATGGACAAACATGGATTCTCTGGGGCAATACATTCGGTATCACACAAAAGAGTAATAGTTCAAATGTACTATTTGTCTATTTATATTGGTTCATAGATAGCATGTACCTCACATGTCCCTCCAACCAACACTAACTGTCACTCTGTATATGACTTTGACCCTTGGTTGCACTGGTGGGCTGCATGTCTTGGGTCAGTGGACAGAAAGAGGGAACTGACCCTACCTCAGATATAGCTACTGATATTCTAATCAATGAGCAATTACTCTATACAAGGATACAAAATAAAAGAACGTGAGGCCCACAGCCAGAATGAGATGACATTTTGCAAAGAAAAAGATATGTGAAACTCTTTATTAGTCAGGAGGAATGTGGGAATAAGCAATTATAACCAACTGACACCAGTTGACCATTAGCTTTTGTAACGCTCACCTGGTATCCACGGGGACGTCACTCAGCATGTTCTGACCTCTTACGACCTCAAACCCTTCCCTGGAGTCTACTCGACTGGAGACTGGGCCTGAAACACAGGATTGGTAGAGTTGAACTCCCTATTGTCTCTGTGTGCTTGAAATCCTTCTTCCCCGGGGTCCAACCCCTCCCTTTGATACACAGTTCACCTTGTTTTCTTGGAAAGTCTGCTCTCTGTCCTGCCTTCAGCACAGGGGCGCGTTGATTGATGCAGGCTCGTTGTTGCCTAGTTACTTCACTGGCACAAGTCCGACAGGTAAGTATAATGAGTCTTTTGAGCAGTTCTCTAACTTCATTCCTTTCCTTCCTTAGATGATGGCTGTCATCCGGGGATGGCGACGTGCTGCTGAGATGAGTAGCGCTGAAGGTGAGTGAGAGCGCGATGCGCGATGCAACCCTTTTGTATTTGTATTGAACTGAGTTCTTTTTCTGTGTCTTTTAGGTGCTGCGACGTTTTCAGCATGGATGCCGGTTATGAAGAAGAAATGCGGTGAGTAAGCGTGGTATGCGGCGCCTCTAGATGTTTCCATGCTAACCTGGAGTGTCCTTTCCCTCTTGCAGATGGATGAGAAGTTCCGGAGACAGAGTTCCCCCAGAGAGGCTGGGATTCAGGTAAGCATTTGAAGCTTGTACAGTCTTTAAAAAATAAGCGAAGATTTGCTGAATGCTTACTAATGCCTTTTTTCTGTTCTTTTCCCTTTTCCTTAGGAAGCGGAGTGCCGGGATGGGAATGACACCGCCGAAGATGCCCGCAGAGCAGAAGGAGCGATGAATGATGGGTAGAAGCACCGCAAGGTAAGGCTGTTCCTAATGGTGTTCTTGTTCTTGCAGGAGCTGAGCTCAGAAGAAAGATGCAGGCCTACTGGAGACCGATCTGAGCACGGTGAGTGCCACGCTGCAGGTGCAGAAAACACAAAGCATGTTTCTCAGCCTGGGTGTGGCTTAAATAGTCTCTGGGTATCCCAGGTGTCTCTGGGCTGAACCACACCCAAAAGACTAGACTGCATATGCAGTTCTGGGAACCAAAATATGTGGGGGCATCCTTCTTGTCCCCATCAATGCACTACAAGTCCAATCCCCAATGTTATCTTATGGGAGTGAGTGAGTCTGGTACCACAAGCGCTAAGTCTGACTCCAAGTGGGTCTTTGGAGGGATGGAGAAGCCCTTGAGGGCCATGTAGGTGATTGTGGCCTGGCTCCAGCCTGACATCTTGGAGGGCTGGGGACATGAGGGGCATGAATCATGACAGCTTTTGAGGCTGTCCAAGCTATTTTTTGGACACCTTTTATTGCCTTCGAAAAAAAGAAAACATCTTGTTTGAGCAGATGAGAAGGGAGCATGAAAAGTGATATGAAAAACTCCCCTCCATGCTCAAAAATCTGTCCTTTTTTCTATGGGTTCTTTGGATTTGTAACCTTGTATAGAGTTATTCGAGATTGATGAGAATATAATTGCCTATATCTGGGATAGGGTCAGTTCCCTCTTTCTGTCCACTCACCCAAGACATGCAGCCCACCAGCGGACCCTAGGGTCAAAATCATATACAGAGGGACATTTATTGTTGGTTGTAGGGACTTGTGAGGTACATGCTACCTACTAGCCAATATAAAAAGAAAAATACTTTATTTGAACCAATTTTGGTGATATGATTGGGTATTGCGTATGGTCTGACAGCCCACTCTGGTCCTTTTCAGTGAAGATAGCAATACATTTGGTTCCATTTACAGAAGACTTACCTATCAAGGTACGTAACCAAGAGGTCTTAGCACCACTATTGTTTTTCGAAGGCGACGCCAGTAAACTTGTTGTGAAGGGATTTGTTAAGCAAATTGAACATGACCATTTCATTTTCAGAAGGAGAGGTAGTATGTTTGACACCAGGAATGTGTTACACTAGGGCCTTGGCCAATAACGAGAGCATTGGTCAGTGATGACATTACTAGAGGAGTACCTGTGCACCAAGATTTGTTCATGTACAGAGTGTTGTTGAGTTGGGTGCCAGGTGTTCAAAGCAAGCCATGGAGGGTGACCTCAACATTTTTATTTAGACCAGCGGTGCCCCAAGACCACGCCCCAGGTACTATTATCACATTAGATCTGGAGGGGGTGCTGATTGCGATTTATAAAATAGTGCTTATTGGGGCTGATGAAGAGGGAGGTGAGTAGCGAACAGTTTTGTGTTTTGACCCTGATCAACTATTGACTGGAGTGTTGGATGGACAGTTGTTTGAAGATGTTGACAATGATGGCGATATGATATTGGAGGAGTGTGTTCCCTGTCAAATAATGATTCAGCATAGGAATGTCCCATGTCCTGTACTTATTGCTAAGAGCATGCCTGCACATTTACAAGATGACCTTCTACACGTCCCAAGAACTTTATGAACAGACAACCCTCATGACAAAGGGCACTTGAAGAGCACAGGAGCAGTGTGTATTAGTTTGAAGCTAGGAGCAGCGCTACCTAGAGTGTGACATACCCATTGTCAAGAGAAGCAGATTAATGAATACATGAGACAATTGTTGCACTGTAGTGGCAGGCCATAAATAATAGCACGTTCAGAGTCCCTGTGTAATACTGCTGTATGCCCTATCAAAAAAGCAAATGGGTCAAGTTGGAGGTTCATACAAGATTTATGCCCACTGAATAGCATAGTGCAGGCAGAAGTCCCACTTGTACCAAATCCCACCACAATTCTTTTCAACATACCAAGGAAGCATTATATTTTACTATCATCGATTTGAAAAATGCATTCCTTTTGTCCAATTACACCCAGATTCTCAATGCCATACTGTGTTTATTTAACACAGGCAGCGATTTCAACACACCAGACTCCCACAGGGGTACTGTGAGTCCCCAAGTATTTTTAACAGAGTACTACACATGGATTTGGGGAACATACATGTACCGTGTATAATCATTCAGTGTGTGGATGATCTTCTAGTACATAACACCATGTAAGAGATGTGCAGAGCAGATTCCATCACACTATTGACATTGCTTGCAGACATAGGATAAAAAGTAGACGAGGAGAAAATGCAATATTGACAGAAGGAGGTTCTGTATTTGGGACAAATAAAATCATCAGCAGGGAAAAGAGTAATCCTGAAAAGAGCTGCTGCAGTGCAAAATGCACCACGGCCCACTAAAGTTAAAGCAATGCAACAATTCCTGGGTTTGTATAACTACTGTAGACCTTGGTGTATTTTGGCTATTCTAGTTACACAAAACCTCTCTTGGATGGACGGACAGAAGCACAGAAAAGAAAAGGGTCGCTAACATGGACAGGAGAAATGGTGACATGTTATGCAGAGTTAAAATAAATGCCATAAGTAATGCTCCAGTATTGGCCACCCCTGATTACACAAAAGAATTGTATTTATTCTCACATTCTAATAGACAAGTAATGACTGCTGTGTTGGCTGAACAAACATCGCTGGGACACAAGCAATTAGCATATTGCAGTTGTAGTTTAGATTCAGGAAAGCAGGGCCAGCTTCCCTGTGAACAGGCATTGGCTGCTGCTACTTTAGCTATTGAGAAAAGCTCAACCATCACTATGGGGGGCTGGAGCATGCTGTGTTTGCAATACTGGAGAGTTAAAAATAGACATTGACTACACAAAGGGCCACAGCATATGAAGTAATTGTTTCCAGTCAATCCATTCACATTCTAAGTTGTTGCACAGTAGACCGTACCATGTTCATTGCTATACCTGTTGAGGAAGGAGAGAAGGTATACGATTGTGTCACTTATGAAAGTCCCGAAGACGATCTGGTCCAGGCATGGGAAGACGCATCAGAGGAGGGGGAGGTGCATTTCATTGATGGTTCATTGACGAAAGATCAGGAGACTGGCCAGTGATACATGGGGCAGTGCTAGTGCACCGCATAGATGGGGAATATAAGGTTGTTGTTCAGAAGAGATTACCTACACATTGTGTTCTGCTCATGGCCTTAATTGAAGCGTTGGAGGCATCTCAGTGATGTTTGGTGACCATTTAGTCTAATTTAGTGTATGTCTCCACCACTGTACATTCAGGTTTGACCAGATGGAAAAGGAGGGGTTTTTGCAGGTCCGATGGTACTCCTGTACAATATGTGGCTTTATTGGAAAGATTAATTTATGCATTGTCCCACCCCTCTGTGGTAGCAATAGTTAAATGCTCCACCCACACTCAAAATACAGACTCAATTTAACTTTGCAATGATGCCTCAGACAGCGCTGTCAAAGAGGCAGCATATCTAAGAGAGGCAGATGTCACTGCATATCCCAAGGTGGCAAATCAGAAGTTACAGTTAACAATTCCATACACTGCAGTGCCGATTGCACAACTAATTGAGTTAGAGGGCCAGGCACAACAAGAGGAGAAATATTTATGGCTGAAGAGGGGTTGCACAAAGTCCATGATGGACTTAAACTGGAAACAAAATATTACAGATAAGGTGGTAATGCCAGAGGAGTTGCTAACGGTTGCTTTTGAGCAGCTGCACCACCCAGCTTTTTTTTTCAAAACAGCATATCACTTCCGATATTTTGGAGGACTATTTTGTCTCCAATCTACAGTAATTTCTCAACACGTTTGTGGCAAACCACACAATGTACCACCTTTACAACACTGGACAGACACTCAGGGCACTGTGTGGCATGTTGCCCCATCCTACTGGGGCATTCCAGGAGCTTCACATTGACTATGTGGACATGTCTAACAGGTGTAGTATTTACTGTTACCTTATTGTTGTGGCATGCCCGTTCTCCCGTTGGGTTGAGGCTGGTCCCTGTGCACACCCAGATGAAAAGCCTACGGCACGTGAGAAATTTCCTTGTTGGGGGGGTGGATCCTAAAATCTCACAATGGAACTCACTTTTTGAATTAGTTATTTAAAGAGATAGCATATCTGTTGGGGATCCAACATAAGATGTGCTCCATATACCACCGACAGGTCAGCAGGATTGCTGAGAAGATAAACAGGCATTTGAAAAGTAAACTAAGTTGTGTGCAACATTAAGGAGGCACTGGGTGCAATGTCTCCCTCTGGCTCTGCTTAGCCTGAGAACGCAGCCCAACAAAGAGCACCACTTGTCCCCACACGAGATAGTGAAAGGGAGATGGATGCATACACATCTTACTCCCACACGCACAGCATCAGATGCACGCAGGGCAACAGGAGTTTTGGGGGATGACTTTCATGGGTATTTGCATGAATTTACCAAATGCATTAAAGTGCTCTCCCGAATGATTGCTCCTAGAAGAGAAGAGCTAACAGCAACATCGGCGACTAATGAAATGAATTTGCTGCCGCTCCAATTGTTTCCAGGACATAAGATCTACATGCGCAACTTTGTCACTGGAATGAACAGAGGTTCTAGAGACCCTTCACATGGTCTTCGCCATGCGTTTTGCAGTTATGGTGATGGAGTTGCGGTACTGGGTCCACCTATCTGACATTCAGAAGGCTGCTCCACCTTCTCATGAAGCTGAATACATTTGCATATTACATTGTGGTTCCATTGTTCTATTAAAATTGAACTGGCCCAGTTAATGACCCACTATGAGCTGTATTGTGCGTAAAGTGCCTTATTGTGTTACTATTGCGCACCACGTTCTCGTCTCTAACAAAATCACCCATTGACAATTGAAGCTCATTCCAGTACCCTTTTTTTACATATATAATAATGGTTGATTGTTATTGTGGGATCGATCTTAGTATGTGCGCTAATTACCACTCACTGATTAATGGTACTTGAAACTGTGTTACTATAAAGAAACAGGATTAAATACAGAGGTAGGGTGGCAGCGAGCACACTGATTCCCTCAAACTTCCAACTAAGTTTGAAAACAAGTACACAAATGATTAAGAATCAGGAAGGTATCTCGCGCTCAACACCCCAAATTTCTTAAAAGTCCACCAATTTCAAGATTTATATATCACTCAGAATAATCTGATCATATGGTAGATGAATTTATTCTCCAATACATAGACAGCTGACACGTGTTTCGACCCCTTGGTCGTTATTTGCAAATTTGAAAAGACATACCATGTTGTGTCACAGGTCAGGTCAGATATGGAACAATTGAATCAAATGATGCCAAATTGGTTTAGGACCACAGTAAAGAAAGTGAACCACATATTAGTCATAATGACCATATAACATTGTATTTGGTGACAATCCCCCAACATAGTTGTGAATATGTTACACACAATTTATCGTTCCAGATACAGTTTCACAAATACATTATCTTGTTTATCGAAAACTTTAAATTAACTAAATATTATTTTTTTGTTATTTCCAATTTTTGATTTAGTGTATTTAATCGTTTTTAATTTTTTAATTTTGAGATTGTGAAACCAAAAAGTCACATCCATTAGATAAATTAGTGGGGAAACCCGAAAAGTGACCAGATTCCTGAGCACCATTGTTCAGCCAAGTGTGTATTATAGTTGATTACTATGATTATTTGAGTTTAATGATTGTGCTCATAGTATGTAGATTGTTTAGAGATATTATAAAGCTAATCCGAAATAATTTCCTGAATTTTTGGCCAATTGGTTGGGCCAGATAACTCTCAAATGTAAATCCTGATTGCACCCATTTCCAGAGCGATTACTAAATGAAAGGTAAAAATTGAAATCCTCAAAAACCTGTCAGACAGTGGGCAATCCATATTCATATTCTGATAAGGCTAACATAGTACTCTTACCTACCACAATGGTCTGTTGTTGTATGATTTGGACAACAGGATCGGTAATGGGTTACTCCATTCAAACATTCAAATATGGTTGTCTGCCAAAAACGTATCCTGTAAAAAGTTATGATATTATAGGTTATCCTAATCACAAAAATGCTCAGGATAATAATCTGTTATTTGCTAGTATTGAAAAAAAGGGGGAGTCCCTTATTTGCACCATCTAATATATTTAACCCGAAATGTATGGTGTTTAAAAAGTGGACCCCAGAACTATTGGATTACCAATATCCCCTTATAAATCTAACAGATTGTAATGTAATGCCCATGATTTTGTAGAATCCTGTGTAACCTTACCTTTAATTTCAGGTTTGAATCCTCCCAATAGTTATATAATGGCTGATGCCCGTGCCAGAGTAAGCCTTTCGGCTATTACATTGTTTTCCGTCCACGGAATGACGAATGGATAAAATATTCAAAATGGCACAATGAGCGTGATGATGTTATGGGTTACCGTGCACATGATGTCATATGTAAACAAATCATGCCAATCCGTCATGATGCGCGGTCCTAGTGCTTGATTAACTATGCATTTGATTTCAGCGTCAATATCTCATGAATATATTGAGTTTGAGTTATACTGATACGCTTTATTGCTGATTACTTATATTAATTCATCATTATTAATTGTTTAGTTCTATCACTATATTTTAATGTGCCAGAAGCCGAATAACAAAATTGAATGTGTGTCACTATGGTGACATTCAGGTTCTCAAATATAGCCTAACATGACTCTATTTCTGGTATTCTCCACTACTTGCAGGAAGCACAAATAATCTGCTCAGATGAGCTTGTGTGTGGAGTATGTAAAGATTAATGTTATTCTTGGTGTGCTACCACATAAAAGTTCCGTTTTGAAGCAAGAGTGACCGCTCTGTTTGAGCGTATAAGTAAAGAAATAAGCCATTGAAATCTACATTATTCATGTTCCATGTAAAACTGCCACATTTAGTATATATGAGTCACTCTTGTCATATATTTGTCCCAATGCAATGTATGTGAAAGGGAATTGTGATCCAATATAAACCATGCCCTCACAATAGATTGTCCCAGCACTTGCTTTCCAAATTAAATTATCTGTCCAGCACTAATTCAGCTAGATTTGCTTTGTGAGCAAACTAATGTTAAACCAGAACAAAAGCAGTTGGCTATTATCACCCAATTTTCACGGGACTCATCTACTCTTTATAAACTGGTGTCGAAATATTGGAACATTTTGAGATTAGACAATGACCTGTTACCTTTCCTATCTGACAAACCCAAATTCACTTACACAAGAGCCAGACGATTAAACAGAAGCTTAGCCCTTCCTTTTTGAACACTAAAGAAGACAGTAATGTGGACAATTGGCTTGGCAAAAGTAATGTTTTTTTCAAATGTGGTAGCTGCAATTACTGCAAATATTCTCACGGAAATGGTCAAATTTGTACACATGCGAATGGAACTGAGATTAAGATCAACGGGTTCATTAATTATAAAACGTGTTATGTAGTGTATGCTATTATATGTGTCTGTGGTAAACTATATATAGGAAGCACTATTAGACAACTTAGAATCTGAATTAGGGAACATTTGTCTAGTTTGAAAAGTACTAATCCCAAATCTCCACTGGCCATACATTGGCAGGAACAACACCAGTGGAGTAACCAAGAGGACATACGTTTCATAGGATTGATTAAAGCTAAGAGAAGAAAAAGAGGTGGCAATGTTAGGCTCAAACTAAGACAATTGGAATGCAAATTAATTTGTTTCTTGAGATGCAGTCAGGTTGGTTTGAATTGTGATCATGAGATGCATGTGTTCTTACGAGTTTGTACCTCTCATTCACATTTTATGACAGTACGGAGGTGTACTACATCTCATACTTACTTTTTGAGATTGTGAAACCTCTCTGCCACACCATAGAGAGTTGATATTTGATGACCAGCACAAAAGGGAATTTCTAAATTAGTGCTGGGCAGATGATTTAATTTGGAACCAAAGTGCTGGGACAATCTATTGTGAGGGCACGGTTTATATTGGATCACAATTCCCTTTCACATACATTGCATTGGGACAAATATATGACAAGAGTGACTTATATATACTAAATGTGGCCATTTTACATGGAATATGATTAATGTAGATTTCAATGGCTTATTTCTTTACTTATAGGTTCAAATAGAGCGGTCAGGCGTGCTTCAAAATGGCACTTTAATGTGGTAGCACACCAAGAATAACATAATCTTTAACATAATCCACACACAAGCTCAGCTGAACAAATTATTTGTGCTTCCTGGAAGTAGTTGAGAATACCAGAAATAGAGTCATGTTAGGCTATATATGAGAACCTGAATGTCACCAGAATGACACACATTCAATTTTGTTATTCGGCTTCTGGCACCTTAAAATATAGTGATAGAACTAAACAATTAATAATGATGAATTAATATAAATAATCAGCAGTAAAGCTTATCAGTATAACTCAAACTCAATATATTCATGATATATTGAAGCTGGAATCTTTGCAGAAATGCATAGTTAATCAAGCACTGGGACCGCGCATCATGACAGATTGGGACGATTTGTTTACATATGATGTCATGCGCACGGTAACGCATGATGTCATTTTGAATATTTTATACATTCGTCCTTCCGCGGGCGGAAAACAATGCAATAGCCGAAAGGCTTACTCTGGCACGGGCATCAGCCATAATATAACTATTGGGAGGATTCAAACCTTAAATTAAAGGTAAGGTTACACATGATTCTACAAAATCATGGGCATTACGTTACAATCTGTTAGATTTGTAAGGGAATATTGGTAATCCAATTGCTCTGGGGTCCACTTTTTAAACGCCATACATTTCGGGCCAAATATATCAGATGGTGCAAATAAATAGGTTTTCTCCCACTTTTTTTCAATATTAATAAATAACAGATTACTATCCTGAGCATTTTGGAGATTCGGATAACCTATAATATCATAACTTTTTACAGGATACGTTTTTGGCAGACAACAATATTTGAATGTTTGAATGGAGTGACCAATTACCGATCCTGTTATCCAAATCATACAACAACAGAACATTGTGGTAGGTAAGAGTACTATGTTAGCTGATCAGAATATAAATATGGATTGCACACTGTCTGACAGGTTTTTGAGGATTTCAATTTTTACCTTTCATTTAGTTAATCGCTCTGGAAATGGGTGCAATCAGGATTTACATGTGAGAATTATCTGATCCAACCAATTGGCCAAAAATTCAGGAAATTATTTTGGGTGAGCTTTATAATATCTCTAAACAATCTACATACTATGAGCACAATCATTGAACTCAAATAATCATAGTAATCAACTAGAATATACACTTTGCTGAACAATGGTGCTCGGGAATCTAGACAATTTTCTGGTTTTCCCACCAAATTATCTAATGGATGTGACTTTTTGGTTTCACAATCTCAAAATTAAAAAATTAAAAATGATTAAATACACTAAATCAAAAATTGGAAATTATAAAAAAATGATTATTTAGTTAATTTAAAGTTTTCGATAAACAAGATAATTTATTTGTGAAACTGTATCTGGAACCATAAAGTGTGTGTAACGTATTCACAACTATGTTGGGGGATTGTCACCAAATACAATGTTATATGGTCATTATGACTAATATGTGGTTCACTTTCTTTACTCTTGGCCTAAACCAATTTGGCATCATTTGATTCAATTGCTCCATCCTTGACCTGAACTGTGACACAACATGGTATGTCTTATCAAATTTGTAAATAACTTGTAAAATGTATTATTTGTTGTTTTGGTCTCACCATGTATTTGATTTAATTTAATGCAGCCTTGACAACAACCAAGGGGTCGAAACACGTGTCGGCTGTCTATGTATTGGAGAATAAATTCATCTACCTTATAATCAAATTATTCTGAGTGATATATAAAAATCTTGAAATTCGTGGACTTTTAAGAAATTCAGGGTGTTGAGCGCGAGATACCTTCCCGATTCTTAATCATTTATATAATAATGGATTTGCAATTGTTTGCATGGGTGTCTGCTTTTTCACTCCCACTGCAGGTGCAACACCAGTGGCATTGGGCCTCATTAGGAGGAAGGTGGCCAAGGAATGAAGGGTGCAGGTAAGAGACCGGCACCATTCATTCCGGGCCGCCCTATTACGAGGTCTGCAGCGGGTCCCACTCAGGATGCCTGGCTAGACCAGACGTCCTTAGCGGGACCCGCTAGCAGATCAGGAGGCTAACAATGGGCCTGTCATTAGCAGGCCCATTGTTAGCATCCTCCCCATTCCCATTTGAGCCCTTTTAGGGGCTCAAATGGGAATGGGGATGTACCAGGTCTGGGTCCTGAGAATGGGAATTACCGGGCCCGCCAAAGTCAGCATGGCCAGGTAATTCCCTATTCCTGGAACCCGTACCCGGTACCTGGTATGGGGGTAGCCATGTTGCTAAAAGCAGCATGGCTACCTCCATACTCGTAATGAGGCCCATTGTGTAATATATATATGTTATGTTGTATATGTTGTTTTTTGTTGGCAGTTGTACATTGTTCTTATATGATTATTTTATAGGGTGGGGACATATAAAAGGGGGATAGGGGAATTATGGAATGTTTTTGAAAACAAAACACTTGGGGATAACACATATTAGGAGGAGAACTGAAGAGGAGATAGAGTAGAATCAGTACAAGGGCATTATATTTAACACCATGGCCGGATAACATGTGGTATAATGACATGCACGATGTGGGGAATGAGCGGTCAAGCAAGATCTGATATGAATGCCCTTTGATACCTCATGCGACAGGTGCACCCAAGTTGTTTATAGCCCAAGAAATGCCACCTCTCATTGCACATTGCCTGGTACACTTAGCCCTTTGCAGAGAACAAAGTCTTTTTCAAGGGCACACTGTTCACATGGTAATCAAGGACTGGGATGATGAAGAATGTGCCAAGAAGAAAGAGCAGGTGCGGTGCAAGGTGCGACCATTGTTGAAGATGGAAGAAGCATTGTTTTCCAACAATAGATGGGTGGCAGGAGTAGTGAGCTGTGCAGCGGGGGGCTTACTGTGGTTTCCTGAAGATGTGGTGGCAGGTGCCAATAAGAACTGTGGCACAATATGGGTTAATTATGTGCTGAAACTGACATGGGTTGAACTAAAGGAAAGTTCATCCGAAGTACAAAGGACAACAGAGTACTCTTTTTGTTTCCAGGGAAATGTCCCCATAGGAACGAACAGCTGTTGCAATAAAACATTATTTATCCATGATATAAGCACCATTAATGGGTGTGTATTGGGTGTGTGGACAATATGCATATTTACACCTCCCACCATCATGGAGGAGAATATGCTCAGTGACCACCCTACACTCTGTGCTCCTAGTAGTTCCTGATTCTCATCTATCAGTTATAAATGTGCAGGCCCCAGAACCAACTAAGCCTCCAATCATTAGGCATGGTTGTTGCTCACTAAGAGGACATCATCAGAAGAGATCTAATTACTTGAAGGACGCCTCTGAGAAACTAAAAGGAATTCTGGATCAATACAGGTTATTCACCAAGACAGAAACATGTTTTGCCTCCCTTTTGGTGCCAGGTATCCAGACTGCAGCCAGCATAAAACGGTTGCATATAACTAGATGGGAGATGATTCAGATGGTGAACCAGACCGATCAGGGCCTTAACTCAATAAAGAGTGAGTTGAGAGCGATTATGACCCTCCAGAACAGATATGTTCTGGACCTGCTCACAGCTATACAGGGGGAGTATGCAAGAAAATTGGACTGCTTTGCTGCACATACCCACCCCCAAATGATGTTGACAACAGATTGTTTTCCCATGCAATAGGGGTCCTCCACAATTTGAGGATTGCTATGGTAAAAGAAGCTGGAGTGAATGCAGGTGACTGGTTTGATACCATGTTTCATGGGCCCCATCATGTCTAGAGATATCTATCGTAGTATTTTTGTTCAATATTTTTTGTTCCTGTCAAATGATCCTGAGGTGCTGCACGAAGACTATGCCGAACAGCACCATGATTATGATTTCAATAAAGGTGGGTAAAGCTCCCCCTCCCGCAAAACACACGTATGCCCAGACTGAAAAGGGGGATAGGGTTGTCATGTCAAGAATGGCAAAAAATAGAGCAGCCTTTGGACCAAGCAGGGCACAGTGACCAGACCCTACCAGACCCAGAGAATTATATTGAGAGCTGGGTCAACTTAGCAGGAGATGGGGAAGACTATGCCCGAGAAGGGTGGGGGGTGTTTACATAATGTATAAAGAGCATGGGTGCGTGTGGCTGGCTGACATACCCTGAAGGAGACATGGAAGGAGGTGAGAGATGGCATGCTGAAGCATACTGGGACCTTCTGTGTGCTCTCGCCACCTGTTGCCTCACCCTGGCGTGGTGCAGTGCGTTGTGGTGCAAATTTCTCTGAAACGGTGCAATCTAGGTCCTTGAATCGTGTTTTTTGAGTTTTGATCCTCAAATTGAGATGCTTAAAATGAGCTTTGTCTGGTACTCCTACAATCACATTGATGTTTTGCCAATCACAAGCAACTGTCTCATGTGTGAAGGGGCTGAAATCTGGGGAAAGGGGCGGGGTGTTTAAATGTCATGTAGCCAGTAGTTTCCAAAGGGTCCAACGGCGCACAGTTTGGTGCAGATTGGTGGAACAGTGTGGAATTGTATAAAGAACAAACTAACAGATGTTCTGTTTATTTATATAGAGAGATTTCATCATGCAGTGAACCCACTTCTTCTCCATCGTACGTGTGCACACGTTGCGTAGATATATAAAATGTCACCATGAAAAGCATGGCTATCCTTGATTTATGGAGGCTGCGATTTTTGCCAGTGCTAAAAATATACTCACAGTCCGAATCAATCAAGATTCTGCATGGGATTCATCACACACTGTGGGAAATCCTGAAGTATGGATATCCCAAAGAGTTTCCTGATCTGTGTAGGGAATCCAAACCAGAGCTAGACCCGAAGGTGAGAAAACCCAGGGAAACACAATTTGCCACAGGTTTCTCCCACTTCTGTCTCAGACCTCTTTCCTCAAAGTACACACATGCCTGCCTCATTTTGCCAAATTACCGGCGGTGGCACAGAGCAAGGTGCAACTCTCGGAGACAGGAAAGACACACCACTCTGCGACGACTGAGTGTGAAAAATGGTATCCCCCATTTCCTCGAAGCTCTATTCCCACATTTGGCTGTGTGGCATTTTGCCCCATTTTTTGGCATTTTGTAGGCGGTAGTAGGGCTAGAGTGAAGCGAAAAGTGGAGTTTAGAAGTAGGACTACTAGGGGCAGCAGAAGAACAGGGTGCATGTGAGAGGCATACCACCTGATACATATGCCTGAATTAAGGGATCTCCAACCTGGGGCTCTCCCTCGCTATTGGCTGTAGTGACTAGGGTTGAAAGAAGTTGTAGTGCAAGCCATCTAAAGAACTACAGATTGCAGACCTCTGGCTTAAGAGGTGGGAGGCCTCCCTACAAATTCTAATTGTCAGGTTGCCTGCTGGTCTGTCCAGTGAGCAATTCGGCTGAGCTACCATTACACCTCTCCGTGGGTCCAGTCATTCCTCCTTCTTTTCTTATGTGTGTACTTTCTCTCTGCTTCCAGATGCAAGCAGAGAGAGGGACACTCAGTGAGCTGAGAGAATACCTGTGGCTAGTTTACACAGTTTCCAAAAATCTGTGTTCAATGCTCATTCAGAATTCTCTGCTGTGTGCTGAAAAAATCTGCATCACAAATATGGGCTGTCCCTCCCGCTAACCATGTACACACGTTGATTTCTGGTACTGTTCCTTTAAAAGTCGATTGTATTGTTATATCCACAACTGTTTCCACTTCCGTTGCATACTTTGGCGCGATATCATTTCCTGTGCGATGACATCTGAAAGGTGGGGGGGGGATCTGCTAGCCATTTTGTACAGTTTATCTGTCACTGGCCCTTACCTACTGCTGTACATCAACCGCAGCTCCTCAGGCGCAGACGACCTTAAAACGTGTTTCCGCGTCGTACATCATCGCAAATTGCTCTCTGCAGCCCCTACGCTTATTACGGCGTTGCACGCAGACCAATTATGCCGGTTTAGGGGCTGCCAGAAAATGGTGATAAATTCTCGGATCTCTGGCCCTGCCCGACCTGGTGGAGAATGCCCCCAATTACCCACCGACCCCCCACCCCCCACCCAGCCTGAGAGCACTGCAGCAGATGTCCTCGTCTGCCAGAGGTTTGCAATCGATACAAACGAATGCATTTTTCACAAAGTGCGCCATGGCCTGATTATGGGGCCGCATATTGGGAAATTTCTAGTCCAGAGGTCCCCCACTCTACTGCCTGCAGGGCCGGCGCCTGCCATGCAAAGAGCCATTTTTATATTTATGAGAGCTGGGAGTCGGGGATTTGGTGGCTTTCGGCTCCTAGCACATAATCCATTAGTAAATACAGATTTAGTGCTTGGAAAACAAATCATGAAAAGTTGGCCGGCAGTAGTTTGTGCTAGGGCTGATTTTGTCCAACTTTATTGCTTGGCGCCCCCACGTGCCCCCGCGGTGGGGGTGATGAATGAAGAATGAGGTCTGGATTCAGGGAAGAGCACCCCCGTCCATCGTTTGCTGCTGCACGGAGCGAGCCAAGGAGGGTGGCACTTCTGTGTGTCCAAATGAAGCAGAGGGTCCCCTGGTGGAATAATGATCACATTACTTCCTGCTGCTCTGCATTTCTCCCAGTCCAGGTATGTTCAAAGTGGGGGGCCGGAAGGGTGTTCAAGGGGGTCCCAGACTCTTTAAGAAAGGGATTAAGATGACTGCTTTTAATATAAAATATAAGTAGTAGACAATCTGATTATATTTTAAAGAGCTTGGGGCTCCACTGGACAGGACATCCTACCCAGGTAGGGGGAGCCCGGACACTATATTTTTACTTATGGGGAGCTCGGTATGAAAATGTTTGAATACCGCTATCCTAGTCCCACACTTCCTTTTACCTGTATTTATACAAACCCACCTCCCCTCCCACGTTTAATGTTGGTTACTCGTCTCTCGTTATCTCTAAGCCAACCTGTGCCATTCTTACTGATGCTGTGAGTTAGTGATGGAGATTAGACATGGTTACCTAGCATAGAAGACATTATCAATATATAGCAATATACCCATATAGCAATATACCCTGGAATACATGAACTAGTGAAACATAACATAATATTTCACTTTCAGCCTTTTGCTATAACCGGATTGTTTTGTCCCTCGTTTTAGCAGATAGGAACAACAGCTAACCACGTTCAATGTGATGTGCAGTGAAATCATCCGGTGTTTTTTGAAATGCAGACAATTGTGCAGTTTTAAAGAGATCTATGTCTAGAAGGTGGAAAGATCATGGCCAATTAACACGTCCATAAATGTGTTATTCTCGCCTGTTAAAGAGCCTTGATATGCAAGTATTTGGAATGCCTCATTCAAGGCCAGTTTTGGGCCTTCTCTCTTAATCACTGTAGAGCAGTGGTCTTCAAACTTGTTTGGCTGGGGCCCCCCTTGAGCAAAAGTTTGGGCAGGCCGGGCCGCCCAAACATGCCAAATGGACAGTATGTGTTGCGCGCCATCACCGCACCCTACTTCCAGTATAGTCCCTGGGCTCCCCCACATGCTCCCATCACAATTGTTGTGCTCCGTCATCCCACTCCTACCCAGTCCCTGGGCTCTCCCCACCCTATAACACACCCTGGGCTCTCCCCACACTGCTCCCACCACTACCCCATTGTTCCCGCCATCCTGCTCCCACCACAGTCCCTGGGCTCCCGCCCATCCTGTTCCCAACACAGTCCGAGGGCCAGTGGCTGCTGGTGAATTTTTTAAGTGGAGGGGCATAACTATTTCCCCCAAAGATGCCATAGCGACCGAGCACAGTAAGGGATCCCAAACCAATCAAGGTTTTTTTTGGAGGGGTTTTCCCCCCGTGAATTCTTTTGAAAAATAATGGGCTCAAATGTTGGATTGTAGAGCATACTTAAAAAAAATAATTGGTAAATAGCCAAACAGTTTGCAATTGGTACTGGGATGCCCAGGGGGCAGCAGGGGTGTTGCTAGGTCTGGAAAAGACCCGGGGCTACGGTAATGTCGGAACTGTTGGGACTCAGGGCTAGACTAGCCTTTTGGTTGTAGCTCCTGAGATTCTATCCGGGGCTACAACCAAAAGACCAGGGGCCATAGCCCCGTTAGCCCCTCCCAGCAAAGCCTCTGGGGGGCAGGCATGACATTTTTTACTGGACATCTCGATGGATGGCCAGTGAAAAGATGCCATCACTGTCCCCTGGGCCCCACTGGGCCTAACACAATCAACACGATTATGTGTGTATGCAAGGCGCTAGGGTGCCAAGGGGGAAAGCATGGTATTTATGACTGGACATCTATGATAAAAATCCAGTAAGAAAATACCATCCCTGTCCCCTGGGCTCCACAGCACCGCAGAAGGAGAGCTGATTTTGACAGGTGGGTAGGGAGATAGTGCAACAAAGGCATGTAGGCATTTTTAAAATGCCTTTGTTGTACAACTCTCCTTCCTCCCTCTATCCACCACTTGCCAAAATCAGCTCAACAGACCAAAACAAACTAACACACACATTCATACAACAATCACTCTATCATTCACAAAGCATCCATCACCATACACTCACTCATAACACAAGCATACACACATCCATACACATGTTTAAATAAAAAAAATAAACTTAAACGTACCTATGCATGGCTGCTGAAACGCCCTGTTCCAGGCTGCTCTGTCCATATGTGAGAGGAGGCGCAAGAGGTGCTCCCCCCAATGAGCTATGCAATGCTGGCGAACCAAAACGCCCCAGCACTTGCCTGGCTCAGTGAACATGTGCGGCTGGGGAACTAAACTGAACTGTCAGCTGCAAAAAGCAGTAGAGGGAGTGCTCATTGTATCACTTGGCTGGCTCCTTAGCTCCTCCATAATGGGTGAGGGGGCTACTGGGTGGCTACCTCTCCATTATGGATGAGCCACCAGGCTCTGACTGACCTATAGGGCAATAGGGCAATGCCTGTAGCAAAAATGCAAAATGCTAGTGTGGGCCAGTCAAAATGGGCCACCTTTGTGATTAGTTACTTCACGATGCAGTTAGTAATTTTGACCATTGTTGCTGAATAAATACTCTTTAAATATCACAATTCACTTACATTTTAACACAAAGCACCCCCTTGGGTACTATTCAAACAGTCTGTGACTAAAGGAATGAATATCCATTTACAACTGTGGGACACTTTTTCATTGGTGCCTGAGACAGTTTCATGCTTCAGCCCGACCATGTGAGTCGCCCCTGCCCATTTCTTCCAATCTTTTTTTACATTTCTTGCTGGGCTCTCACGGTCCCCCAGGGACGTGGCTGCGGACCCCTGCGGGACATGCCCACAGTTTGAATACCGCTGCTGTAGAGCATCCTTAGGGAACTGGGATGCCTTTGTCATGATTCACGCAAAGGATCTAAGTACAATAGCAGCACATTAATGCAGTGGTATTCAAACTTTTTCACACTGAGCACCCCCCCTCCACAGAGTAAAAATATTGTTTCTGGGTCCCCCATCTAGGGGCTGGCCCTCTTAGGGGATCCAAAGGATGTCCATGGGGGGCCCAGGCTCTTTAAAATATAAGAAGATTGTGTAACGCTCACCTGATTCCCACGGAGGCGCGGGTCTTGGCAGGAGGGTGTCTGTGACTCGAAAAGTGATGTGCAGGACTCGATTGGCTTCTGGGGTCGAACCTCTTCGCACTGTGTGTCAAACTCGAAGAGTGAGGTTTCTGCAGGTGAAAGAATATGGGGGTTAATGGCCTGGGTTGTTGAATGTCCCTCTCTCTCTCTCTCTCTCTTCCCAGCTTTTCTGTAGAGCTCCCCAGGTCAACGTGCTCACCTTAGATAGGTGAATGCTGGGCTCTCCATCTGCGTCTGGTGCAGGGTGCCGTTGCCAGTTCCTTCACTGGTGAAACATTGGCCTCTTGAATTCAGAGGATGGTTACCGTCGTTATCTGCACGAGCGGTGAGTTTCTGGACACCTTTTGTCTTTATAGTCTTTAAATGCGTGGTACGTTAATATTGAAGACTCTGTATAATGCTTTTCCCTTATGTATTGCAGGACTCTTGGGATGGAAGATGGCGTGAAGCGCCTGGAAATTCGTAAGTATGGCAAGCGCTCTAACTGTCTCTTTCCTTGCAGCTTAGTTCGTGTTAAAGAGACGCCGGAGTATTCGCAGGCGTTTTATTGCGACGAGCGTGATGGGCGTGAGTAAATACCTGCTTAATGTCTTTTTCTTTTGTCTTTCAGATGTTGGTTTGCAGCGCCGGAGTCAGCGGAATGCTAGTAAGTTTTAACTAAACTTTGTCTTCACAGGCGGCGATGCAGAATGAAGAAATCCGGAATTCACGGCGTGCCGGTAAGTATAACAATGCTTTTGTCTTTGCAGGCGAAGGTGCAGCGTGAAGACACGGCCGCTGCTGAGGGATCAGGTGAGGAAGCACTGTGTGTAAAGTTTGTCTTGCTAACCTGTTGTTTCTTGTCTTTTGCAGGTGCTGATGTTGACTGGATACAGGAATGGTAAGTATAATTCTTGCAGGTTCAGGATCGAAAGAGGAAAGGCTGGAACAGACTCGGTGAGCGTTCTGCTGCAGATGCAGAATAACGCGAAGCACGTTTCATCTATCGGGTGTGGTTTAAATAGCCTTGGAGTGATGAGGCGTCTTCTTCCACGGCCCCGCCTAGGTAAGAAAAGAGTTCCAGTTTCCAGAAGAGTTCCAGTGCTGTATCCAGGGAGTGGAGCTGCCCCACCCAGGTAAGAAAGTAGTTCCTGTTCACAGAGGGCTTCTAATTGGCTGGTAAGTAAGCAGCATGGTCTGCCGCAGGTAAGTCCACCCAAGCACTTTCACACCAATTATGAGCCCGGCGCTTCCAGTGCCGGGACCGATGGTTTTGATGAGCCTGGTGCCACCGGCGCCAGGACAGGGTCCAAAAGGTCCCAGTAGGGACCGGCTGGTGCCTAGGATTAGGGTTAGGGGCCTGCTTCCAAGGACGTTGGGCTGGTCCTGGCTCCTTGGAAACAGTGATCATGACAGATTGTCTACTGATTATCTTTCCTATTAAAATCCTTTTTGATATTAAAAAAGTCATCTTAATCCCTTTTTAAAGATTCTGGGGCACCCCTGGGACATCCTTTGTGCCCCTCTATGGGGGCCAGACCCCCGGTTTGAAGATCACTGGGTTAATGGGCGGAACAAGCCATGCCTGGCAACACAAGGAAGTCAAACTCTCTTTCTCTTCCATTCTGGGACTACCCCCGAACCGGATATTCCCCCAGATCCAACTGGCCCGTGTTCCTCCGGTTCCAGCGAATTCTGCATTCAGGCCATATGGTGTGGCAAGAATGGTTGAGGGCATGAATTCTTTAACTGTCTGAATCGCTGTGTCTTGAAAGTAGGGCTGGGCTTCTCCACCCACCAAGTAATGAAATCTACCTGGGTTTTCAGAATATCCACAGTGAAGGTGTGAAAGAAATTGCACAATAATTTTTGGTGTGACTGCCTGCATGCTTTTGCGGTCTGTCCAAAACCTGAGGTAGATTTCACTGTTCATTGGGGTGATTTACCTACCCAGAGCCTTAGTACGGCATTATGAGTTTACTCTTACCACATGTGGTAAGCATGTAGTAACTTGAAGGGTCTGCATGATTTATGTTTATGTTTTAAACAGGGACGTCATTTGGGGGTTTCCAGGGGTCGCAGCTGCGACCCCTCAGCTCTCCCTTGCTACCCCTGTGGTCTCCCTTGCTACCCCTTGAAAAAAAAAGATTTTTTAAAAACATTTTTTGTTGAACTTTTTTTAAATGTAAGCTCCTGGGTTGTGGCCAGTGTCATGTGGCTCTTTATTTTTGGAGTGGCTGACTTTCTTGTTCAGGGCTCTAAAAAACAAAAAAAAACGGGGTTCCACAAGTGTATCACTTTGAGCAGTGACGCTAAATAAGAAAGAATAGGAATAACACATACTTTGTCTTTCTGGAATTCTATCCAATAATTGCCAGACTCATAAAGATTTTTTTCCAGGCACACTTCAGGGGGCGAGTCACTGATGTAGCCTGTTCGTAAACACCTCAACTCAGCCTTTCACCCTTCTGAGGTCGATAAATGAGAACCAACACAGGTTGGACGATATTGTATGTAGTAAGCATAAGTGCTATATATTACCATATCATTATCATTTGGCCTTGGGTGTCTGCTTGCATTCACAGTAATTTGGTAATATGGTCCTATACACACTGATATTAACGATACATATGGTGATCCATTCTTCTATGAAAGGTATATAACATTATAGTGATATCGTAACCATATTTCTAGTAGTGTACTTAGGAACAATATGTGATGTCCCTTCCTGTATTGTCAAGGGGTGAAAGGTCGTGTTCCATCGTTTCTCGTGATGTCACTTCGAGGTGGGGAGTCAAATGACATCACTGCCTGTGATGTCATCAGAGGTCAAAGGTCATGTGATGTCACTTCCGCTACCCCAGCCATTTTGGTGAAATGACGTCCCTGGTTTTAAATGTGTAAAGCACAGCATCTCGCTCATAGGCACTTTGACGTTGAGACCGTTGAAAGCAATTTAAGGAACGTGAAGCAGTGGGTGAGGATAGGCCGAGGCTTGGAAGGCACGCCAAATAGTCATGTTTTCACCAGCTTGTATGGGGTGAAGGGAATAGTAATTCAAGATAAGCAGCAGTGTGGCTGCGCAATGTCGCCGGCCCATTTGGGGGACATTTCAAAATATAGAGGAAGTTGGCCTAAGAGTAAGGGTAGGAGTGCACAGCATGTACTTACAATGCAAAAAAAGGGGGAGGTGGGCTATTCCATGTACTACACGATGCCTTACATTTTTCCAGCACTCCAATGGAAGCTAGTGGAGTTAACAACTTGTTATTATAATAACTGCTTATATCTAAATATATATACTGTGCTTGCATCTAAATCGCTTTACATAGCACTTTTTTATATACAATTATTATTACCCAATCGAAATTGGCACTCATTTTATTGACCTCGTAAGGATGAAAGGCTGAGTCGACCTTGCCGAGATTTAAACCTGTGACCTCAGTTCACACACAGACTGTAGCAACAAGCGCTTGACCCACTGAGCTATCTTACTTGCAGAGGAACACAGATAGCGTAGTCAAATTTGAGCAGGGAGAAAATCAAACTGCAAGCTGTGTTCTGGATATGCTGCAAGCAGGCAAACTGGGATGTGGTTAGTCCATAATAGAAGGCATTTGCTATAACAATTTTCTTGGCCAGCGGAAGTCATTTCAGAAGCTGATGGAAGCTGAAAAGACCAGCTTTTAATTCACATGCTTAATCTAGGTAACAAAGCAGAGGCCATACTCTTTCAACAGCCCAAGATTGCAGAAATGAGCCATTGGGGAAAGACAAGGATCAAGAGTTTCAGGCCACAGAGAAGCATTGACTGGATTGGCCTTAGAGCCATTATTAAAGACCCCTGTCTTTAGAGTGTTAAACTTCAGCGAAATCTCGTGTATCTGTTTCATAGTGTGTACCGTGCACGAGTGGAAAGTCGATCTGCCGTTCCCAGGCCCTACTCAAATCTGAGGAGGATCTGGAAGTCATCGGCTTAGATGATATACCAAAGGATCACATCAGTGCTGTGAGTGGGCGAAAAAGCAGGTTAAAAAGTAAGGGGGATGTTTGCAGATGTAACTCAAGGCTGAGAGAGGAAAAGGTGTACTTGTATTCCTTCACAAATGATTTCAACCAGCTTAGTGCTAGGTGTTGAATACCAATATGCAGTGATTCAAATAGTTTACAAGAAATAACCCTATTTCTCACTATCTCTACCATCAGGGGATGTATAGATAAGTAAGAAGAAAGTGCAGCCACAAGAAGGCACTTCGAACTGAAGCATGTTACATGTCGGGAATAGATATGTTGGTTGTGACACATTCGTTTTATGATATTTGATATGCTTCTATGTTTGTGTCTATGTACTTGTCTAACAATTGTGATTTTGTATGTGCTTTTTTGTATGTGAAAGTGTTCATATACACCCACGGTGCATATGAACACTTTCATACACATCAAAGTAAGCAGCTTCAACGTCGTATTCAGCAACGTTGAAGCTGCTTACTTTGGTTTATATGAATGTGTTCATATGCACCCATGTACTAAGCAGCATTTTTGTAAAATAACGAATTTGTCGTTATTTTACAAAAATGCTGCTGAGATTTCAGGATTGCGCCCGTTCTGTCAAACAGGCGCAATCCTCAAGGTGCACTGTCTTGCACTACGAGGATGCCCAGCAGGGGTGGACTGGCCCATTGGGAACTCTGGAGATTTCCCTGTGGGCCTCTGCACCCTGGGCCTCCTTTCTGTGGTATTTCCAAATTTTCTCACAGGAAAAGGATTGGGCTTGCTGAAAAGGTGTCATACAGGGCCACTTTGACTTTATTTCCAGGGCCTCTTTTGGTCCCCAGTAATTATTTCCAGGGCCTCTTTTAGTTCCCAGTCCAGCCCTGATGCCCAGGCCCACTTGAAAATACTGGTGGAGCCTGGGCGTACTGATTTGGCGCAGTGAAGCCTGCTTTTTAGCACATTCACTGGGCCAAGTTCAGTATCTGGCCCTGAGGGTGTTCTAATAGCTTTATAGACTTGCAGCTCGGGCCGTACCGGGCATTATGGTCCCTCATACCATTAACTCGGTCTTCAGGGCCCATCACGCCCGGTACAGCCCTCGCTGCAGGTCTATAAAGCTATAATATAATCTTCTTTTTAACTGTATATACTGTACTTGTACATTGTCAGCTGCTAGTCAACTGGACACTTTCACTACTTCATTATAAGTTTATTCCACCCCCTGATGATTGCCCGGCACTCTTTCTTTTCTGGCAATAGTGTATGATTTATGTTTAAATGTATTCTTGTTTTGCCAAGTTGGTAGCCAAATATTTGGTGCCTTGCAGGAAGTGCTTGTGAAAGGGCCTGGGTCACAACTCCAAGGAGCTCTGCCTTCCAGTCGGTGTTATAGTATGGTGTGAGGTCTTGCTGCACTATTAACTATGCAACAAAAATCTTGACAGCGGAATGTCTGATGCTGACTCCGAGAGACTGTTCAGTTCATAACTGCCAGGTTTGCCCCAGAATTGTATACTTCCAAGTGAAAAAATGAGTACTATCGAGTTGGTTAATAACACTTTTATTTACGACCCAGAAACAATTCAGTTTGTGGTATGTGCTACAAACATGGCCAATACTAATATTATTTGTACAGAAACTGTCACGGGAGATACAATGGGTGTCAACAACACTCGTTTGTTTCACCCAGATGGACTTTTAGTATTTGTACTCCCATTAGTTTTGTGTTTTGTGTCTTATAGACATTGTGACAGTGTCTAGACCCCTAAGACACCGTCAGACACTCGTTTTGTGCATCCTTGTAGAGCCAGCAGATGCGCTGAGCGTCTATGAGATAATGGTCGGACTTCCATTGGCACCCTGAATGAGTACAATTCTGAGAAGTCTTTCTTCCTTTTCTTCTAGTACCTGTCATGGCCCGCCCGGAGTTAATGGTGAGCCGCCCAACAGAGACTGTTTGGGTTCATGTTAAATTTTTTTTTTTTATTTTTATTTATTTGTTTAGTTTTAAAAAAAACTTTACAAAATGCTTTTGTTATAAAATTACATTATAAAGATTATAATCACAAAATTACAATTGCAATACTTGCAAGCACTTACAAATTCGTACATACACATGCAAGTTACTAAAAACACAGTCATTACATCACATTAATTAGATATTTTAAAATGAGCCCTTTATCTCTTACAATGGTAAAATTTTAGTAAAGGAAAAATTAAAACGTCGTCATTGATTGAAGCAAGGAACATACAATAGTTTAAAAAGTTCGATCCTCTAAATTGGAAATCATCATTTAAATAATCGTTCTATCATCGTCAATCACTTTTCAATTTCTCAGACGCAAGCTTTCCTTTAATATGTGTCCACAGATGGTACAGTCTTATATGGACTGTTTCCAATTCAGTATTCAAGCATTATGTCCAGAATGCATCACTGATGATATGATCATAATTGTGTACCAAATCTCCTAAGTATAACATATATCTAGTGCTTAATTCAGGGCACTGCAACAGTATATGTTCAGGAGATTCCAAATTGTTAGCCTTTTTACAAATTCTACATATTCTTTCCTCACGGGGAATTTTCTGATAAGACCCAGTTATTGTTAGCAAGGGCAGTTGATTAATTCTTAACTTCAATCGGAATTGTCTAACTGCGGGATTAGGGCATCTTATCAAGTACCTTTCTGCTTGAAGATATTTATGCACAATTCCAGACATGAAATTATGATTCTTTAATTGTTCAATGTGTTTGTAATTTTTAGTCCAATCCCACAGTTTGGTCTTATTTGTGTATATCCATTTCAAAGTTGCATATGCCGTCTTTTTTTGATACATTGGGTACCATTGTACCGTGTGAAAGATGCTATCTTTCACACGGTACAGTGTTGTGGGTCATGTAGTGGGTGTCAGTAGCACTACTGGGTTTTACTCCAACAATCTTTGATTATTTTTTATGGTGCTTGGGTATTCAGAACACTGCCAGACACTCTTTTATGTTCCTTGTAGAACACACAGCTACACAATGCATGCCTGGGCTCACTGTAGGACTCCTAGATTAACCCATGTTGAATAAGTTTTTGTGAAGTATTTATTTCCTTTCTTCTAATGCCCGTCTCGAGAACACCCTAATATTGATGTAACAGTGAGTTGCCTGACAGAGGAAGTGTGTGAGACATGTAGTCAGTGTCAGTAGCACCACTGGTTTTTAGCAGTTCATTTATTATTTTAACTACATTTGTCTGTTCTATATTTATTTCATTGTAGATGCCAGGAGGGTGCCTGGAACTGCTAGACACTCTTTGTGTGTTACCTGCAGGCGGTCCAAGTGTGCCTTAGCTCCCTTTTTTGGATTCTCAGTGAAGCACCCGTTGAGTAAATTTTTGGAAAGTCTTTCTTCCCTTTCTTCTAGTGTTAGTCACTTCCACCCTATTTATGTATCCTTGTTTCAGGACAAGTATCGAGTGCAGTGGGTGAGCCCACAGCAAGCCTGTCAGCACCAATTCTGGGTGTAGGGAACATAATTTCTAAACCTACTCCAATTATTGCAAATTCTTCCTGCATCATCACGTGAATGCCATCTGCCATTGAACATAGGTAGACTAATGGAAGTTGACAATTTTCTTTTTTTGTTATTGACATTTTCTTTATTATTTTCACAATAATAAACAATTGATATCAGGAAGCAACACCCCCGGACATACATTATTCAATAAAAGCAACCCACCCTACCGTCCCACGCACCCCCCATCCAGTAACCACACAGCAATATTCAGTAGGTGAACAAACACAGGGCAACAGTCAGCCTGGATCTTCCTTACACCACGAGACCTGAGCAAACAAAAAAACAAAAGTGGACGTTCTCCATTACCATACCGGGGCCCTTTCGGGGGGCGGGAGGGGTTGAGTCCGAGTCATCTGTCTCGTTAGCCACATAGGTTCTAAGGGGACCCCATTAATCCAACGGTCTGCTACAACTTGGCAAAGGTGCCGCATATTGGGTCTCTCCTTTGTTACACATACTCATACTTTTCACCCTTTCTCAAAAAACATGGTGCCTTGTGCTTCCTCCAGGCCTTAGACATAGCCACCACTGATGCCATTCCCACCAATTTCTGCTCGGCTCGAAATCCACCCAGAATCCGAGCCAATAGCCACAGGTCTGGGGAGTATTGCCTCTGAGTATATAGTTTCTGGGACACAGACTTCTCTATTTCACTCCAAAATGATCGAATTTGCGGGAAGCTCCAAGGCACATGGAAAAAGTCAGCGAGGCCAATTCCACATCTAGTGCACTGGGGGGATTTATCGTGGTAGAACATATGCAGACGAGTGGGGGAATAGTATAAATAGTATACTTGATGTGGAAATTTTAAATGGACCAATCGGAAGCAGTTATTCAGGGACATTTTACGCGTCTGCATGCAAATTACCTTCCATTGCTCACCAGTCAACACCCTTACCAGTGCCGATTCCCATCCATTCAACTTTGTAATTACCCACCTTATTTATTTTCTGTGATCTAATAACCCTGTAGATAGAGGACACCAGTTTCCTGGTAGTCGGTGGTGCGGTGACATATTGAAGTATTGGGGAAGTAGCAGGTGCATGCAGAAAGTCTGTCGATTTGGTCTTGAATACTTCTCTCAGCCGAAAATACAACAGCGCAGTCACTGCTGTCCATTCTCCCTTGTCCTTCGGGGCCTTCCAAGTGATGAACATCTCTTCCTGTATGCGATCCCCCAGGGTATAAACCCCCAACTTTTCAAAATGAATCTGAAATATTCTTTCACAAGTAAGTGGTACCCCACGAACTCTATAGCAATCTCTTAGGATCATTGAACCTCCTCCCCCACAACACACTGTAGCTGACCCCAAGCCCTGCAGTTGGTTTCCACCGGTTGAATCTCCGATCGCACCATCCTCTCCGGGACTCCCCATAACAATCTCCTTACAACACTTGGGTGTGTAGTAGCCTTTTCAAGCAGAATATGTGGGAGTTCAGTGGAAGGGGACCACAACCAAACAGAGGATTGCATCTGAACCGCAACAAAACAAATATACAGATCTGGGAGCCCTGAGTCCATGCTTAGAAACCTCTGCGTATTAAGCAAGTTATAAATAACCAATTACAATTATTACAAGGTCAGGGTATTGTATGATATCCTGGCTTGCCTGCTGGCCCAGACAAGCCCCTGCTGGGAGCTAGGTTGGTACATTATTAAATATATACAGAAGTTTTGGAAGGATCACCATCTTGCCAAAGATATTCAGGCAGCCTGGGAGATGGGAAGGAGGATCCACGCCTCCACTCTGTGCTCCAATTTCTCCAGCGCCATCACATAGTTCTCCCTGTATAAATCCCCAGAGGATGGGGTCACCAGAATTCCTAGGTATTGAATACCCTATGAGCACTATCTGAATGCCTCCCCAATGTCAGTCTGTCGAAAACACAGGGAGTGAACAGGAGCACCTCTTGATTTAGCCCAATTCAATCCCGAGAGGTCGCCAAATCGGCAGATCTCTCCTACCAGTGGTTGCAAATTTTGCCTAGGGTGTTTCACATACAACATTTCATCTGCATATAGAGGGATTATGGAAAGATGGGAATAGATCTCTACCCCTCTGTGAGCATGATACTCCCGTAGGCAGCAAGCCAACTGTTCAACTGCCAAGGCAAAAAGGATGGGGGCAAGGAGCATCCCTGTCACGTACCGCGTGTCGGACTGATGTAATCAAACATCATTCGGTTAGTATACACTGCTTCCCTAAGCACTGGATACAGTAGTCAGATCCACTGGAGATAGGGCTGCCTGATTCCTGAATGCCGAAGGACCTCAAACAGGAATGGCCATTCCACTAAGTCAAAGGTGTCTTCTGCATCCAGAGTGGCCACACCAATTGGATCTCGGTATTCACATTATACATGAGAGCGAACAGACGTCTCAAGTTATTCTGAGTGGACCTTCCAGGCTAAAGCCTGCTTGGTCAGGGATGACCAACGCAGGCATATATGATAGGAGTCGGTGGGACCACAATTGTCTAGGGGGTCAGGTCAGACCAGACAAGCAAATCAACACCGGGGACTGGACTGAAAGGGTCCGGGGAAGTATCTTAGCCCCCACAATATTCAGAGCCAAATCCGACGATAGCATGACTATCAATGGAGGAGCTGGTAAGATAGCTCAGCAGGTTGAGCGCTCGCTGCTGTGATCTGAGCTTGATCTGCAGGTCGCAGTTTCGAATGCCAGCATGGCCAACTCAGCCTTTCATCCTTCCGATGTCGATAAATGAGTACCAATTTCGGTTGGGTGATATTGTATGTAAATATGTGCTCTGTAAAGCGCTTTGGTTTAAGGCGCTATATAAATAACACATCATTATCATTATCATTACTGTGTACTCCAGAATAGAAGAAATATTCCCCAGCAGTGGGATGCACCGAGCACCAGGCGTCATGGAGCCCATAATATCCTTCTACGCTGCCCACTTAAGAGCCGCTTTGGGGAGAGTGAGTTGGGTACTAGAGGATCTATCTAGATCCAGGGAGCTTGCAATATTGAAGTCACCTGCCGACATTAGCTTGCAGTACGGGAATTTATGTAGGTGATTAGCACACCGCTGAACAAGTCAGGCAAACATAATTTGGTGCAAATATATTCACAAGAAGATCCCACAGCCCTGCACCCTCCCCAGCCAATAAGAGATGACGCCCCTCTTCATCCCCAATCTGTTCATAAAGTCTAAATTCCAACGAACTGTGAATATATTTAGCCACCCCACATGAGTGAGAGTTAAAGGAGGAACAGTACCTGTGTATACCCCACCCTGAGATATTGGGGAGCTTACCATCCCGTGATACCTGCAAACATAAAATATGTACACCGTGATTCTTGACATAATTTGCGATCAGGTGAACTTTCTTATGGTTAGTGAACCCAAGTATGGTTTGGTATGGTTTTGTATTTATATAGCGCACAAAGCCCAGGGGCATCTAGGTGCTTAGCTTAAGAATATGGTTACAATAAGTGCAGTAAAACAGATACATAGCAGGCATACATTAGCCTGGGTAGTGCAGGGGAAAACATACGTGGAATGTATTACGTATGTCCCAAGTCGTCAGTGAAATTTTATCTCCAGACCCCATGTCAGCTTCAGGCATTTCCATACTGTAACAAGCCAGTTATTCCCTCCGGGGTCCCATAAGATGCCCAGGAACCCCAATGATGTCCATCTGGGGGAGCAAGTTGCTTTTTCTCCTTAAAGAGGTCAATAGTACCCGCTAGTGCTGCTTCCTGACCCAACACAGCACCCCGACTGTCTCCCCCAACCCACGCCAGAAACACTAATTTACCGGCTAGTTTACCCACCCCGCACCCTGAAAAAAACCAGAATACAACATTTTTCAACACCCGCATTGACTGCCGGAAAGGAGAGCTGTTGGCAATAGCATCAACTCCAAATGACGACAGGCTCACATCACACAGTTTAGCTTTCCTAAAGCGAGGTTATCCAGGCCCATGGAGACTCACTCCTCCTCAAAGGGGTTTAGGCTTCCCGGGTGAAGATTCTCACAGACACCATTTATTATAACTGGCCGGCTATTCTCTTGGTGAGTGGCGTGGAGAGACTCGAGGATCAGGCAGGTCCACTGCAACACGCAGCTTAGCTAGGTACAGCATTTACGTACCGTACACCTTTTCTCCTCAGGATGGACTTAACAGCCTGAAACCTTTTCCTTTGCTCTTGCACTTGGGGACTGAAATCTGTAAACAACTGAGTTGTGGTCGAGCCTCATGCAGCTCCATCTTCTCTCTGGCTGCCCTCAGCAGCACATCCCTGTCTGGGTAATTTAAAATCTGTGCAATGATAGCGCACTCGGGGGCTCCCAGCCGAGGCTGGGGGCCTCGCGGACAGGGATCGTGCTCACTCCACCAGAAACATTATACTCTCAGGCGGGTGGGAGTATAGCCAGTTGTCCAACTGCGTTGTGGGCCCTCTTATTCCTTGAGTTGCTCAGCAATACGAGACGACATCTGTGTGCAGAGCTATTTTGGACTTAGGTTTTGCGAGTGTGCGCTACTCTTGCTCTTCGCAGGGCTCCCCAATTCCCAGCAAGTTTGCTTGTGTGTGGGTCTTGCAAACACCAGCCTTGTAACTCCTTGCCCTCATTGCGTTGCTCTGTTAGTCACTCCTCAATGTGTCAGTGGCCCTGCAGACTTCTTGCGACCCAACGGTTTGTTTGCATGTATCTTGGTCCCTAAAAGGGGGAGAGTCAGTTGGTGAAATCAGTGACAGGTCGCTGCCACCGGACCAGGGTAGGATGCAGTTGACCAGATCCTCCGGGCCCTGCACCACTTAACAGGTGGCAGCAACCTGCCACCCTATCTTTCACCCTCAGTGCCAGGCCGGGCATGTGTTTAATATCCCTCCCATATTCTATAGGCTCCACTTGGGGACCTTTATAATGGTGGACTTGGGTAAGGATTATTGGGTTGACAAGGTCTCTCCTCTAAAGCTCATGGCCACAGCCAAATCATGTTGGCTCTCCCCGGCAGCCAATTCCTTCTTTGTGCCTCTTGGAAGATGCCTCACCTCTTCAGCGCACCTCGCATTGTTGGTTGTTCTGGAAGCCGTTGTCAAACTGTGTTAGTGGGTGCCTATGATAGCTACTTTAGGTATCCTGATATTATGGTTACAGCTGCCTCTATGGGTTTCGGGTGTTGTTGTGGCTTGCGTCCTTCGCAGCACGACCTAGCCTGGAGGGGGAGACTTTAGGATGGATTTGGCCTTCCTCCTACGGTGCTCGTTGTTTGGTCAATCCTCTGCGCCCGCTCCTGTTATCCGGTGCAGTTGATGTGGCTCCAGGCCGCGCTGGGCTTGGCTGCGGCTGGCAAATGGGGGGTGAAAGAATCTGTAGGGTGGTGTCACCTTGTCCTTCTGAGGGTCAGCAGCATTGAGGAGCTACACGGTTTCCTTCTTTGGCTGCCGATTTGGGAGTTTGTAATAACAAAACAAAAGAAATACCCCGTGAATTTTGCTTTTACAATCCTGAATCACAGAAGGCTTAGGGAATTCGGTCGAATGTGCAGGCCACTCACTATTCCACTTTATAGAGCTAGCAGTGTTTACCAAGCTCTTCAAACGTCGCTGGGTTGTTGATTCTAGTGCGTGCGTATGGCTGCTTCGTCAGGTATGGTGTATGCAGGACTAGCTCCTGTCTGTTGCAGTCGCTGGCGCTCCAGTTGTGCTACTAGGCTGAGTGTGACCAGCTGTCTCTGTGGGCAATTCACGTCTTGGCCATCATCATCCATGACAGCTGTGCCAGTCGGTGTTTCACGTCATCAGTAGGGGATTCAGTGTGACAGTGATAAATCTGTTTCCCTCATCAAGATGCACAGTTGCTAGCGCTTTGCTCTGGGTTCCTTCCTCCGGGGACTTGGGGAGTGGTTGCCGTGACTGTGTCCTGGCCAGAGGGGCTTCGCTATGTCTTTCCTCGGATGCCCTTGTTTCCCTGGGTACTGATTGAGATCTGGGACTCTGGGTCAAGGGTGATTCCGGTGGCACATGTGAGGCCGGGATGCTCCTGGGGTACTCTTCTGCTCGCCCTAGGCTGTTGCCCTGGGTTGGTTCCTGATCCTATTCACCTTACCCTCCCTGGAAGGGTCTGACGTCTCAGGCCTTCCGAAACCCGTGTTGGGTTTGTCGATTTGAGTGGCAGGATTTAACTGCGCAATTTGCTCTGGCGGTGCAAACCTCCAGGTGTCCTTTGATTCTGCTGATGTATGATATGCATGGGAGGATCTTCATGTCGGGGTGTCACTAGAAGTCTGTACAGGCAGTGGCCTGCTTAGTACCGATGAGTTAGCTCTTCTTATGAGTAGGCTGAGGTATTTCTGGCTGGGTCCTCTCCACTGGCTCAGTGAACGGCTATTTAGGCTTTTTGGGAGCCTTGGGTTTGAAGTACTGGATGTGAGCCACTGGTCACTAGGCAGCTGAAGGGTTTCCTGCTGACTTGGCCCATGGTGTATGCAGGGGTGTCTCTGTGAACACTTCTTTTGGTGGTGTGGGGGTTGTAGTCCTCTCCGTTTGACCTATGGGAGTAGGTGAAGCATCAGGTTTCTCTCTTGGAAAGCCTGGTTTCGGGTGGCTGTTGCCTGGCCCACTGGCGTAACAGGGGCCCCCGCAGCCCCCGCGGTGCGGGGGGCCCGCGGTGTGGGGGGCCCCACCAGCACATGGCTGGGAGGGGGCCCCAGTAAAAAAAAAAAAATAATAAAAAAAAAATATATTTTTTTCTAAAAAAAAAAAAGTTTCTTTTGAAATTCACTCTGCATTCATAAAGAACATTTCTGTAACAGAAATAATTTCTTTATGAAGGCAGAGTGACTACAAAAAGAAACTTTCTTTTTGACGTCTGAGGGCCCCCGTAACCCATGACATGGTAGACCTTAGGCTGGAGGCCTCCATGTCATGGGGTGGGGGGGGTGGGGAGCCCTATGCCTTCAAAAAGAAATTGTTTGTTTTTGAAGCCACTCAGCCATCATAAAGAAATTATTTTGATTATGGTTCGGTCCTTAACTGAAATAATTTCTTAATGAAGTTATAGTGACTTAAAAAAGAAACAATGCGGCTCATTCTGACCATGACGGTCCGGAAACAACGGTGCTGGTAAGCTTACAGGCACTGTTGTTTCCGGACCGGCATATTACAGGTCTGCCTTGTGGGGCTGCCGTGCCCGACAGGTCTGACCCTGCCAGGCACAGCAGCCACGGTAGGCAGACCTGTCACGGAAGCACCGGCACCGTTAACAATGGTGCAGGTGCTTCTGTGTCCCCATTCCCGTGGAGTCTGGGGTTTAACGAAATTACTGGCACCTGATTTCCCAGCCGCCGGACTTGAAATAGCACGGTGGCACCGGGAAGTCAGGCCATAGTAATTTTTTATGGGTCTGGCGGCAACCCGCCGGTAGCACCGGCACGGTTACCGCTGGACCCGTAATGAGCCCCAATTTCTTTTTTAAGTAATAGGGCCCCCCTCAACTCCATGAGGTGTGCGTGTATGAGTCTATGGTGAAAGGGTGCACACTCAAATGTATAGCCGTCTGCCTGTGTGTGTATGGTGAAAGGGTGCACACTTAAATGTATGGGTGGCTGTGGGGGTGTGCCTGCATGGTGAAAGGGTGCACACATAAATGTATGGATGGCTGCCTGTGTGAGTGTATGGTGAAAGGGTGCACACTTAAATGTGTGGATGACTGGGTGTGTATAAGGTGAATGGGGTGTGTGCTTGTGTACAGGGGCACAAGAAAACCTTCATTTTGGGGGGGCTAACCCTTCAAATGTTGGGAGAGGCGCTAACTTCACATGCGGTGGGCAGGGGGAAACTTATTTGTGTGGGCGCATCCAAATTATTTACGCATTTTAATGAGACTATTCTAGTGCAGATTCAATGTTACAAGCAGTTAACTCTCTCCTATAAGTCTCCTGTTCCCTCTCTACCCTTCCAATCACTCCCCTGGCATGCAAATACTAAACCCACATCACGATTTCAATCGCCTAAACAATGTGGAATTTGAATGCAGGTACTAACAGTGAAATGCTTTACGTTGGTAATTGCTGGGTTCTTGTTAACAGCAAAAACCAGGTGCCGTTTAAAATCTGTGTCCTGTTCGGTCTGGCAACTGCTCTAAATGTTAGCCAAGTTGAGTCAATATAGCCCAAAATGTCAGGGGGGGTAGTGCTGAAGCCCAGTCAACTCAATGGTGTTGCGCTACTACTTGTGTTTAATGCCTTGCTTACTCCTAGCCCTATTCTTCCTCGTCCCAGTACTTATATACGAGGCAGTACGTGTGTTTGAGGCACTCTGCCTCATACAAAAGTACTGGGAAGAGGTAGAGGTACATGGAGGTAATGCCTGATTTAGCTACCTGTAATCTTCATCACTCCTAGTCCCACTGTTCCTCATCCCAGTACTTACCTATGAGGCAAGGAGCCTCATACGAAAGCTCTGGGACAAGGAAGAGGGACGCAGAGGTAATTCTGGGCCAAGGAGCTGATTGTGGAGGTTGGGGTGGTGGGTGGGAGGGAGAGTGGATGTGTGGGTGGGCAGGATTGTGTGATAAATCATAATGGTTGTCCATGTCCAGGCTAAGCAGGCATGATATGTGGTATTAGTGGCTAGAGAGGCATTTTGATTTAGCCAGTCTAGTCATTCCTCAGTTTGGTATGACTTTCTTTTAACTGGACATTTCTGATAAAGTAGTCCTGCTAACTTTAATTACCTGGCTAGATTGGCATTTGGGTGCTGCCAGTCTAGCCATTTCTTACTGCGGCATTGTATATTTTTCTGGGCATCTGTGATAAAATGATATGATGTGATTCAAGTCATTTATAATGCGCCTGTACACAAGTGTACACAAGGGAGGGATGATAGAGGGAGGACAAGACAAACGATCTCACTAGGCCTTGTGTCATTGTGAGAACGAGAAGTGCAAGGGAAAAGGGAGCAGGGAAGTGCAAGTGAGAGGGGAGGGGAAAACAGGGCAGCAATGCTCTCAGTAAGTGCAGCCAGGGCAGAGCAGCTATTGGTTGTGCAAGGAGAACAATGGACTGCAGGGTTACAGTTACAGCCCCTAAGTGCATGGTAGGCCCGGAGGCATTGCAAGGGTGACCAATCAAGAAAGAGCCTGGACTCAGAGAGACTCTGAGGGTAGCCAAGCAGCCAGTCAGTACAGCAGACAGGTAGGTCAGCAGGGGGGGAGAGAGAGCGAAAGCAGCAGAGAAGAGGAAAGCTTTTAGCTGCTTCCGAAACTTCAGGTTGTCCGCCTCAAGTTTGAGAGGGGCAGGGAGGCCATTCCAGTTGGAGGCACCAGCAGAGGAGAGAGGTCTACCCCCACTCTCTGCCTGGAGAAATGTCTAAGCCTTAGAGAGTTGGAGGTAGCTGAGTGAAGGGTTAGAGAAAGAAGGTATTTTGGAAGAGAGCATTGGATTTAGTGTTGGCACTGGCCCCAGAAAGCCTTGTGGGCAATGCAAAGATTCTTGAACTTGATCCTTGCAGCCAGTGGAGAAATTTCAGGGCTGGAGAAATACAATCCCAGGGCTTGAGGCCAAGGCTAAGTCTTGCAGTCCTGTTCTGGATTATTTGCAGATGACGGAGACTAGAGGAAGACAGATTGAGAAAGTGGCTGTTGCAGTAGTCCAGCTTAGAGACAGTGAGCTTCTGGTGGAGAGTGAGAAAGGGAAGAGTCCCTTTGAGGAGGAGCAGCTGGTAGTGGGACTTCTTGGTGATGTCCGAGATGTTAGGAGAGAAAGAGTGTGGCTTTGAAGATGACACCAAGGTTTTTTGCCTCGCAGGAAGGCAAAGGAAGAGGGCCCAAGGTGGTCTGCTATAGTGAGAGAGGAAACACAGTGGCAAGGGTCCCAATGAGAAGGATCTCTGTCTTACTGGCATTAAGGCAGAGATTGTTGGAGGTGCACCAATCCTGAATCGTGGATAGACAGTCAGGAATGAGCAAGAGAGGAGAGGAGGATGAGGGGAGCCTGAAGGAAAGCTGAGTCATCCGCACAACATTGAAAGTTAGAGGATAAGGTAGAGATCAGGGAGGCCAAAGTGGCCAAGTAGAGGTTGAAAAACCAGCGTGAGAGGATAGAGCCCTGGGGAATGCCACAGGTAGAGAGAGGTGGCGGAGAGAATGGGACCACGATCGACCTGGGAGCGGAGTGGCGGTGCAAGTGGAAGTAGGTCAGTCACTCTAGGGTCTGATCTGTGATGCCCAGGTTCTCACAGAGTCGATTGATCAGGATGGGGATGTTGACCCTGTCGAAAGCAGAGGAAAGATGAAGGATGAGAATAGAAGGAATGCTGGAATCAAGGTTAGAGAGCAGCACAGGTGTTAAGGAGAGCAGTTTCCATGCCTCTGGCAGCTCTGAAGCCAGACTGATGGTCATGGAGACAACCAACAGATTCAGTGTGGAGAGTAAGCTGGGAGATGGCAAGCGTTTCCAAGAGTTTGCTCAGGAAAGGTGGAGATTGAGCGATAGTTTTCCAGCAGGTAGGATCAGCAGACTGCTTCTTGAGGAGTGGGTGCACAAGGGAGTGCTCAAAGGGAGAGGGGAACATTGCAGTGGCAAAAGAGTGATTACAGAAATCGGCCAAGGCTGGAGCGAGGGTGTCAATATGGGCTTTGATGGTTCTGGAGGAGCAGCGGAGCACCTGTTTGGACGACACTTTCATAGATCGGACTTGTCTAGAAACCTCATCAGGTGTTGTCAGAGAGAAAGAGGAAAAAGGAGGAGGAGAGAAGAGATGGCCAAAATGGGCCGAGAGAGGAAGAGGACATAGAGGACAGGATGTCCTGAGATTTAGCAGAGAAATGAGAGGCCAGAGCTGTACAGAGGGCATGGGAGGGAACAGAAGAGGTATAGACCACAACAGGATTGACCAGTTCCTTGCAGATTTTAAAGAGTTTGGCCGTGTTGTTCGAGGCCATGGAGACACATGCTTTATTGTGTGCTCTCTTCTTGATGAGTGTTATTGCTTTGACTGGCATTTTGCTGAAAACAGTCTAGGTATGTCTAAATGTGGCCTGGCATTCTGTACTATAATGTTATTACGTGTTTACACTGGTCTACATTGTGCAGCCAGTTGGAAGCATTAATGTTCCTGTGCACTGTTGGTGACTTGCATGTATTGGATTGTGTTACCCTACAAAACAATTGCAAACACTTTGGCTTTATAGCCAATTTAGCTCAGAAAGTGTGCTGTATATTGCATTAAAACACATATTTATATCTTTTTCCTAGTGCAGTGTGCGGCATACCCCTTCAGCAGCACGTTCATGCGTATTGTGCAAGCGTGACAGTCTAGGCCGGCCCAGAGTGTGGCGCACCCCGTGATTTGTTGCCGAGTTGGGGGGCCCCCTCAGCATGGCTCGCAGGGGGGCCCCCACATTTTGTGTTACGCCACTGGCCTGGCCGACAGGCTGGTGGAGTTTGGAGCATGGCTGGGGTTCACCTCTGTTCCTCTGGGTCCAGTCGAAGTCACTTGTTTACCTGTGTGATCTGGGATTTCTCTGAATCATGTTTCGTTCCTTTCTTTTCCCCAGTCCCTCCTCTTCAGAGCTGGCACATGTTTGAAGTCAAAGAATCCGTCTTGATGTCCCTGGTCATGACTGCGTGCTTTAGTCTGTCCAGCAGTTTGTCAAGTTTGGAGGTCCAAGGCCGGGAATGAGGGCATTGGTCCATGCTATTAGTCAATGTATTCTGCAGACAATTACTTATATTATATATTAAAAAGATGGAAATGATTCCTGCAGTGGAGGTTTGGACCGCGCATGTAAGTACTTTGAGGAGGGCTAAGACGAGTAATGAAGATTAACGGTTAGTAATCGGGTCATCACTACTACATGTATTCCATATTGCTGATAATTATGGAGCTAATTGCATCAATGATCAGCCAGAACTCTGAAATTGTTACTATTGAATAGTCAAACTATTTCATATTGCCCGCTTGTTCATGACCGAATCAGGGCATTGAAGTTGCACTCTGAATGGGCTTGAGTTACAGAGGGATTTGTTAGTACCCCTGTAACCCCTGTAATGCAAGCTGCCTAGAGTACAAAGGCCTCTCCCCAGCTTGGTCCCACCATGCCTCTCTCGCATGCAGCGGTCAGGATAACTCTGCCCCCTCTGCTTCCGGCTTATTCCTGACCTTGCTGCTGCTCCTTGCCCTGCCTAAGTTGTGTGGAGAAATGGCTTACCTGCCACATCCAGGGTTTGCCCTGAGTTCATTAGGCGCCCCCATTCAAACTGCTTCTTTGTGCGCAGTCCAATCCGGTGTGCTTTCGCTATGTCATTATTTTTAAGAGACTATCTTTGCAGGCAGTCTTTCCTTGGCTGGAGGAGCGGTGACACAGGTGATTACGTTTGGAAGCCACAGAGAACTCTGCTGGGTGACCGTGGCATCCAGGGTATGGCAGTCAGCGGTCAACCTACCCACCCCCTAGCAGTGAGGCCCACTGCGTCCAGGCAAGTGGGGCGAGGAGAAGGGATGGGTTTAGGGGGGGGGGCTGGGGCATAGGGTGGTCAAAGGGAAATGAGTCATGGGGGGCACGGAAGTTGGGGCTTGTCTGCATACCCGCATTTAAGCGCTCGCAGGTCAAGGTCTGCACTCTGTGATCGTGTGCCATGCTGAAGTTTCCCGCCCATCCACACCATGATGGGGTAGGATTTGTCAGGTGCTTGTAATTGTCTGTTTTCATTCTCTTTCAGGCATGCCCAGTGGATGTTTCATGGAGGTATCCCATTAGGAAAGTACTGGCAGGAACCGCAAGAGCTCTACACAGCCAACACTTTAGAAGTATGGCGTCCATGGGTACAATAATAATAATTCGTTTTTTTATACAGCACTTTCATCTAAAGCTCTTTACATAGGACATATTTACATACATTAATAGTATTACACAATCTAAATTGGTACTCATTTATCAACCTCGGAAGGATAAAAAGCTGAGTTGGTATTGGCAGCATTTGAACCTGCGACCGGAATATCAAACACAGATCCCAGCAACAAGCGTTTAACCTGCTGAGCCATCTTGCTCGCTGGGGAGCCCTGAACAAAGGAGAGGGATGGGGGTTTTGGAAGTCCTCCCGACCTCAGCATTGCGGGAGGAGGGTGGTAAGCGCATGATGTCACTAATGATGAAAGTATGAATTGAGAAGAATCAAATGGGATGTTGCAGAAATCTACAAACAAAGTGATTGAGATATGAGAGCGAAAAAGAGTAAGGACGGGAAGGGGCTTGAGCAGAAGCCAGGGGGGCAAGTACAGCAAATTAGGGGAGAAGCAGCAGTCTGCAGTGATGCATGGCTAACCGGGGGGCAAACAGTGCATGGTTTTAATGAAACACCTTATTTCTATGGATTTCTATGGCTGAGAGGGAGAATGGATCCTAATTGGCCAATTTGCCATCCCAATTTGAAACACCATAGAAATCCAATAGCATCCCGGCCCCCATCACGTTTAAAGATGGAGGAGATGTTGAGGGTTCCATGTCACTTCACTGACAGTAATTACTTTGTAGTAGTTTACCACAAAGTAATTACTTTGAAATGTTTGATCATTTAAAAAAAAAAAATATTTGCGTTGGTTTGGTGGGGTCCCACGCATGCCCCACCCTTTCCCTTTTTACTCCTACCCACGAATACCTATATTTTTTTGATGACGTTTTGAGGAAATTACTTCAAGGTAAATTACCACAAAATAATTACTGTTGGTGAAATGATGGGATACCATGCCGTGGATTCCTATTGAATCAGCAACATTTTTCCACCTGCTAACCAAGGTCTGCCTGGATTTACATGCATTGTTTGCACTTAGTAGTGTTGGGATGCACATTCAAGTGCCCTGCCCCTCCCCCCCCCCAGATGGTTCAGACTGAGGAAAATATATTAGGGATGTAGTGTAACGTTGAAGGGTGATGGTCGGGGGAGGGAGGCACCCTGAAGGGGCAAAGGAGCAGTACAGTTAATTTTAATTAAAGGAAGGGGAGCCATCTTTACCTTGGCAACCATAAGCACTGAACCATCACCATTTCTGAGACTAAGGCCGAAAAAGGCAAGGCCCCAGCATTCACAATAGCACAATATTTTAGTGCCAATTCACGTCTAACATCCCCCATTCCCAGTCCAGGCGTCCGATAGGGAGGCATTCAAACCAAATAGATACAACTATTCTATTGCCTCACGCAGAAGACCTCTGCAACTAGAAATGAATGTGAATAGCTGAGCATTAGCAGAGCTGCGACTTCCTCTGGAGGACAATCTCCTGGGGTCCAGGGCAAAGGTCCAGAGCTGCCAAAACAGTCCAGCCCTAATTTAAGGCCTCAGTGCCCCCACGATACTGGTCATTTCATTGAACTCCCAGATGCCCACCCTTAGGATCCTTAAATCCATCAGAAAGGATTTAGTGTAGTCCCGGCCGAGCCCCAGGAAGGGGGCTTCTGCCAAGTGGGGAGCTCATGGCAGGATGTCTTGTGATTTGTACTGTAAGGTGCAAAGGGTGAGGACAACAAATCTAGGTTACTGACGGGGAGGCATGGTGGGGGCCCCAGTGTGTCTGGGATCCGAAGAAGTGCCTCACATTTCAGAGGGCCAGGTTGACCTCGAGAATATCCACTGAGCTCATGTCCAACTACCAGGTGAGCATCACGTGAGGTGTTTGTGGGGAGAGAAGTGCTAATAATTGGGGATCCAATCATATCGCAGGAACTTAGAGTGACTAGGCCAAAGACCAAGTGTAAGGGGATTGACACATTGGCCTGGGAACCAATCATCTGGCAGGCCATATGCAGCGGGTTGTATGTATATAGGGGAGGGCCAATAAACAAGGAGAATGAACACTGTATATTCCTTGCATCACTGGTGACGACAATGTTTCTTACAACATACTGCTTAGCTCTGACGAAGGCAGGGCACACTCTATGGCATGGCAGTCGGGATTAAATGTCCCTGCTGACATGTTTATGATTTTTATTGGGAAATAAACTCTTTATCCTTGCAAGAGGTGCACCAGGCCTTTATCCTTAGAGGATTGTCATTTACTCGTCTGATTGCTGGTAGTCTGCCCTACAAAATTTGGTGACCCTGACGTGATCCCAGATTTCCCACAGAGACTGAGGTTTCCTGGCTACACATCTGGAGGCACCACACCCCCCTGCAGCGACCAGTCCCCTCTTGCTCACAACTCAGCGTGATTTACAGGAGCCGTGTTGCCAGAATTTCTGTCTGTTCGTAACGGAGGAGCTCGTGAGAATATGCAGTTGTAAGTGCACCTTTTGCAGGAGAGAACAACATGGGGAGGGGCAGAGGAGATAAGAGTCAATGTTGAGGAGTGTGGAAGGGTTTGGTGACATGGTGATTGAGGCGTGGGAGTGGCATTGGAAAGACTGCATGACAAGTTTTTATTTTTATTTTTTTCATTATTATATGGAGAAAAGAAGATAGTGGAGTAACGGAAGCCTTCCAGAGTTAGGGAAGATGGCAGTGCTATATATTTATGGAAGCAAAAGAAAAGAGGTAGAGGCTATATATATTGAGTGGCCCTTGGATCTTCCCACCCGATACAAAGGGGGGCAGTGGAATGAAAAGTAGTAGTTTGGTTGTGTATTTAGATGGGTCCCGGTTGTTGGTGTAGAATGTTTGTGGAGGTGTTCAGAGTGAGAACAGTGGTGAGTATGTAAGACGTGGCAGCGTGCAGAATGGTATGAACGTTGTATTGGAGGTCAGTGAGTGACAGGGTGGGGGAGGAAAAACAGATAATGGCATTGAGAGGTAGCTGGGTGGGAGAAGATGGGATGGTGCTGGGCGGGGATTGACAGTGTTGTGGCAATGGGGGAATAGAGGTGCTGTGAGTTCGGGCCTCAGATATAAAAAGCAGTTTTGGGGGGTAAAGAAAAGCGATAACAGGGGTGGCCAGGGGGCGCTCAGAATGGCGCCCGCTATCCCGCTAGAGTATATATGTACTGCTCTACTACTGTATAAAGAAGAAATCTTGAAGTATCGTGGGTGGCGGAGACAAAGGGATCACTGTTTCAATCCCTGCTCGAGCAAGGAACTAATAATAAGGAGGTCTTGGGCCATATGTACACGTTTGTAGCACCTAGATACAAGGGAAACATGATAAAGAATAGAAAATAATTTGAGTTGTGGAAGATGATATAAGATCTAGAGGAAGTACCCAAAGGTCAGGCGAAGACATTACTGTGGCCCCCAACAGTTTGTAGCCCTACCTAGTACAGAGGCATATGGCCCAGTAATAAAAACGCACAATGTCATCAGGACCCATAAGCACCGTGTTAGGATGCTACCCCACCTGGGCAGCATCAGGTTATACAAATCCTACCTACGTACTACCCCCAACCAAAGAGCCCCCTAAGTATTCTCTGGCGCAATACCAGAACTACCCTAATCCGATCACATCTGCAACCATAAGGGGAAGGGAGCATGGGGAGCAGGACCGGAAACCTCAGACAGAGTTAGAGGAGGCGTTGAAAAATACGCAGAAAGAATTGGCAAGGTTGAGGATGGATAGAAGAGATTGGCAGAGGGCTCTCAGGGGACTGATTGAATGGAGAGCGGGAGAAATTGGCCCTCATTACGAGACCGGCCGAAACCGTGCCGGTAAAACCGGCAGGTAGCCGCTGGACCCGTAATGATTTACCACCGCCTGAGTTGCCAGAATCACTGGGGCATTACAGCCCCGCCAGTCCGGTAAGTCAGGCGGCAGTAAATGTAAATCCCCATTCCCTTTGTGTTCCATACGACTCCAAGGGAATGGGTATCACGGAAGCACCGGCACTGTTAATAATGGTGCCAGTGCTTCCGTGGAAGTCTGCGGACGGGTGTGGTTCTGCCCGCCAGGTCACACCTGGCAGGTGGTACTGCACCTGCCCGCAGACTCGTAGTTTGCTGGTCCGGAAACAATAGTGCAGGTAAGCTTACCGGCACCGTTGTTTTCTGAACCGGCAAACTTGTGATGAGGGCCATACTGTTCAGAATTGATAGCACCGCCATCAAGGATGTGCACATAGAAAAGGAGGATAATGGGGCGGGAAGACAGCGAGTGGGAAGTTTGAATTATTGGGTAGTGCGGTCAGAGGATGAGAGGAGAGGGACGTAGGCAAGGAGGAGTGGGACACAGTGGACGAAGTAGGGTATGAGTAGGGCCCGCCTGTGAGGTTGGCCGCAGTGGAGGGCTTATGGGGACCCAGGCTGAGGCATAGGTTCTGGTGCATGGCAGTGGCAAAAGGAAAAATGGCAGAGAAAAGAAGGGTAAAGAAGGTCACGGGACACATTTACCCTTATTGCATAAAGGTCCAGGAAGGACTAAGTATATTCCGTGGCCGCACATGGATAAAAACAATGTAATAAAAACTCTGCCGTCTCTCACTGCCGGGGGGGAGCAGGGAAATAGATATACGCATTTGAGAAACAAACTGCAGGTGTTACCTTGGGCGTGGGCGATTTGAAAACCTAATTTATTGATATATTGGGAGATCAGGGTGACGACATTTGGGTGAATGTGGGATGCCAAGGCGTGCTATTGGGGGATGATATCCGTGATGGCGCCCATTTTAATGATATCAGGGCACAAGAATGAGCTGCCTTGCATGGTGCTTACCCCGATATACCCGATCTCAGGTCAATCATGCAGTGCACGTTGGGAGATGACGAAGACCCTTCCCAGTATATTTTACAAACTCAAGAGATGTGGAGGGCAAAAACAGGGGAATCATGAGATCAGTCAATTGATTTTTTGTATTTTGTGATCAAGAAGGGAATTCCAAAGCAGATCCAAAAAGCACTTGACAAAATTGTGGGGATAGAAGCAAAGGGATGGACGGAAATACAGTCTATAATCATACATCACTGTAAACGGATGAGATAAAAGGATAAAGACACAGCCTTATGACTTCAGACAGAGGAAGCAAAACTGATACAAATGAAGCTAGCAAAGATAACAGTGGAAGGGGCCGTGGTGACAACATTACAAGACACACAGTCAGAGAACAGGTACAGTACAGGAGGACATGAGAACAGCCCTTGAATGAACAGGAGGATACGACTGGAACAGTGTGTTTCATCCCCATTTCAAGGGTGGCACCAGGGGCGATATCAGAGGAGAAGGGGGATTTATGGGCATCGGAGGGGGCATAGGAGGATTTGGGGGGGTGTAGCCGATGGGGGGAAATATGGGGCAATGTTGGAAATGTGGGAAAATGGGACATTTTTCACGGGAGTGCAGAAGCAGGTTAGGTGCAGGGTACAACCATATTCCCCCATATACTACGGCAGCATCAGCGCCTTATCAATTGCCCTATGGCCATGGCCCCACCGGAGTTCTGTACAGTGCTCCACAACCACCTGCCCAAGTAGCACCACCCCTGCCTTTCCCGCAACTCCAACTACTAGCCCTCAGCAGCCAGACAGTGTTTGCTGCCCATCCCAGCCCTCTGCAGGCCCCTTAAATACCCAGTAGCAATGTGGTCTCCAATGATACTGTTAGACACTATCAGGAAGTGAGTGTGCCGAGGAAACCCCTTTCGTTTTCACAGGGACTAACACCTATCCTGATTAGGACAGCCCACAGAAAGCTCTAGTGTGCCAAGTCTTGTCAGTCACTGCTAACCCAGAAAAGGAACCCTTGGCAGGCATGGAGATAGGAGACAACCCCTTTTTGTCATGGTGGATACAAATGCCACCAAATCATGCATTAAGGAGGCGCATTTACATTCATCAGGTGAGATTATGGACACACTGGGCTTCTCTGCGGCATTGAAACTGGTTTCTTTCACTGAAGAATTGGCCATCAAAGTGGGGGGCAAGACAGTGCGGGCCCCCTTGCTGTTTATGGACCCCCCGTCAACCTATTAGGACGAGATGGGCTCAGTAAATAGAACATGGCTATCTCCTTTACTGAAAGCGGGATGGTGTGTTCAAGCCCAGGGATGTGCCATATAAGAGCTATGGTTATTGTTTATGCCCTATGGAGTGGGCTGGAGAGCCGAGGGGTTCTGTCACCCCCAGATTTGTTCATTTACAGAATAACAGTGTTGTTAAATGCAATCCCTCATTTAGGAAACAGATATTGGAGAATTCCCTCCGATGTTATGTTCAGGCCTGCTTTGCCCCAAGAACATTTTGCAGGAACGATTTTCATGTTGGATATTGAAGGAGTTTTGGTATCAAAAACAAGAATTGTTCCGGTAGGAGTAGATCCTGAGGGTGGGCAGTGGCGCACTGTGTTATTTATAGACTTGACAAAGCCTTTTAAGGAATTGACTGACTCTGAGCTGTTTAAAGACAAAGATGACAAGAGGGAAAAAGTATTGGCTATATGTGCCCCCTTTGAAATAATGGCCCAGTGTCACCAAGTCCCATGTCCCATGTCCCATGTTTGGGGCAGGAAGGGTCCCATCTTTCACCCAAGAAGATTTGGCACAGGTCCCAGATGTTTTATGGATGACTAATCCCCATTATGTAGGGCATCTGTGCAGCATTGGCCAAATACAATTAACCCTTAAACCAGGTGCAGTGTTGCCCCAAGTGAAACAGTATCCACTGTCAAAGGAAGCTGAAGAGGGAATAAATGGCAGCATTAGTGCACTTTTACACCTAGGCATTTTTGTACCTTCCAATTCACCCTGCAAAATAGCCATATACCCTATTAAGAAATCAAAAGTGTCTAGATGGAGAATGATTCAGGACTTGAGTCTGCTGAATGACATAGTACAGGCAGAATTTTCAGCTGTCCCGAACCCCATGACAATACTATGTAACATACCCACGACAGCCAAGCACTTCCCTGTCATCGTCTTAAAAAATGCCTTCTTTTTAGTGCCCAGACTCCCAGTACCTCACAGCGTTTACCCATGGCGGGAGGAGATTCCAACATACAAGGTTACCCCAAGGATATTGTGAATCCCCCAGTATCTTTAACAGGGTGTTACAAGCAGACTTTGGGAATTCACATGTGCCCAGTACCATTATTCAGTACGTGGATGATGTGTTAGTATCTAGTACAATTGAAGACCAGTGCAGAGCTGATTCTATCACTCTCTTGCAATTATTGGCTGACAAGGGGTAGAAGAAGGACAGAGACAAATTGCAGTATTGCCAGCAGGAAGTGTTGTACCTAGGTCAGCTTATTTCTATTCATGGGAAGAAGATAACACCTGGACGTGCAGCTGCATTGCGCAGCATTCCCCAGCCATTGACAATAAAAGACATGCAGACTTTCCTGGAGCTATGTTATTACTGCAGGGTCTGGATTTTCAACTACACAATGTAAGGGGAAATTCTGGGGTTGGCAGAGCCGTACCTAGGGTCCGCAGACCTCCAGCTCTCGGAAGGCCCTAACTCCTTCCAATGTCCCAAAGAAGTCGAGGTCCACACAAGGAGGAAATAGTTAGTGCTGTTATATTATAGCAAACAAGCAAGGATTACAGACATGGAGCAAAATCCAGTACAGGCACATCTCAGCGATTTTGGGCTCGCAGTCCACTTTTGTACATGTGTGATGTCACCATCAGCATCACTTGTCGAAAATACATCCCTGAACCTAACGCTACTCCGGGTTGGCTCCCAGAGTGGTAGGTCCAGTATATGAACATATATTGTGTGTTGTTAGTGGTGGATATGGTGTCAGGTGGTGTAGGTGGACTTTCCCTAAAAAATTTTTACCTGACTATTGCTACATGAGAACCCTCAATGATTGGCTGGGAATTCCTGAAGCCAGCCCCTATCCCCCAGTGTCCTCATTAGTCAGGCCGGGGGGGCCCCAGGCCTGGGACTACCGTTGTTCCCAGCCCGCAAGATACCTGCTTATGTACAGTGTGTATCAACAAGGTGTGACTATGTGACATTGTGTAACAATGGGAGCTTTTACTAATGACATAAGAGTGGTCCAGTCCCAGCACATGTTGTAGATGGATTGTTGCAATTTGTTGCAAGCTCAGTCGCAGACGTGTGACGGCTGCGTCTTCACAGCTTCTAGGTCTTGACATCATGTCAGGTCGGCCAGATCACGTGTGAGGAGACCGCTGGTGAGGCCAAATTACTTCGATTTGATTTCTATTGTAGCTTGGGATATTCTCCTTTGTAGCTGGGCCCACTGTGGCGCAGTGAGTGAGGAATGTCACTTGCAACATCGTGGCCTTGGCAATGGCAGTCCCTGCCAAGGCTATTCTGCCTTCACAGCAACTTGCAGCTATGGTGATTTCTGTGAAAGGATTCTAGTGTGCTGGATTTGTTTGAGGCCTACTTCAGCTCCAGTTATTCATTCAACATGATTGTCCATAGGTTAAAGGCATTTCATGGTTGGTCAGGTCCCTTGCGTGCTCCTGTCCATGGTTAATAGCATGTAGCATCACACTCGCTCTTCTGGCATCATGCATCCCTGCGGTGCTGTAGCGAGCCTATGTGGCAAAATAACAAACATGCAAACAGGATGTGTATGTCACTGTCATCTAGCTCATAGAACTGTATGCGTATGTTCTTCATGTGGATTGGTGTGTGAGTGTCCCGACTGTGCAGGTTGAACTTGTGCTTCCTGTCTAACGCGGCTATGTTGTCATGGTGTCTCTAACGACCGGCAGCATGGTTTTGCTGGAGCATTACATGATTCAGTCCATATAACCATCTCCAGCTCAGTCTTGGTTATCGTTGCTTGCATTGGATAGAGTTCGTACCACCGCAGGGTTGTATGGCCGGATGGCTGGGTACCGTTCGTAGTGCGTGCTTATGCTGGGAGTGGTGGGGATTGGTGCAACCTCGTACAGTCGAGAGTTATTCTGTTAGGGGTGCTTCTTCCAGTTGGGGATCCCATCGGGAGGGAAGGGACACTCGGATTTTCCCTCTTCAACGACTTGAACACAACCGTTGTTGCAGGCCCTCTAAGAGGCCCAAAAGCCAAAGGGCCTCATTACGAGTCCGGCAGTAACCTAGCCGAAAAAACCAGCAGGTTACCGCCAGACTCGTATTACCATTCCGCCTCTGTGATTCCCGGAATTACTGGGTCATTACGACCCTGGTGTCCTAGGAATTCCAGAGGCGGAATTCTGTAAATCCCCATTCCCATGGATTGGAAAAGTGGAAACACCGGCACCATGTTGTAATGGTGCCAGTGTTTCCATGTCCGCCTGCAGGCAGGTGGTGTTAAACCCACCAGGTCAGACCTGGCGGGAGTGACACCTCCCGCCTGCAGAACTCGAGATCAGTCGCTCCGGAAAGAACAGTGGTGGCAGATTTACCACTACCGTTCTTTCCGGACTGGCTGACTCGTAATGAGGCTAAAAGAGTACTATTATATTGACAGAGGACATGATCACTAGCTTCCAAGAGTTAAAAGAGGTGATTGCCACAGGCCCAGTATTAGCTACACCTGACTACACACATGATGTTTATCTTTTTTCGCACTCTGATGGGCAGATGAGGACAGCCGTGCTGACACAAAAGAGCACAATGGGCCCTTGTGTCACAAGCTCTTGGTCTATTATGTCACGTTGGACTCAGTAATGCAGAGACAGTTCCTGTGCAAAGCCCTCGCTACCACTGTGTTTGCCATAGAGAAGTCAGCAACAATTACCATGGGGTGTTCAGTGACTCTGTATGTAGAGTATGCAGTCTTTCCCATTTTATAAAGGTCCAAATCGACCTTGACTACGCAGCGAGCATCAACATATGAGATCTTACTGTCTAGTCCCAATATCCACATAGTACGATGCAAAACAGTGAACCCTGCATTCTTTCTCACAGAAGCTATTACTGCCTACGACATGGTACATGACTGTGCGACTTATGAGGGCCAGACGATGACACCTCAAAAGCATGTGACTATGCCTTGGAAGAGGGAGAGGTGTTTTTTGTTGATGAGTCGGCACCGATTGACCAAGAGACAGGGATGAGGCATATGGGTGCAGCCGTGGATAGCCTGGTGGAGGGAGAGAATGAGGCACTAGAACAAAAATGGTTGCCCATGCATTATTCGTCCAAGGCAGCTGAACCGATTGCATCAATAGACCCCCAGAAGCATCACAGGGGTGCAGAGTGACAATATCTGAGTCGGCATATGTCACTACCACAGCACATTCTGGATTGGCTCGATGGGAAAGGATGGGATTTAGAAGAGCAGATGGGTCTCCCATGCAGCATGCTGCCTTGCTAAACAGACCTATATATGCCCTATCGCAGCCCACTCTACTAGCAGTGGTGAAATGCACCACCCACACCAATAATACAGACATAATTTCCATCAGGAAGACCACAGCAGATGTAGCAGCCAAACGTGCAGCATATCTCCCAAATACCGTAAGGTTGCAAATATACAGGTGCAATTGCCAGCTCTCTATACATCTCTGCCAGTGAGTGAAATCATAGAGATAAAAAGGAGGGCATCACAGGGGGAAAAAACACGTTGGGTAAAGAGAGGATTTGTACAGTCACCGACAGACATGATTTGGGGCCAGAGAATCACTGGTAAGGTAGTGATGCTCCATGAGCTGGTAATGGTTGCTTCTGAGTAATTACACTTTATTTCTCATCATCATCATCATTAACTTTATTCGGAAAATAGATCTCCATCAAAGTGCAATTTTCACAGTACAAAACACTAAAAACTAAATTTGCATTAATATCTGCATTGTTCCCGGTATCTTAAAATCGTGTTGCATAGAATATATGTACAATAGTGAAACCAATATCAGCATATATAGATCCCAACCTACTGTTCCGCCAATATAGTGCTTATTCTAGTCTCTAGCATTCTTTTCTTAAATACAGATCTTAGAAATGTTGAGACTGCTAGCACATATACAGTTTGGGTGCAACATTTCAAGGCTCGGATAGCTGATGGAATTGGGAGCTGGACTAAATGGCTCCAAACCGGGGCAAACCAATGCCCATTGGCTCGGGAATGGGCCTTACATAAAAAGAAAAGATGCGCCTCATCCTCACGCCCCTTGCCACAAAGAGGAAATACGGACGAGGCACAAGACCCACTCTTCCACTTGGCAGTCTCGTGGGCTAATGGGAGTATGCCTAATCAAAACTTAGCACACCAGCTTTTTAATTTTGCTACCATCGGGAGGTCCAGATATACCTCCGACCCCCAGACGTCCTTAAACTGCAAGCAGGCCCTAGCTTTTTTCCCCCCTTAGGCAGTTATCAACCATCATACTCCATGCCCATTCTCTGAAATTATTCTTGACCACCACCTTATAGGCACTACCCAACCTTGTGGGGTCACTCCATAGATCCCCCAGCCCTATGTTAAAAAGCATGGTTCTTACAAGCCTGAACCAAGAAAGTTTCCTACCACCTGGCATCGAGAGAAGCTCTTCCAGACCTTCCCTAAACAAAACTAAAGCTTTATCATTCCAAATCCGCAGCCAATAGAATACTGGCTGCATCATAAGAGCATATTGAAGGCCAATAAGGCCAAATTTGCATGCCACTGGCGTGGATGGCGCATTTATGGGTAAACCCAACAATGATTGGACTGGACTCTTTGACAGCAAAACTGTGTCATCTGCACACAACTGTAGGCTCCATTTTCTATTACCCAAAATCGGGGTGCCCCTTGCAGCTTCTAAAAATCCAGGGACTAGACTGTTGATATATAAAAAAGAATAGCTAAAGCACTGCAATGCACCCCTGCCTAACCCCAACATCAATGGATACTGGATCGGTTAGCTCGCCAGACCCCCTGCGTATCCGTGCCGTATTACCAGAATATATTGACTTAATACCATTACCCAGGGATGATGGGATGCCTAGTTCCTCTAGCACGGACAACAGAGAATCCCTTGGGGCTGTGTCAAAGGCCAACTGTAGGTCCAAAAATGCCAGTTACAAACATTGTGAGTTAATAAGCACGTATTTCCGGCATAAGAGGTCCAGCCCCATAGCCTGGTCTACCATGGAGATACCTGCTCTAAATTCCGCTTGCCCATCAGAAAGGATACCTTCACTGGCAACCCAGTCCCCCAGACAGTGCAAAAAACCACTCGAGTAAAGTTTTGCCAGTGAGTCAATCAACGAGATTGGCCTTTACTTCTCATGTGTCAAAGCAGCATTTTGCCACTGACATACAGGAGGATTGGTATGTGCTGAACATGCAAGAGCTATTAAACATGTTTGTTTCTAATTCCACTGTATGTCAGACTTACAATACTGGGAAAACATTGTGGATGCTACAAGGAATGTTGCCTTGCCCTACTGGGCCATTCCGCGACCTTCATATTGATTACACTGACATGGGAGAATAGTGAAACACATTCAGGTACTTAATAGTAGTGGTGTGCCCCTTCTCCTGTTGGGTTGAGGCTGGTCTGTGTTCACATCCAGATGCCAAAAGTGCTGCCAAATTTCCCATGCTGGAGTGTTTCCCTGATGGGGAGTGTGTGAGGTACTAAGGTCCGATAAAGGTTCAAAGAGATAACCACTCTATTGGGCATAAAGCACAAGTTGTGTTCTATGTATCATCCCCAAGAAAACAGCATGGTCAAGCAAATGAACGGCCTCTTAAAGGCTAAGCTTTCCTATCTATGTGTTACCCACAAGAAGAATTTGGTCTACTGTTTGCTATTGGCCCTTTCCAGCATGAGGACGCATTCCTGAAAGGATCACCATTTGTCCCAGCATGAAATCATAATGGGGCAGCAGAGGCATACACCAGTATCTCCAGTTCAGAGTAGTTCAGATGTTCACAGGTCTGTGTCCATCTTAGGGGACAAATTTAAAGATTACTTATCTGCCCTAATGCACTTAATCAAGCTTATTTCTCAACAGACAGCATCACGGCGAACAGAGGATGACAACAGTGCTGTATCGGCTTCTTTGAGCTCATCTCCTCTACAACTGGCCCCTGGGGACCATGTGTTCATTCAAAACATCATCCACAGGTGGAGTGAGCCAAGATATGATGATCCCTTCACCATAGTGTATGCAACTCCATTTGCAGTCAAGGTAAATGCGTTGAGGTATTGGATGCACCTTTCCGATGTGCAGCAGTCTCCCATACCGCATCTCCTGTCGCAGACACAGCAGCACCAGATTCATGATCACAATCTGTTGAATTGTATAAAAATATGATGGTCATTATCATTTCCAGGCTACAGTGAAATGTACATAAAGCGTTTCTTTTGCAGGATCAACTGCTCACTATTACCTTGTGTATATTGTGGAATTGTATCTTTACAGAACATTGTAGGTGTATGGACTTTTTTGTAATTCATTCATCCACTATTTCCATCTCTATCTCACTGCAAAAGCATACCAGTGCACTCAAAAAGACATCTACCACGTTGGCCCTCCTCGTCAGAGGGTTAGCTGCTACAACATGTTGAGAGCCTGTTTCAATGGTGTTATTACTGGACTGTTACACATGTACAGCACTTTTCCAAAACCATAAATACTATGCAGTTTCACACACACACACACACACACACACACACAATTTCCATCACTGTCAGAAGACAACATACATGCTGCTTTGTTTATGGGTTACTTTACTTCTGGTACTTACCATGTATATAAGTGGCAATGTTACATGGTTGATGTATATAAAGGGGGGTGTAAGAGAAGTGGATGTGTGAACATGGGACAGAACATGTTTGGGGGAGAAGCCATGCAGGTGAACAGCTACACTCGTGAATTAATCGATGTACAAACAATATGGGTGACCAGTATGAGTACCTGGAAGTGGTCACGCAGAGTAAAACAGGAGGTGGATGACAGAAGGGGTTATGATGCATACAGAGGAATTGGAGTTGATACAAAGGCAGATGTGTGCCATGCAGAATTGAACAATGTCTGGTATAGCTACATGAGCTCCATGGGGAAACAGAGGGTAAACAGAAGCTTCTATGTCTGTTCCTTAATCCCCCATGTGTCAGGAGCACCCAGAATACTAGTGCCCCTGGAATAAATAGCCCTAGAGGCTCAGTTCTTAGTCCATCTAGTGCTATGTCAGCTCCACGGCTTGTTCCGAGGGCACATAGTACAACTTGTCGTGATGAGCAGAGATGAAGTGAAATATGCCAAAACCACCAAAGACCCAGATTGCAAGCTGCAGCCACTTCTGAAGATGGAAGGTGTACTGTTCGTAGCAGACAGATGGCAAGAGGCAGTAGTGAGTTGTTCAGCCGGGGATTGGTGGAGTTTGATTAAGAAGTAATATGGGACGTGAACAATAAATGTGCCACCATCTGGGATACGTATGTCCCAAAGCTGACATGTCTTGAAACTGTGTTTCCAAGGAGTTGGCAGCATCCCTGTGGGAAGCAATAATAGGTGCAAAAAGACTGTATATTCCAGATATAAACAAGGGCACGACAGCATTAATGAACGTGTACTGGGTGTGCGGCCAGTAGGCATATCTGCACCTCCTTCCATCCTGGAGGAGGACATGATCATTGGCAATACTACATTCTGCCATACTCATCGTTCCTGAAGCACATCTATCAATAGCACCAACTTCTACCACAGCACTGACAAAACAATACCCAACATCAGCCCCCACAGACATGGAGAAGAAGGCTATCAGAGCAAAGAGAGAAAAGGAGATCAAACTGCCTATCTGAAGATTCATCTAAGCTACTGAATGAATAACCAGACAAATATTGGCTGTTCTCCAAACCTGAGGTGTTCTTTGCATCCATCATGTTACCTGGAGTGCAGGTTGCAGCAAACTCAAAATGGTTGCAGATCGTCAAGTGGGAAATGATCCAGTTGGCCAACAATGCCAAACAAGGATTGAACGCAATCAAGGGTGGGATGTGGGAATGATGACACGCCAGAACCATTACGTTCTGGATCTTTTGACTGCCATGCAAGGGGGGTCTGTAAGAAAATTGGGCAATCTTGTTGTACATACCACCCCAAACGATGCTGAAAATGTGTCCATGTCCCACATCATAGGGGGCCTGCACAGACTAAAGACTGGTACGGAAAGTGAAGGAGGAATTGAAGCAGATGACTGGTTTGATGCAATGTTCTTGTGGGCGCCTCATGCATGGGAGCGCTGGTGAAGATCATGGTCCCTATTGTGGTACTGCTGTTGGTGATGTTCTGCCCATGACAGATGATCCTTCAGTGCTGCATAAAAAGCATTCCAAATAGTACAGCGATGATGGCTTCAATTGGGGCAAGCGGTGCACCTCGTGGTACAAAAGGTGGGCAAGCACAAACAGATGAGCCATCTAAGCCCTGTATGGTAAGAATAGAGAGACCTATGGATCCCCCGGGGACTTTAACAATGCTCCCTCCGGACCCAGAAAACCATGCAGAACACTGGGTCGATTTGTAAGGTGATGGAAGGTGTATCTACCTTACATGTGCCCCAGAGCAATATGGACAGGTGGGGGAAAGCTTGCATGATGTGGTTAGAGTCTGGGTACCTATAAATAGAACATGGAAGGCCCAAGAAGCATCAAGAATGGCAGAAGAGTCAGTTAATGTGAGATTAACTAAAGGGGGAATGCTCAAATGCACATTCAAGTCCCCTGCCCCCCCAAGACGGTTCAGAATGAGGAAAATAAATTAGGTATATAGTGTAACATTGAACAGTGATCATAGGGGGGAAAGGATGCCCTGTAGGGGCAAAGGAGCAGTACAACCTATAGTAATGAAAGGAATGGGAGCTATCTTTAGCTGGGCAACCATGAGCACTGAGCAATCGCCATTTCTGAGCCTAAGGCAGAAAAATGCAGGGCCCTAGCATTCACAATAGCACACCATTGTATTTTAGTGTCAATACACCTCTCCCATCCCCCGTTCCCAGCACAGGCGTTTGATAGAGAGGCCGTCAAACCAAATAGATACAACTATTCTATTGTCTCAAGGAGCAGTCCTATGCAACTAGAAAGGAATTTGAATAGGCAGGCACAAGCAGGGATGTGCCTGTTTCTGAAGGACAATCTCCTGGGAGCCAGGACAGAGGTCCCGAGCTGCCAAAACAATCAAGCCCCAATTTAGGGGAGGTCCCGAGCTGCCAAAACAATCAAGCCCCAATTTAGGGACCCCTCGTGCCCCACAATACTGGTCATTCCATTGAACTACCAGATGCCTACCATTAAACGTCTTAAATCCCTCATGAGGTGACTGATTAGTGTAGTCCCAGCCAAGCCCAGGTGATGGCCCAGTGAGGAGGATGCTGACAAGGTGGGAGCTCAGGGCAAGATGTCTTCTGATTTGTACTGTGAGGTGCACAGGGTGAGGATAACAAATCTAGGTGACAGACGGGGTGGCATGGTGGGGGCGCTTGCATGCCTGGAATCTGAAGAAGTGCTTCGCCTATCAGAGGGCCAGGTTGACCTCTAGAGTATCCACTGAGCTCATGTCCAACTACCAGGTGTGCATCACACGAAGTGTTCATGGGTAGAGAAGTGCTCATAATTGGGGATCGTAAGATATCACAGGAACCTAGAGTGGCAAGGCCAAAGACCACATGAAAGGGGATTGATTGACAGAATGACTTGGGAGCCAATTATCTAGCAGTCCATATGCAGCGTGTGGTATGTCCATAGGGGAGGGCCAATAAGCAAGTGGAATCAGCACTTTATATTGCTTGCATCACTGGTGGTGACAATGTTCCTTAAAACATACTGCTTTGCTCTGAAGAAGGCAGCGCGCACTCCAAGGCAGTCAGGATTGAATGCCCCTGCTGACATGTTATGACTTTATTCTGGGAAATAAAAATGTGTTATCCTTGCAAGAGGTGCAATGACCCTGTTTCCTTAGAGGATTGTCATTTACTCCTCTGGTTGCCGGTCGTCCGCCCTACAGTAGTGCACACCATCATATTTGCTAGACAGTGCACACGTTTCTGGTCTCAACACATTTTTAATTGACTTCAAAAAGGCAAACCTTCATCTCAGAGGCACAGTGACTTGTGTTGCGCAAGTAGGAGTTTTGTTTGAAATCAGATTTAAATAGTACAGAACAAAAAACGTTCCCGTATAAGGGAACTGCCGTCCCCTGCACACTATTTTAAGGCTCAAAAATAAAGCCAAACATTTAAGGAATAATTTCCTTAGCTAGTTAATCTATTCTTGTTGTACACTTCAAATGTTACTTGTCAGCAGTTACTAATCACAAATTTCATTTTTAGAAAACAGTTTTTCATTAAATACAAATCGTATTTATTCTTCTGCACAATGCATTGCGAGATATTCTTTCTGTTCATGAGGGTCATAATTCAAATAAGTTCTACAAAAACATCAGATAATATATCTTTAGTCATTTGATGTAAGATAGGTCATTATACTAATACCCAAAATGTCTTCTTTTCAGTTTGATCTCATTGCACTTTGTCTTTCAACCTCTAATACATACTTAGAAGTATGTAGTACAGTCTGCAGTTACAACTTGATATTGTCTTAAAGTCTTCCAAATCCTTTCAGTGACTCCTTTTAGAGATTCATTCATTTTGAACTACAATTATACATTTTGTCAATACAAGAATCCAAAATCTTTAAGATGTTCGAAAGACACTCTGTGTTAATATTCATTAGGTTTGGATCTGCACATAAGAATAAAACACAGTTTGCTATTTGCTGTATTATTACAATAGAGCCATCATAGGAATAAGTCATTGCTGACAATTAGGTATTGTTTTCTAACTTAAAGGTTTTTTCTCCTATATCCAAAGGGACAAAATATCCTTATTTATGGTAAAAGGAATGAAGTATAAATGTGTCGCTCATTTTAAAAAAAAAATAAAAGTAAAAACGGGGTTTTGAAACTTGGCTAACCCAGGAAATGTTTGTGCTGATGTACATCGTTTCTAGTAGAAATCCACAAAAAATACGCATTTTATCTGGATCTGTAGGTAAAGTGAAAGGTTTAAGTGTGTGTTCCCAATATTATGTATACTTACGGGGCAATCAGAAATATGACACAGAATGAGACACTAGCTTGGCTGCCAAAATGGCCACTGTAAATAGGCCGTGATGAAGTCTACAATTGTTCTCTGTTTAATGACGATTACGTGCAAAGTACACGCATCATATAATAAAGCAAATTGACAATACATAAATACTTGTAGAATATGTTGCGCAAAAAGAGTATGGTTAATTGCACACACCTTGAATGGAAGGATACAAGTACTGCAAAGCAAAATAATGTGTGTTAGATAAATCGCCTCTTTCTTTTACCACCCTGCTTTTTCAGACTAAAAGGCAGACAATAATGTACTAAAAATCCTGTAACATACCATACCCACTTGGAATACTGGTGGCTTAATGAGTTACATTCTTAGTAGTGATATCTATGCTCACACTGTAGGTCACACGTAGTGCCTGAAGCGCGGACTCAGATTGTCATCCTTCTCAGACAGATAAAATGCGTACCATTAAAATGGCGTATACTATCATGTTGCTGTGAAACAGGGAAATATGAGCTACATAAAAACACACTGCTACTAGCTATGTTTTTTTAATGCTGGCCCCTTCCCAGCGCCTATTGTACATTGCCTGATTCACTGGAAGGAGTTTGAGAGGCAGCAGGAATGCATTACCCTGTGGCATAGCCATTTTAGCACACGAGCCGCAAGGGAATAGAGTTGCGAAACTGTCCGCCATTACTGGCGGCATCCATGCCCGCCTCTATAATATCGGTAACTGCTGATAATATAATTATCTGTCTCGTGTTGTCCACATTTACTGCCGCCAGCTCCTTCCACATCATCGCTAATCTGGCAGGTAACTATTATTTATGATGTAGGACTGTGCCTCCCCAGCCCCTAATGTAACCTGTGTGACCCCTTAAAATCGTAGATGACTCCCCACCAACTAATATGACCTGTGTGCGCCTTTAAATGTAAATGATTCCGGCAGACACCACTGCCTGCATGTACCTCGGTCTGTGCGGTTTGAATAAAACTACAAAAATGAAATATCGTAGACACACATAAATAAAGGATGCATGCCCGAACCCCTACTTCCTTAATCCCCGCTGAAGCTGCGTCTGACACCGCGGGAAGCTGCAGGAGCGGCGCGAGGGGGCCTGAAGCTTCTCCCCGCACGCGCAGTCTCCTGGCCGCTGTAGACACCTCACGCCGCACTTAGCCGAGACGAGACGGGTTATTACATAAATTGAGCTGCAGTCGCCAGGAGAGCTCTGGAGTCCAATCATGCAGCAAAAGTCCTCGTCGAATAAAATTGCAGACCAAGTTCTTTCTCTCTTTTTTTTTTCTTCTTTTCTTTTCAAGGTCCTTTTGGATATAATGCTGCCAGCGTCTGGCGCAACAGAGAGAGAGAGAGAGATAGAGAGAGAGAGTCTGTCTGAAACCATCTCTCAAGTCAGCCTGACACTGATTCAAATGTAATACACAGCGATGAATAAGCACGTGGAATAACAAGAAGCAGCCCAAATAGTACATTTAACACGGTGTCTATAATGTGTCAGCCTTTATGATGATGGCTGCTATCAAATGAAGATTAAGCGGAGCCGCCTTGATTTGTATAAGTGAAGGCCCCAGAGCAGGGCGTGAATTGCGGTTCCATTATGAAGTCACCTCGGCGGCATCCGGTAATGAAAATTGAAGGCTTGTTATTTTGTTGTTTTGTGCCGCAGCCGGCACGACCTCGGGGGGATAGGCACCTTTCTTGTCCTTGGCGTAAGGTTGCAAAACGCCACGGTAAAATCATACTGAGTGCAGCCTGTTCCTTCCCTTGTTTCAACATCTACCCCCAACCCCGGAAGCGTTTCATTGGTGTATTGATATTAGGGGATAAAGGGATTTATATATACAGTGTGCCAGTACCATTTGCATCGTCTCTAGGCACACTGGTGGATTTGGAAGGGGGTGGGGGGTCTGTGGGGGGTTGGTTAGAGGGGAGAGAGGAGAAGAAGGAAGTTAGCTTTTCTGCTGTATGGATGAATGTAGTTTGGCAGTACCCGGACACTGTGTGCACTCTACTGTCTGGAATTCTCTCTTTCGTTGCCAAGCAAAATCAGCCATTGGCTCACCATCATAGACTCACTTGTTTCCTCAGAGAACCCTCCACATTTCTTCCTGCCCCCATCAGAGGACCCCTGAACTCTCATTCCACAGCCTGCCATGTCCACCCTACTAGGTAGGTCTGTGTTCTTTCTTCGTTTGTGATCCTCTCAAAAGAGTCTATCAAGGAATGAACATTGTCATGCGTCTTGTGTCGACCCCCAAATATAGGCAGACTCCCATGAGATGAAGAACATCCTTAATGGGAGAAGATTCTACAGCATGGCATACACCCAACCGACATATGGAGGTGCTGCACCTTGAATGTTTCAGAGGAAACTGAAGATCCAGCCACACCAAGTAGAGTACCCCCATTTGGAATTCTTTGGCATATCAATGGCTTCCTTGGCCTATCTCAAACGCTGTCTAGTCTCAATTGTTCAGGGCACACATATTAAGATGGAAATAAATATTGTCATCCAAATGAAATATCACACTTTGCAGCCAAACAGGTTTAATTCTTTTCATGTTTGTGGCTTCTGTTAGTTGAAAGCAACACCTGCGGCCAACTGCATTGCTTCAATCTGGCTCCCATAAGCAAAGTCAGCCTGCAATATCATCTATGTCCAGTGGCACCTCATATAATGCTGGATTTATTATGTATCAAGGTAACAGCAGCGTACTTAAAAGACAGAGTGAGGTGGGTTTATAAATGTCATTAGTTACCCACGTACATACCCCACACTGCTACACTTCCCTGTCGCCCTTTCTTCATGTTGACACTAGCCTCCCATGTTTCCTTTCGAAACCTATTGCATCAAGAGTCGACTGTGAGTATCTCCTCGTGTCCTTACTCAGCTCTAATGGATCCCTGCTGCATATCAGGCAGATGCTAACCCTAAACGAATAGTTTCAATAGAACCTCAAATCTCCCTAATGTTCACTGTACTCGGAATTCGCATGGTTTGCTGCATTTTTGAGAGATTCAGGTTCAGCACATCTGCCAGCCCATGTCCAAAGGAAACAAGTGTAAATTTTACTGAAAAAATCAGAACCTTTCCTGCCTGGGATGTCCAAAGAAAACAAAGGGTTTAATTGACTAATGGCGAGCACCTGGCTGTTTATCTTTATATATAAAACAAAGTCATGTTTGTTTGTGGGTTTGTATGTGGGGTTCTTGGGGACGTAAATCCTCATGAACGGTGAGGTCTAGTGTCATGAAATCTGCATGGAATATTCTATATTTCATTGCTACATGAATACAACATTTTCTGGCTCGATAGGTCATCCCGTTCCTGAGACAATGAATCTTTTTTTTTCGGCTTTGTTTTTCAGCATTACGTTTTTTGGTGTTAGACCGCCATCTTCAGGTAATTTGTAGAAAGTGCGCATCGTCGCGCATC